>NW_006399888.1:8641923-8686540 GCF_000299155.1 Elephantulus edwardii | reverse complement strand
GAAAAGTGCAACAATGAATAAATGGAAATCCAAAGTCTGTGTAAATTTTCATTGACATTAATAATAAATTTTTTAAAAACACACATAGTAAAGGAATAAAAAAAGAGTGGGGGTCAGAAGCATCAGAGATATTTTGGTTCCAATGTCAAAGACAAGACAATGTTTTTACCATGTTTTCCATTTTTTCCTGCAACTATAACTGCCTCCCTCCTGCGTGATCATTGATCAGAAAGTAGAACTCTGAGTCGAGCTCTTGTCACACTCAAACCCCTCAAAACTTACTTCTCAGCTGTCTCAACTAAGGAAAACCGGCCTCCACTTTTGACAAAACTCAGACAACTCCAAACTAGCACAGTTTAATTTTTATCTCTAACTGCAAGTATGTCTGAAAAGAGCGAATTAAGGTTTCTAAACCTTTGCAAAGAGCAGTGGAGTAGAGTGAGCTAGTTAAACAAAAGCAAAGCAAAACAAAACAAAACAATAACCTCTCTGACACTTCACAAATGAAAGTTTTTAAAGATCTCATATTTATATTGTTGTCTACTGTCAAATTTTTAGCTTCAGCTTAAAACTGTACAAGAGTAATTGGTGGTCTGTTCCACAAGTGGTATATGGTCTGATTTTGATTGCAGATACTGGGCTTGTCCAGTGATTGTTTCCACAAATACACTTAATCTGATACCTGTGCAATCCATCAGGTGAGGTTCATGTGTAAAGTCACCTTTGTGGTTTTTTTTAAAAGGTATTTCCTATGAATAAGTCATGGAGTGCACATATCCAATCATTTATCTCTGGCCTCAGTTCTGCCACCAAGTCCATACTTTGCTGACTACCGTTCCTTCCTCATCATTTCCAACTTTTGCATTCCATTCACTAATAATTATCAGTATGTCTTTATTGTAGATTTGGTCAATTTCAGACTGCAAAAGGTGGTAGAAACACTCAATCTCCTCTTCTTTGGTTTTAGTTGTTGGTACATATAGTTGTATTTACACGTCTTCCTAGTATATGGGTAGATCATATATCACTCACAGCATTGTACTTCAGGATGGATCATGAAATTACCTTTTTACTATGAAAACAATGTAGTTCTTCAGTTTTTAATTCTCAGTAAAACAGATCATGTGATTGATCAAGTGTTCTAGTCAACATTATGACAGATGGAGAAAGGATTAAAGGTGTCAGTGATTTCATCTTCCTTGGATCAACAAGCAACACCCTTGATACCAGAAGTCAGGAAATCAACAAACGTATTGTTTTGGGCAAATCTGCTGTCAAGGACCTCTCAAAAATGCTGAAGAGCAATGATATCAGTTTGAAGACTAAGGTGTGCCTGATTCAGGCCATGGTCTTTTCAATCACCTAATATATACCAGAAAGCTGGACAGTAAATAAAGATGACAGAGGAAAAATTGATGTCCTTGAACTGTAGTGTTGGAGAAGAGTACTGAATATCTCATGAACTGCCAAAAGAAGAAACAGATATGTCTTGGAGAAGGTGCAGCCATAGTGCTCCTTGAAAGCAAGGATGATAAAGTGTCATCTTTCACACTTTGGACATGTAGCTAGGCGGAGCTATTCCTTGGAAAGAAGCATCATGCTTGGAAAGGTAGAGGTTCAGCAATGGTGAAGAAGAAGACCTCCAACGAGATAGACTGACATAGTGACTTCAGCAATGGTCTTGCGTATTTTGGAGATGATGAGGATGGCACAGGGTTCAGCTTGGCTGGTCATTGGGTCTCTGTGAGTTGTACCCAGCACCTAACACCAGAAAGATGTTTAATTGTGTGTTATTGATTGTGTAAAGGTATTTCCCTGTGTGGATAATAACAAATTATGGATAGCATTGCAAAAACTGGAATCCCAAAATATTTAATTGTACTCATGCAAAACCTATACATAGAACAAGAAAAAAGCAGTGTCTGAACAGAACAAGGAAAGGCTGCATGGTTAAAATCAGAAACGGTATGCATAGAAGTTATATCTTTCCTCCCTACCTAGTCAATGAGTATGCTGAACAAATCATTTACGAAACTGGACTGTATGAAGAATAATGTCGCATCAGAATTGAAAGAAGACTCTCCAACAACCTTTGTTATGTAAAGAAAACTATCTTGTTTGTAGAAAGTGAAGATGACTTGAAGCACTTACTGCAGAAGAGCAAAGACTACAACCTTCAATACAGGCTACTTCTCACAGTCAAAAAAACCAAAAATCCTCACCTCTGGACCGGAAAACAATGTCTCATGATAGATGGAGGAAAGATTGAAAATGCTAATTATTTTGACTAGGATCTACAGTCAACATCCATAGTAGTAGCAGTCAAGAAATCAAAAGATGTGTTGGGTTGTGGAAATCTACTGTCAGGGACCACCCTAAGTGTTAAAGGGCAAGGAAATCAGTTTAAAGACCAAGGTGCACCTTATCCAAGCCGTGGTATATTCAGGTACTTCTGTGCATCTGGCAGTTGGATACTGAATAAGGCTGACAGGAGAAGAACCAATGTCTTTGAATTGATGTTGATGAAGGGATTGTCTATCTCATGGACTGGCAAAATAACAGACAAGTATATCTTGGAAGAAGTGTAACCAGGATGTCCCGTAGAGGCAAGGATGACAAAGCTTATTTGGGCATAATATTAGGAGGGGTCAGTCCTTGGAAAAAGACGTCATTCTTGAAAGGTAGAGGGTCAGTGAAAGAGGGGAAGATCCTCAAGGAGGTGGATTCACACAGTAACTGTACCAATAAGCTCGAGCATGCAAGAAATTGTGAGGATGGCGTGGGTTAGGGTAAGCTTCAGGTCTGTCATCGTCAACTCAACAGCACCTAACAACAGTGATAATGTATCTTTAATTATGATGAGAGTCTATGCTGGTCATAATCAAACTGTATTTTTTTTTCCTGGCAAGATGACAGTAATTCCCAGGACCTTTTCTCAGATCTATCAATAGCACACACCCAGATGATTTGATAAAGAACCTCACTGTTTGTCTTGTGAGCACCTTGAAAGTGCTTTGATACCCTTTATCGAAGGTCTGGATGGACTGCATATGACAGACTGGATTTACAAACCCAGGAAAGAAGTCAGAAAAAAATGACTAGCAGTTCAGAGTTTAACGAAGATTAACAGTCAGTATAAAGACAAGATCTTGTTGTCCTCTTGGGGTGACTCTAGAAGTCTGGCCCCAATCCTGGACAAACTTTCTCATTTCCTCGATTCCTTTCCTCATTCCTGGAGGTCATCTGCCTAACCCTGTTCTGGTGGCTTCTCTCAGTGGGAGCTGTAACTTGCCTTTGTCTCCTCTACTTCATCTCGGTCAGTATGCACCTTGGAGTCCTGTCCCTGTCTCCACTGTATTTTTCTCCAAAGCAGTTACCATAGCAACCTCATTATGTAGTACTGTTTGTCTCTCAAAGAAAATATAAGCTGAATGTTGACTGGAACTGGCCTATTTTGTTCACAGCTGAAACTCTTGAATTAGAACACTGATTGTTATACTATTGACACTCAATTACTCTTGATTGAATTAAAAACAGATGTGTGAACACATCATCAGCCTTGCTCAGTCAGGTCACTCCCACAAAGAAGTCCCCAGACAGGCCAGCCTCATCTTAGACTTCACTGTTTCACGAAATTCCAGGTTGACTAAACTTAACAACAGAATCCACTTCACAACACCAGATCACTCAGGCGGGAGAATCAAATCATGGCCATCACACACTAGTAAACTCCTTTCTAAGACAATGTTGATATTTTCTTCTTTTGTCTCAGAGAACGAGCAATTGGTCTGTGCTTATCCACAAGTGCCTAATGGAGGTGATTTTTATTCTTTAAGTCCCAATTTGCTGATCTTTAAAATGGGGATAATTTCTTTTTCTTACTTTACTACTTGCTACGTAGATCAAATGAAACAGGGCATTTATTTATGATTGGATTTCATTCCCCTATAAGTATTTCTGTGCATGTCTGCTGTGTGGGGAGAGGTATGTGTGTATGGTGTGTTTGTGCAAGTTAGCAGAGTGTTGGTGCACATGAAATCTTAAAAAGGCAGGGGGGAGGAGTACATGGTCAGGGAATGAGGGGAGACCACAGGGTTATGGGGCGGGGGAGGAGACCTCAGAGTCACGGGGGTGGGGGGGGCCAGATCACAAGGTCACGTGATGAGGAGGGACCACAGAGTAACAGGGAGAGACCACAGGGTCGGGGGAGGGGGGAGACCACAGGGTCACGGGGGGGGGGGGAAGACTACAGAGTTACAGGATGTGGGGGAGACCACAGGGTCACTGGGGGTGATGATGTTCAATAGTCTTGGTTTAAGACTTTCTGATATTCAGTGACTGTCTGAGGGCTCTTTTCTGCTTATTCACAGATCAAAGCTCATGATTTGTTCTTGTACCTCCTCCCCCTCAGCCCTGTACTTGGAGACTAAAAGTGCTTTGGCCCAAGTCGCACCACTCGGTGTTCTGTTGAGCCTTCACAGTCTGTCACGTACACTTCTGTGGGCTCTTGATAGAAAAACGTTGATCCCTGTGGAAAGAAAGTGCAGTCTGTAATGCTATGCTAATTTTATAACTGACAGCCTATGTGTTGTTAAAGCTGGACTTTAATGGTGCTTTCATGTATGCTTGCCTTGGCAGCACAGATCTTAACCACTAACTAAGCCTCCCTACACTTTGTAGTTGTTATGTGCCATCTAGTCACCTGTGACTCATAGTGAATTCAGCTCTATCTTGAGCCAGTCTCTTTTTGTCTCTGACACACTTACCCCCATTTTCTAGTTACTGTGTCAATCCTTCTTATAGGGGGTCTTCCTCTCTTGCAATGTCCCTCTACCCTTCCAAGCTTAATATCCTTCTCCAATGACTGATCCCTCCTGGAAACATGTCCAGAGTGTATGAGATGGAACTTCAAAACTCTTGCCTCCAAGGAGCAGCCTGGTTTCACCCTTTCCTATAGCAATGCAAAGTAAGGCAACAATTGGATGATTGGGGCTGATGGCGTGTTGCTAACAGAAGCTATTTCTTGGGGAGGTACAACACGCTTTGAAAGGTCGAGAGTTCACAAAAGAGAAGACGACCCTCTGTGAGGTGGTTTGACACAATGACTGCAGCAATGATCTCAAGTTTGTCATAATAGGATGAAGATGGCACAGGATAGGACAGGGTTCAGGTCTGTTTACAGAGTCACTATGAGTCATACTCAACATGACAACACCAAATAACAACTTTTTAAACTCATACATCCATGCCCTTTGCTGTGGACTTTCAGTGCTTCTTCAGACCCCCACCCCCTGCACCATTAGAGCATGCAGAATATCATTCCTCCCTGCTGCTGCATGTTGGGCTGTCATGGGACTTGCTTTGACCAGATACATGCTAGTCAACATAATGTGAGAAGTGGCCTGAAAAGTTTCTGGTATGCTGAGTGAACTAACTCCATCTCATAAGGACAAATACTGCATATGACTATTATTGTAAAAATAGAAGGATAACTAGTAAGATGTGGATAAAAGTCCAAAGGGGGAATGGTGTGTGGGCAGGGGGAGTGAGGATGGGGATAGAAGGAAATCACAGCGTTGTAGAGTTTGGTGCATGGAGGGAGGTGAAGGAATTAGGATAGATCTAGTTGGGATCTGAAAGGACAGCATGACTGTGGGCATGTTGTTGTGTACCGTCCAGTCAAAGCAAACTCACAGCTGACCTTCTGGCAGGTTTTCAGAGGCAGTTAATTGTATGGGAGGGGATTGCTCATTCTTCTCCTGCAGAGCAGGTGGTGGCCTCGAACCACATGCCTTCACCATGGCAGTGCAGCTTCTTGCCACAAGGCCACCGGAGCTTCCTAATCATGGGCATAGATCAATGGTGATTCATTTTCTAAAACACAGTGTGTGGGAAGAATCATTTGAAACACAATGTGAATGAAGGAGTATATGAAACACAACGTACCTGAATGAAACACAATGTATAAAAATTTTGTATGCAAATCAATATAAAATTAAAAAATAAAAGCAATTCTTGGTGGATTGGCTAGACCTCTCTTGACATCATCATGATGACACTAGCATGTTCTTTGATTTCTGGAAAATAAGGGCACATGTGGGTCAGCTGTGAGCTCAACGTACAGCCTGGAGTCCAGTCAATATGAATCCAGTCAAGACCAACTGGTTCACAAATGCATGCACGAAACAAAACAAAACAAAACACCCAGTAATTAATTCTCACAAGAAAATGGGATTTTGGGGTTTTGTTAAACAGCAAAATACTAACTAGTTCACATATTCTTTAAGTGGATCGTTTTCACAACAACTGTTCTGTACTAAGAGCTTCTTGGCAGTCCCAGCGAAACCCCAAAACATTAGATTTTGGTGCTGACCTCCTTTTAAAAATTTTTTTTAATTAAGCTGATTTCTAAGTATTATTTCATCCACAGACAATTATTCTTGGATGCTATTAAATCTGGCTACTCTCACTTTTCTGATCTCATCTTCCCATGGTGTTTTGTTTTTCTTTTTCTACATTCACTCTGTTCAACACACACAAACTTCTTTTGCTTTTACTTCAACAATTCTTCCCAGAATCAGGAATTTTTCTCTTACTTCCCTCAGCTGGAACATGTTCCTCTAGGTTGTTCACAAGGTTTACTCTTTCTCTACCTGACCTGTGGCCTTTAACTCTAACCTTCTGAGTGCAGAACACCATGATCACCTTTGCCCTTTGACCTTCATGACATTCCCAATCCCTCTTTTCTGTTTTAGTTTTCTACAAAACAATTTCTGTTTTCAATTGCTTCCGTCACAAGTTAAAATATGTTAGTTTAAAAAAAAAAGATGGAAGAACAATTGATGCATTTGAATTGCAATTTTGGTGAAGAATCTAGGTTACACCAAGGACTGCCAGCAGAACAGACAAGTCAGTCTTAGAAGAACTTCAGGCCCCAAGTGAGACTCTTCACCAATGAGGATGGTGAGACTTCATCTTGCCTTCTGTGTATGCGCCGTTTGGTGGTGTTGCTAGGCGCTGTCAGGTCAACCGCGACCGACAGTGAACCTATGAATAGCAGACCTGTCCCCTGCCCTTTCCTGTGCTAACCTCATTATCACCGATGCACTTGAGCCCATTGTGACAGTCACTGTGTCAAACCATCTTGTTGAGAATCTTCTTCTCTTTCACTGATCCTCTGTCTTACCACACATGCTGTATTTTTCCAAGAACTATTCCCTTAGCAACATAGAGAGAGGCCAGTTGGCCTGGTGGACAAAAAGTGATGATACCAAGCTAAAGGTGGGTGACTCTAATCCATGGCCTTCAGGCCTGTTTTTTGATGGTTTTTGGTGAAACATTCTTCTAGGTCATATAGCCCAGGTCTGTCCACTTGCTGCATAGAGGTAACTTGTTGCTGTGAAGCTGAAGACTGATGTGTCAAATGTGATAACAGTTACCCGTGGTGGACAGTGTTTGGTGGAGCTCCCCAATTAAAACAAACTTGGAAGTAGGAATGGCATCCACTTCTATAAATAGCTTGCCTCTGGAAACCCTATGAACCTGGAAAAAGGATGAAAGTCATGCAAGTGTTGAGGAGTTTTGTTCATAGGGTCGCTATAAGTTGCCTATGACTTGACGGCATTTAACAGCAACAGCAACAACAACAATCCCCTTCTAAGCATCCCCAAAGTATGTGAGATGAAGTTGTACTATCCTTGCCTCCCATGAGCACTTGGGTTGCACTTTTTCCAAGACATATTTGTTCTTTTAACAATCCACGGGGTATTTAGTACTCTTCTCCAGCATCACAACTCAAAGGCATTGGGTTTTCTTCTATCATCCTTGTTCATTGTCCAACTTTCAGACGCTTTGTTGTTGTTGTTTTAGATCATTGAATCAGAACTGACTCATGTTGACCTACCAGTAGGTTATTAGGGGTGAAAAAAAATCACAGGATGGTTTTTTTTTTTCCTTCATAGCAGCTAGTGGATTTGAACCATCTATCTTTAGGTGGTCCTCAGAGCTAGTTTTTAATTTTGTTTGAAACGAACATTCTCCTAAGTGGTACAGCACTGTTCTGTCATTTTGCTGTACTGAGGTGACTTGGGACTGCTGTGATACTGAACAGTGTGCCATTGGTGCGTCAGATGCCTTAACAGTTACACATAGTTGACAATGTTTGGTAGAGCTTACAGATTAAGACAGGCTTGAAAGCAGAAGTAGCATCCACTTCCTAAACATGCCTGTGGAAACTCCATGAACTTAAAGAAAGGACAGTAGTTATAGAACAGGGTTAAGGTCTTTGGTTTATAGGGTCACTACTCGACAGCACTTAACAACATATAACAGCAGGCCCTTGTCTTCATTTTGGATTTGGGTGAAGCGTCTAGACTCTGTAAGATGGTGCTTTTGTTTTTGTTGAGGATCAATCTGTATGGAATGTTTGGGGTTTTTTTTATTTATTTATTCATTTATTTAGGGGAGCTCTGGTGGTCTAGTGGAAAGGAGTTGCAACTACAATCCCAGAGGCGCATGGTTCAAATCCACCAGATGCTCTGCCAGGAAAGGAGGGACAATCTCCTCCTGTACCAGTCAGATCTGATTTGATGGTACACTCACACAAAAATAAAAAAAAAAATAAATAAATAAAAGTATTTATTCATTTATTTATTTATTTTTTTATTTAAACCTCTGGTTTAGAGTCAACAAGACCTCCTCGAGGGCCTTTGTATTTAAAAGTTGGGCCCAAGTGATTATATTTTAATCCTTTGTTACTATATTCTGGAGGAACATTCTTCTAAGTCATACATTACTCTTCTGTCAATTTGCTGTGCTGAGGTAATCTGGGCTATGATGCTGTGCCTTGTGCCATTGGGGTCTCAAATACCATAGTGGCTGCCCATGGTAGACAGTGTTTGGTGGAGCTCCACGTTTAAGACAGGTTTGGAAGCAGAAGTGGCATTCACTTCCTAAACCACATGCCTCTGGAAACTCTATGAACTTGAAGAAATAATGATAGTTATAGAAAGGCCTCAGGTCTTTTGTTCATAGGGTTGCTATGAGTGGTGCTTGAAGGCAATCAACCTCTGGGTTGGCAGCCCAGTTTCTTGCCACTAGGTTTCCAGAGCTTCCGTTCAGATGCATTTGGAAAGGTTCATTATTAGAAAAGGACATTATGTTTAGTAAAGTAGAGGGTCGCCCCAAATGAAGAAAATCCTAACAAGGTGGGTAGACTTAATAACCCCAGCAATGACTCCAACATATCAGTGATCACAGGGAAGGTTCAAGCCAGGGTAACTTTTGTTCTATTATACAAAACATAGTAGATGGTAAAAAAACAACTTAATATATATGCCACATATTTTTGTTTGATTTTCAAAGTGTTTGTGTGTGTGTGTGTGTGTGTGTGTGTGTGTGTATAGTTTGTTGTTGTTGGTATGTGCCATCAAGTCACTTGTGACTCATAATGACCCTGTACAACAGCCCTAAATTCTGCTATCCCTTGCTAATCTCATTGCCTCTGACACACCCACCCCCATTACCCCCATTACCCCAGTGATGGAATCAATCCATCTCATTGAGGTTCTTCCTCTCCTGTGTTCTCCCTCCACCCTCCCAAGCATGATGTCCCTCTCCCAAGGACTGGTCCCTGCTTGCAACATGCCCAAAGTAAAGATGAAGCTTTAGAGTCCTTGCCTCTGAGGAGGAGCCTGGTTTCACCCTCTCCAGGTCGAACTTGCTTGTTTTCTTAGCAGTCCATGGTATATCCAATACTCTTCTCCAGCACCACAGCTCAAAGACATCAATTCTCCTTCTATCATCCCTCATCATTGTCCAGCTCTCTGAAGCATAGCAAATAATGGCAAAGACTATGGCCTGTATCAGTCCCAGACTGACATAGATAGATAGCTAGATAGCTAGCTAGATAGCCTAGCTAGCTCATAGCTAGATGATAGATAGATAGATAGATAGATAGATAGATAGATAGATGATAGATAGATAGATAGATAGATAGACTTATATGTGTATGTATTTATTTTTTTATCCTGTTTTTAATCATGTTTTTATCATGTTTTTTTAAAATCTTCCTTGACTGAATTTTAAACTGGATTTTTAAAAAGGGATATTGCTATCTACACAGATATAAAGAAGCTCTGATGGTATAGAGGTAAGGAGTTGCACTTACATCTCAAAGTCACACAGTTCTAATCTGCCAGCTGCTTTGCCAGAAAGATGCATAATCTCCTTCCATGTAATTTACTGCCTCTGAAAACCCACTAGAGGGTCAACTGTGAGTTGGTTCTGACTCAATGGTACACAACAACAACATATTTATTACTGTCTATATGTCGATATATAAAGACATGGGTGGGTACATAAATTATACACATAATATAGTTATCTGTTGTCATCTTACCAGGGCCCCTAGTGGGCACTCGGTAATGATGAGTGAATTAATAAATATCTTATGTACAAAATACAGGTGGCCAAAAGAACAAGCAAATCTGTCTTAGGAGAAGTACAGCCCGTGTTCTCCTTAGAGTGAAGGACAATGAGACTTTGTCTTACGGTCTTTGGACACGATCGCAGGATAAATCAATCCTGGAGAAAGATGTTATGGTTGGAAGGGTAAAGGATGAGTAAAAAAAGGCAGACCCTCCATAAGATGAGTGGATAAAGTATTCACAACAACGGGCTCAAAACCATAAGTGTGTGAATGACAAAGAACCTCGCAGGGTCTTATTCTGTTACTTGTATCAGTTAAAATTAACTGGATGGTACCTAACAGCAACAACATCTGTATAAAACATGAACTCCTATTTTATTAGAGAAAACACATCGAACAGTTTGTGTTCTGTACCATGTGAAGAATGACTTGGGAATAGGGAGATTGGCTGGAGTTAAGCTGAGGGGAGCAGTTAGAATACCAGTGAATAATCCAGGCAAGACATGACATAAAGTAACTGAACCCAGACAGGATCTCCTAGTAAAAGGAAGGGGTATATAGAAAATAGTGAGAATAGGGGATTGCAGAATATGGTGATTACTCAGATATGAAGTGTATTAAGAAAAGTAATAACTAGTAAAACATGTATGGAGACGTATGAGGGGAAGGGGTTGGAGCAGAGGGGTGAGGATATGTAGGGGCAAAACCACAGGGTTGCACAGGTTGGTGAGTGGAGGGAGGAGATGGAGGAAATGGGAAGGATCTGGGTGAAAAGGCAGGATAATGATTGGCTAGGTCTAATGGTGATTTATTTAATAAAACAATGCATGGGAATGATTGTATGGAACACAATGTGAATGAATATTAATTATGATAGCAACTCAATACTACAACTTCAAGCTAAATACCCACAATTCCTTTTTTCCTTAAACAAACAGCGTCTTAGAAAAATCTGTGATTGGGAGTCAGAAACTGAGCTCTTTTTACTTAAGGTCTGTACTGTCCAAGAGCGTCTTTGTATAAGACATGAATTTTCTTTGAACTCAATTATTATCAGTGGAATTATGAGCATGATGTGAATCAAGTCTTTGTCACTGGAGTATCTGAATGATCTTTTTGCTTCAACATTCATACATCTATAGTTATTTGCTGAGGATTCTGAGACTTCATCTGACATATTTTGGGCATGTTGCAAGGAGGAACCTGTCCTTGGAGAGGGACATCATGCTTGGGAGGGTGGTGGGACAATTCAAGAGAGGAAGACCCTCGATGAGATGGATTGATTCAGTGACGGGGGTAATGGGGTTGGTGTGTTAGAGACAATAAGATTGGCACAGGATAGAGCAGGGTTAGGTCTGTTGTATATAGGGTTGCTATGAGTCTCAGACGTCTCAATGGCGCATAACAACAACAGCAACAATAACAATACCTCTATTGTAGGCTGCTCACTGTCGTTAAGCTGCTAGGAATTTAGCTAGTGTTCTAGTTGGAAAGATGCAGGGTTAAATCACTTGCATCAATAAGTAAATATTTCCTTTAAAAAAATAACCAAAATTAGTGCACTATTCATGAGTCCTGAGAAGAAAACAATAGAAACTTGCTACTCATCCAATAGAAAGATTTCTTAAAGGTCGTTGTTGTTGTTGTTATGTGCCATTGAGACGTCTGAGACAACAGTCCTAAACCCTGCTCTATCATGTGCCAATCGCACTGCCTCTGACACACTCATCCTGATTACTCCGTCACTGATCCAATCCACCTCATAGAGGGCCTTCCCCTCCTGCGCCGTCCCTCCACCCTCCCAAGCATGATGTCCCTCTCCAAGGACCTGTCTGTCCCTCCTTACATGTCCAAAGTATGTCAGACGAAGCCCCAGAATCCTTGCCTCCAAGGAGCAGCCTGGTTTAACCCTCTCCAATATGAATCTGTTTTCTAGGAAAATTTTGTGTTGCTGTGGTAGTTTTTCTCTCCTAGTAAGACCTTAAGCATATTTACAAACATTAATCCAAATCCAGTAAAGAGTTCTTTGTCTCTTAAAGAAATGAAGCCAGGGAAAACTTGAGATTCCTGGGTCCTTTGCTGTAGCAGCACAGAAAATATCTCTGAAATCCACACATATGAAATGTAATAGATTATTGTTTAGAGTATTTCCACTCCTTGCCCCCAGTCTCAATGGGAGAAGGATATTTTTTCAAGCCAGCGGATGTTGATGCTGATCACGTGTCTTGGTTAGACCAATGGAATGTGAGCAGATATGACATTGTGCCAGGTGCTTTCTTTGACCTCAGGAGACTGTGCATGGTTTTCTGGTACGACTGCATGCAGAGCTTTTTCTCAGTATTCTTACTATTTCCGCCAGCATCCCGAAATAAGAATCATGGCCAAAATTGCCCCAACCAAATCACAGACCCAGGATTGGAAGTAGAGTAGCCACAGCTACACAGAGGCATATGATTAAATGAATGTTATTTTAAATCATGAGTGATTATTATTTTAAAGCACTAAATTCTAGAGTGGTTTTTTTTATGCGTTATTTCGATGCCAAATTGTTAACCAAGTCACACGGCAGCATTCTGTCTCACAGCAACTGAAACAGTACAGCGATAGAGAACTGCCAGAAATACAAGCTGGGTTTAGAAGAGGCCATGCACTATGGACATCATTGCCAACATTAGATAATCTTGGTGGAAAGTAGAGAATACCATACAAATGCCTATTTGTATTTTACTGACTATGCAAAGACGTTTGACTGTGTAGATCACAACAAATTTTGGGTAACACTGAGAAGAATAGGAATCCCAGAACACTCGATTGTTCACATGTGAAACCTATACTTGGACCAAGAAGTAGTCATCCAAACAGAGCAAGGGAATACTACAAGGTTCAAAATCAAGAGAAGAGTTCATCAGGAATGTTTCCTTGCTCCAAACCTTCTTAGTCTATATGTGGAATGAATCATGCAGGAGGCTAGACTCTGTGAAGAAGAAAATGGCGTCAGGATTAGAGACAGACTCATCAACAATCTGCATTATGCCGATGACAGAACCTTGCTCACCGAAACTGAGAAGGACCTGGAGTGTTTGCTGCAGAGGGTCAAGGACTTCAGTCTTCAATACATATTGAAGCTGAGCATCAAGAAAGTAAAGAATTTCATCACGGGACCAGTTGGCAGCACCATGACAGAAGGAGAAGAGATTGAGATTGTTCACAATTTCAGTTTGCTCAGTTCCACAATCAGCACTTGACATCAGCATTTGGAAATCAAAAGACAATTGCATTAGGAAAATCTGCTGTCAGGGACCTCTCCAGAGTGCTGAAGAGCAACTAGAAGCTAAAATGCCGTGATCTTCACAATTACTTGCTATGCCTCAGAGAGCTGAACAACAACTAAGGCTGACAGAAGAAGATTTGATGCCTTTGAGTTGTGGTGCTGGAGGAGTATTGAATATACCGTGGACTACCAAAAGAACAAACAGGCTTGTCTTGGAGAGGGGAAATCCAGGTTGTTCCTTGGAGGCACAGATTTTGAAACTGTCTGATATATTCTGGGCATGTTGCCAGGAGGGACCAGTCCTTGGAGAGGGACTTGTACTTAGAAAGGTGGAGGGACCATGCCGGAAAGGAAGACCCTGGATGAGATGAATTGACACAGTAGCTGGTGTGTTGGAGACACTGAGAATGGTTCAGGATAGGACTATTGTTCGTAGGGTCGCTATGAGTTGTAGTCGACTTGATGACACATAACAACCACAGTTAGCCAGGACCACATCATTAACACATAAACTTTCTCAGGTGCAATGCACCTTAAGATCTCAGGTCTCTCTCTAAAGGCTTACTCTGTTCACTGTCTAATAGATCGAAGGGCAGAATTAAGGCAGAACGATGTCTAAAGAAGAGCCTCTGGGTAGAGCAAGCAGTTAATGAGATCAGGCTGCTGTGAGAAATGTAGACAGAGTTAAATCAGCCCTGAAGTGTCTTGAAAGAGGCCTGTGACCTACTTCCGAGATATCAGCCACCTTATCTAGCACAGTTCTAACATGATGCATGTGGACTTTCCATGAGCCGGAAGCAATTTCATGGCAACTAGAAGTGGTGCTGGTACATTTTGAGAAAAATTTGTTTATAATACTTCAAAAGCCCAGGAATAAGCTTTACTTCTCTACTATTTAGTCATTTTTAAGACTTAATGTTTTTCAACCAGAGACAATTTTGACTCTTAGGATTACTTGTTACTATCTGGAGATACTAATTTCTTATAATGATTTACAGTGAGAATGCTACCGGTATCTAACGGGTACAGGACAGGGGCACTGCTGAGCATCCTATGCGCAGGCCACTGGACTAAACCCACAAAACGTTATCTAGTTTTAATGTCAATACTCGCTCCCTTGGAGTAGATTATGAGTCATGGTGATCCTTCATTGGGGTTCTGAGGCTGAAAATCTCAAGAGAAGCCCTCCTTCAACTTTCTCCCACCGAGAAGACAGTGGCTTTGAATTGTTCTTCTTTTAATTAGGAGCCCACTATGTAACCCATGACACCATCAACTGCATCTAACCACAGCATAGATATTTTAAGTTATCTCATGTTGTTATTGTTAGGTGCCCTGGAATCAATGACAACTCATAACAACCCTACGGACAACAGAGTTGAACCCTGTTCTGTCCTGTGCCCACCTCACCATCTCTGACACACTTGAGCCCATTGCTGCAGTCACTGTGTCAATCCACCTGACTGAGAGTTTTATGTTCCTCTTCTCTTCTTCCATCCTTCCACCTTTCCAAGCATGGCGTCCTTCTCCAAGGAACAGCATCTCCTAGCAACATGTCCCAAGTATGCAAAACAAAGCTTCACTATCCTTGCTTCCAAAGGACAATGTGCCTTCACCTTTTCTAAGATTTTGGCAGTTCATGGGATGGATATTCAATCCTCTCCTCCAACACCGTTGTGCAAAGGCATCAATTTTTCTTCTATCATCCTTATCCGTTGTTCAGATCCCAAATGCATAGGAAGTGATTGAATCAGCTGCACCTTTGTCCTCAGACAGACATCGTTGCTCCTCAGGAGTCTGGAGCTGTTCCTAACTGCTGACTTTCCCAGAACAATACATTTCCTGATCTCCTGACTGCTGGTTCTAATTGTATTGATTGCGGATCTAAGTAAGATTGGAAGTCACTCACAGTTTTCAATCTTTCTCCTCCTATCATGAAGTCATCTATCTTTAGTAGTAAAATTTTGTTTTCTTGATGTTGAGACGCAATCTATATTGAAGGTGGTAGTGTTTAACTTTATGCAGCAAGTGTATCCAGTCCTACTCACTTTCAGCAAGCAAGATTGTGTCATCTGCATACTAAAGGTTATCAATGAACGTTCCGCAAATCCTGATGCTACATTCTTCTTCATAGAGTCATGTTTCTTAAATAACTTGCTCAGCATACAGTTTGAAAAGGTATCAAGAGATCCATTCCCATTCCCAAAAAAGGTGATCTAAAAGAATGTGGAAACTATCAAACAATATCATTAACATGTAAGCAAAATACTGCTGAAGATAATTCAAAGATGTCTAGAACAATATGTAAACAGGGAACTGCCAAAAGTTCAAGCTGGATTCAGAAGAAGTTGTGGCAGCAGAGATATCATTTCCAATGTTAGGTGGATCCTGGCTGAGAGCAGAGAATACCAGAAGAATGTCTATTTGTGCTTTATTGACTATGCAGAGGCTTTTGTCTGTGTGGATCATAACAAATTAGAGCTAATATTGAGAGGAATGGGAGTCCCGGAACACTTAAATGTGCTCAAGTGAAACTTACACCTATACCACAAAGCTGTAGCGCAAACAGAACAAGGAAACACTGTTGTTGCTAAGTGCTGTCGAGTCACAGGCGAGTCATAGCGACCCGATAAAGGAGAGTCCTCGACTCTTGGGTGCCTTTCATCCTCTCTCCAGGTTCATGGGGTTTCTGGAGGCAAGCTATTAGGAAGTGGATGCCACGGCTCCTTCCAAGCTTGTTTTCATTGGGGAGCTCCACCCCACTCTCTGTCCACATTGCGTAGCCAACCATTAACGCATTTGACACATCAGTGTCACAGTGTTCAACCTCACAGAAACCACAAGTGACCACAATATGGCAATTTGTACACCAGGGCTATGCGAACTAGAGGCATGTCTGAACAAAAACAATGAAAGGCCGGAGGGCTGCAAATTAAAAGTCATCCACCTTTGGCTTGGCAGCATCGCTTTCTGTCCACTGGGCCATCTGATCTCTCTCTGTGTGTTGATATTATTGTGGTTAAGTGCTGTCGAGTCACAGGCAACTCATAGCGATCCTATGAAGGAGAGTCCTCAATGCTTCGGTGCCTTTCATTCTCTCTCCAAGTTCATAGGAAGGAAACACTACATGATTTATAATGAAGATAGGCGTGTGTCAGGATGGTATCCTTTCTCAGTCATCTCATAGCCATGTGAAAAGTTGGACAATGAATAAGAAATACTGAAGAAGAATTGCTGGCGTTGAATTGTGTTGTTGGTAAAGGATATTGGAATAACACGGGAACCAATCTGTCTTAGAAGTGCGGTCAGAATGTTCCATACAAGCGAGGATGACAAGACTTTGTCTCTCATACTTTGGACATTTTCTCAGGAGGGTCTAGTACATGAAGATCACAACCTCAGGGAGGCATATGGACACAGTGGCTACAACAGTGAGCTCACACACAGTAGTGATTAGAGCATGGTGCATGAGAGGCAGTGCTTTGTTCTGTAGAACATAGAGGTGATGAGTTGGAGCCAGTTTGATGACATCGAACAACAATTACACATGTCAACAGTGTCAATTTTTTAAATCTCTTGGCTAAATACATGATTCTTAGTGCAAATGACTCTCAAGCATAGAAAACATTTATAAAGAGCACAGCATTAAAATTAGCATTATTCATTAGGAACAAATAGGAACCACTGGCAGGTCAATGATAGTATTATTGGCTGTCCCTGAGAAGAGATGTGAATTCCTGTACCGTGTTTTTTAATCCCCTGAAAAATGTAAAGCAATTGTCTCTTCTTAATGGTGGGCATAGTTCAGTGATGATCCATTTTCTAAAACATAATGAACGGAAATGATTGTATAAAAAAACAATGTGAATGAAGGATAGTGTGAAAGACAGCGTACACGAACTTTGTAAGTAAACCAATAAAAAAAAAAAACAACAAACAAAGTGATTGTCCTTTTTTGAGATTAAAAAATTTATTGGACTTGATGATTTCACCAAAGTTTTTGTTTTTCACAAGGACGTCAAAAAAATTCATCACTCAGATAGAAGTCCCATACCTCAGTCTTTACAACATTTAGTTATTCATCCCCTCTCTCATCCATTTGAATTATTTATGGGTCACTAGTGACAAGCTGGATACTCTTAGGATTTGTCATTCTTACGATGTCAGGTTTAATTTTGTCTTTCTAATGTTTCAGATTCAGAATACAAGAGTGCATGTGAGGTCACATTTATTCTGAGTACCCCAGGAGTGAACAGTGGAGTTCTGGCCGCTCTACACTTTGGAACATACCTTCTTGTGCTGTGCCCTCTGGTAGAGATACTTGAGATGCATTTTCCCGCCCTTTCCTGCAGAAAACATATACAGATGAGGAGGACTGTGTGTCAAAAGCAAGGGCAACACTTTATCATGGTTAGAGGTGAGTGCAGAAATTTCATGTGTAACAATTCAAGTATACAGATTGACTTTACCAAGCATCTTCCCTAATGTATTCTCTAAGTTAGTGTCACATTTTGTAAGCAAAGACCACCACCAGTAAGTGAGGAATGACGTGAAGCTAAAGAACCATGGTGACCCCAAGATAGACTCATTAAGTTGAACCTGTAATTACTAGATTACAGGTTTCATTTTGCCTTAACAAAAAGGAATTCTGTGGTAGATTCACAGGCCAGCTGATACTGAGTCAGTTCTGACACATAGCGGCCAGTTAAACACTGCCTGATCCCACGACATCCTCACAAATGTTTGAGCCTATTGTCAGAGGCGCTGTATAAATATCTGTTGTTGAAGGTCTTCTTCTGTTTTGCTGACCCTCTCTCAGGTATGATCTTCTCCTCCGAGGACTGGTCTCTCTTGGGCTGTGCTAGATCTTCAGAAATTTCGGACAGAGCAAAAACGTGCACCTTCATTCTGTGAATTCAGGGAGAGTGGTTGACCAGGGCAGTCCATGATCGCATTAGCTCTAGTCCATCACTTTTTCAGCTCTACTCTTTTGAATCCACATCGAGTAGGGAGCTTCCCAATGAGCTAGGGTTTGTGGAACCAAGGACACAAGCAGAGAGCTGGGCCAGAGTTGGACACACAGCTCTGGAGAGACAGTATCTGAACATAAAACTTCCCTGACCATTAACTTGGAATACCGTTTCTTATTGTTTCCTAATTGAATTCTTCTTCTTCCTTTTTTTTTTTTAATTAATCCTATTAACTTTTTCAGGAAATGGTTTTGGTGTTTGGGTTTTTTTTTTGTTTTGTTTTGTTTTTTGGTGGTGGTGGGTTTTTGCACGTAGTAAGGAAAGCTCAAAAGGCAGCTAGCGGAATCCTGAAGTCTCTGGGTGGTACTGCCCACTCAGCTATTAACTGAAAGATTAGCAGTTGTGGTCCACATAGAAGTGCTTTGAAAGGATGACCTGGGCTCTCTGCTCCTCTCAATCAACAGATTGCCCTCTCTTCTTGCACAACCTCAGCTGCATCCTTGAGACACAATGGCGAAGGTCAGAATAAATGGATTTGGCTGTTTTGGGCTTCTGATCACCTTGGATGCTTTTAACTCTGGCAAAGTAGATGTTGCAGTCATCAGTGACCTCTTCACTGACCTCAACTACATGTTCTATATGTTCCAGTATGATTCCACCCATGGCAAGTTCAATGCCATAGTCAAGGGTGAAAATGTGAAGCTGGTCATTAATGGGAAAGACATCACTATCTTCCAGGGGTGAGATCCTACCAGCATCAAGGGGGGTGATGCTGGTGCTGAGGATGTTGTGGAGTCCACTGGTGTCTTCACAGCCTTGGAGAAGGCTGGGTTCACCTGAAAGGAGGTGCTAAATAGGGAATGATCTTTATTCCTTCTGCTGATGCCCCATGTTTGCGATGGCATGAACCATGAGAAGTTTGACAACTCTCTCAAGATTGTTAGAAATGCCTCCTACACTACCAACTGCTTGGTTGCCCTGGCCAAGGTCATCCATGACAACCTTGGCATTGTAGAGGGATTCATGACCACAGTCCACGCCATCACTACCACCCAGAAGACTGTGGATGGCCCCTCTGGAAATCTGTAGCATGATAGCTGTGGAATTGCCCAGAACATCATCCCTGCATCTATTGGCAGTGCCAAAGCCAAGGGCAAGGTCATCCCTGAGGTGAATGAGCAACTTACTGGCGTGGCTTTCTGTGTCTTCACCACCAATATGTCAGTCATGGATCTGACCTGCCATCTGATCTGGAGAAAGCTGTCAAATATGATGATATCAAAGAAGTAGTAAAACAGGCAATGGAAGGGCCCCTCAAGGGCATCCTTGGATACACTGAAGACCAAATTGTCTCCTGTGACTTTAACAGTGGCACCCAGTCTTTCACCTTTGATGTTGGGGCCAGCATTACTGTGAATGGCCACTTTGTCAAACACATTTCCTGGTATGACCATGAATTTGGCTACAGCAACCGGTGATAGACCTGATGGTTCACATGGCCTCCCAAGAATAAGAGCCCCTTGGACCACCAGCCCCGGCAATAGCACTAGAAGAGAGAGAGTGACACCCTCCACTGCTGAAGAGTCTTTGCCCCAACTCTATCTCCTCGCACACTGAGAATCTCACATCCTTGACACAATTTCCATCTAGTCCCCCTGATTAAGGTGAGGGGCTTAAAGAGCCTGTCTTGTCATGTACCATTAATAAAGTGCATTGCTGTTATTGATGTTATGTGTTATCAAGTTGCCTGTGACTCATAGGGACCCTATGTACAGCAGCTCTGAAACCTGCCCTGTCCTGAGTCAGTCTGATTCTGATACACCAACCTCTATTGCCCCAGTTACTGTATCAATCCATCTCATCCAGGGTCTTCCTCTCTTGTGCTATCCTTCCACCATTCTAAGCATGATGTCCTTCTCCAAGGACCGGTCCCTCCTGGGGGACCGGTATGTGCCCAAAGTAAACGAGATGGAGTTTCAAAATCCTAGCCTCCAAGGAGAAACTTGGTTTCACTCTCTTCAAGACAGACCTATTTGCTTTTCTGGTGGCCCATTGAATATTCACACCACAAGTCAAAGACTTGGCCTTCTTTCTGTCAACTCAACTACTGAAAGCTTTTTGAAAGTCCTTCTGTGACATATGTGGGACACAAGAGGGGTTGACACAATGGCAAATGGCTCCGGTCACAAGAAAACAATGATCCTTCACAGTGGACTGGCAGGTGCTTCCTTTATGTTTTCTCATTTCATCTTCACAAAAACCCTGTGAGGTAGACATAAGTTTGTTTTTGTCAAGTGAGGACACTGGCTCGCAGAAGTAAAAGAAGAGACTCAAATTCTAACTCAAATACGCCTGCTTTTCAAGTCCATATTCCTTTTCCCTTAACTACAAAAGCCAATGTAGGCTCTTTTATGACATGTTACAATTCAAACAAATATAACCTTTATTATGGAAAAATACAAGTCCTTCCCAGAGGGAAGAATCAAAGATCACAAAGTCTGTCCCTCTGATGAAGGAGTCCCACCACATAGGGTTTTTGCATCTTGTGGAGCGGCAAGGGATCTGTTCTGTGTTTGCAAATCTCATTTGGCAGAATCCAGGCATGCACACTGTGTCAGAGTCAGTATATATGTGCTCCCACACAGGTTAGGGCCAGGTGACCACAGAGACTGTTACTGTCTCTTTCTGACTCATCTGCTTCATGCCAGAGTCCACTTAAACCAAAGGTGGCTTCACCTCCTCTGCCTTCGGGCTTCTACTTTATTCCCTGGGCTTGTTGATATTATCAAAGGTAACAACCAGCAGCCACTTGCTCTGAGGCACAAATTGCGTGAAGTTATAAGGTAAGAGAAATTCTGGGCAAATTCAGAGGATAATGTTTTGAAGACCTCTTAGCTTCTGTTTGAGAAATGATGCATGAATTCTTGAAAAGGTCAGTGGAGTGTGTACTAGTTATGTTGTGGACTCTAGACTCCATTGCTCAAATCCTAGGTCTTCTATTTAGTGACTTCATGCCCCTGGAGAGGCTTCTTGACCTCTTTCAAGCCTACGTGACCTGGAGATCCATTTATTATTCTTCACATACACTGAGCCAGGCCTCAGTTGTAAATGTTGGGTAAGGAGGCTTAACAAACCCCACCAAGTCCTTTTCATCTTGTGGTGGAGAGATAATAAACAGAGACGTAAGTGGTAAGAAACTCCAAGTGGTGAGAAACTTCACTGCAATTCCAAAGACACATGGTTCGAATCCACCAGATGCTCTGCGGGAGAAGGACGGGCAATTTCCTGACTCTGAAGACCTGCAGCAGGCTGAGCTATGGGTTGCTTCTGACTCAAAAACAAAAACAACAAGAAGCAGCCTTGTAAAATCAGGAAGTGCAAAATGTTATAAAGACAAAACAGAGTAAAATATGGAGAAATAATAGAGGTTATTTTAAAGGGATGAGAGGGTAGGTACCTTGGAAAAAGTAACACTGAGCAGATCAGAATAAAAAGAAGAGGAATCTCATGGATGTGTGTGTCAAGAGCATTCTAAGTATTAGGAGAAAATCGCCATCTCTACTTTACTGAACTAGTGTGGAGGTTAAATGAGATCACATGTGTGAGAGGACAGATATTTCCCTGTGAAGGTAACACAAGCCACAGAATCTCAGTGCTGAAAGGATGACGATGTTCATCCCATTCTTTCTCTTAAAGCAAAGACATTTCCTACCAGGAGCTTTTGCGTCAGTGTCCATTATGGTGGAGTTCTGGGTCAGGGAACAGTGTCACTGCATACTGTTGAGTGTTTTTCTCTGTAAGTAAATTTTTCTCTACCTTGAGTTTATACTTGAACTACAGCAACACCTCCAACATTTGAAATGATTTTCAGTTCAGTCAGTTCCTTCAACCACCCCTCATCCATCATGGCTTCTAGAATTCTCACACTCACATTTTGTCATTTCAAAAACACAATCTGCTCTGTCTCTAGACACTCACACAAACTGGTAAGATTAGTGTTGGGAGCTCAAATCTTTCCACCCAAACACCCTTTTCTTTGGCACCATCCTGAGATAGGGCAAAGTCATTTGTCCCTCACCGTGTAGTTGGCCCATTCTTCCATCTTGCTCACCTGTGCCCATAGGTGGCTCCTGTATGATGGCATGTCTGTAGAAATGGTTGATAGACCAAGTCTACTGGTCAACACATCTCACCTCTGGAGGCTGTAGTGAAGAAGAGAGAAGGCAGGTGATACTGAGGGGAATAGTGAGTTCACAGCAGAAGTTATTGCGCTGTTATTAATTAAGCATCAGACCAATGGAATTAGAAATAAGATGAAGAGTCAAAGCCCAGATTCCATTTTCTCTGAGCATCTAGCTAGGGCCTATACCCCAACTTCAGTCCAAGTCCTCACCTTTGCCACTTGTCTGTAACACAAGTCTTGACCTCAAAGGCTAGTGTCTCACAACCCCATTCCTGCTGCCAGAAACACAGCTCCAAAGAGGTATCTTCCCTGTGGAGATAAATCAGGCTGGTTGTCTTTAAAGTTTATCCAATGAGCTTCTGGAATGGCTTCTCGACTGAAGGACAGGTTTTACCAATACTTGAATTTCAAGTATCACATTGACTGCGGCTGTGAAGTTCTCATTACATGTTTACAAGTGTTGTATAACCATTTGTGATTACATTTCTAGGCAAACAGACATTTAAGTGGTAGGTAGAAATAGGTGGTAACTGTAGAGACTATATATGTAGCATAGCAAATAGAAAATTGTACTGCTAACTGAAAGGCAGGTGGTTCAAATCCACCAGTTGCTCCAAGGGAGGGTCAGCTCTGAATCAGTCCACATTTGACAGCACACACACACACACATTTTCCCATTTGTGTGGGTAGTTGTTATGTGTACCATACAGCTGGAAATAACCCATTGCTGACCCTCCAGATGGTTTTCAGAGGCAGTTAATCTCACAGGAGATTGCCTTTCTTCCCCTGGAGCAGCTGGTGGCCTCGAACTAAGTGCCTTCAGGATTACAGCAGTTTTTTGCAACTAGGTCATCAGATCTCCATATTGAGCAGGGGCAAGAAGCTGCCCTGCAATCCCAAAGGCATGTGGTTTGAGGCCATCAGTTGCTCTGTGGGAGAAGGATGGGAAATCTCTTCCCATGTGATTAATTGCCTCTGAAAACTGCCCAGAGGGTCAGCTATGGATCAGTTCCCACTCTATGGTACATAACAACAACAACACACACACATATATACACACACTAGAAAAAAAATATATGTACACACACACACGATTTTTTATGTATATATACATACACACACACACACACACACATATAATGGTTATGGAATAGATTTAAAGTTTATCATTCAGAAGTGTCTTTTCTAGCCAAAAGATTAACAGTTTGTTTTATGCTGAAGCCATTAATTATTGTATTAAGGAGAAAGGATGCTTATGTAGATGAGTGGGAATATGTGAATGGGTGTGTTAGCCTACCCACAAGAGGACTGGTTATCTACAATTCCACAAGGGGATTTGCCAGTCTCAACAATCTACAAGGGGATTGGCTAGTCTTATCATTGAATTGAGCAAGACAGTGAGAGACAGACAGATCTTCTGGTGCCATTGAAGAGAAAGCAAGGTAATGTAGGATCCCTTTCCGGCTCTAGCTACACCTGTGGCAGCAACACTTACGGCTGAACTGGAGACTTGGCATGAGATGGGACCTGGGGGGGCGGAAGGGAATGACTAGAGGGTAGGGGAGAAGAGAGTGGGTGGGGGGAGACAATATTGTCAGGACTGAGAATTTTGTTGGATAACTGGTGGTGGGAAATCGATAATTGCAAGACTGAGAACTTGGGAACACTGTCATTGTGCGTACATTTTGGGAGCTATCTTGACTGTATTCTATTATTAATCTGAATTGTAACCTTTTTACTTTCTCAATATGGTTCTGTGTGGCCTGTGAGCTATCACATTGGATTTTAGACCCAGCAAAGCAGGAAGATTGGTGTTGAGATGAGTAGATAGAGATAATGGGAGCATGAGAGACATATCTAGCATTATGGGAATTGGTTAAAACCAATGTTGATGCTGTTGATGGAGACAGTTCCCCTTTGTGAAGCTGGTAAAGGTCAAATGTGGCTACCCCCATGCAGCGTTTCCTCTTTTACTATATACAATAACTCCAGTGGCTGGTTAATAAGGAGTTGTGCTGCCAATCCAAAGACAGGTGGTTCAAATCTACCAGCTGCTCCATAAGAGAAAGATAGACCGTCTACTCCCATACTATTTACAGCCTCTGAAAACTTGCTTAGAAATCAACTAACTTAGCTATAAGTGAGTTGGAAGAGGCTGTAGCACCAGGGATATCATTGTTGATGCCACATGGATCCTGGCTGAAAGTAGAGGATATCAGAAAGATGTCTATTTGTGTTTTATTGACCATGTACAGGCTTTGACTGTTAAAACAAATTATGGCTGGCACTTGAAAGAATGGGAATTCCAGAACACTTAATTGTGCTCATGTGTAATCTATACTTAGACCAAGAAGCTGTGGTGTGAACAGAGCAAAGGAAGACTGCATCATTTAAAATCATGAAAAATGTACATCAAGGCTGTGTCCTTTCTTCCTATCTATTACAGCTGTATGGTAAACAAATTATTCAAGAGGTTGAACTTTATGGAGAAGAGTGTGGCATCAGGATTGGAGGAAGATGAATAAAAAACCTGCATTATGCAGATGTTACAACCTTACTTACCAAAAGTGAAGACGATGTGAAACTATTGCTGCAGAAGATCAAAGACTACAGCTTTCCATATGGATTGCATTTCAACTTCAAAAAGCTAAAAATCCTCGCCACTGGGGCAGGAGGCAATATCATGACAGATGAAGAGAAAATTAAATGTGTCAATGACTTCATCGTATTTGAATCCACCAAACAACACCTTTGGTGGCAGCAGTCAAGAAATCAGATGATGTGTTACATTGAGGAAATCTGCTGTCAAAGACCTCTCCAAAATGCTAAGGAGCAATGATGTCAGTTTAAAGACTAAGGTGCATCTGATTAAAGCCATGGTCTTTTCAATGACTTGTGCAGTTGAAAGTTGGACAATAAGTTAGGAAGACAAAAGAATTGATGCCTTTTGTGGTGTTGGAGAAGAGCATTGACTATCTTATGGACTGCAAAAAAAAACCAAACCAAAAACAAACACATACACACACACACACACACACACACACCAAACCCAAACCCAAAAAAACCAAAAAACAAACAAAAACAAACCCCAAATAAATATATCTTGGAGAAGTGCAGCCAGTATGCTCCTTGAAGGCAAAGATAGTGAAGCTTTGTCTTACCTATTTGGAACATGTTGGTAGGGAGGACAATCCTTGGAAAAGGACATCATGCTTTAAAAAATGGTGTTAATGAATAAAGACCCTCAACAAGATAGAGTGACACAGTGATGGGTTCAAGTATGTTAGATAAGGAAAATGACACAGGATAGTGCTATGTTCAGAACCATTGTTCATAGGGTCACTAGATGACTCGACAGTATCTAACAGCAAATATTTACCTGATCATTTTCCTTGCTTTTTTTGCATTAATAAAATTTTCCATCATCTTTGATTTGAACTCAGTGGCCCCTAAGGAATGACTCTCTCTTTCCACTGTCCTCTGTGATTACTAGTAGAAGATAGCCCTAAAAAAAAAAAAAAAAAAAAAAAAAAAAGAAGATAGCCCTGTATTTTCTATTGACTTATTTAAGTTTTTCTATTTGAAACAAACAAATCTTAATTCTTAAATTGAATATGAGAGTTAAAAAAAACTGAGGCAATCGTTGGCATTGAGTTAACAGTCGTGGTACTAAGAGCCCATTGTAACTTCACAGTGATTTATCTGCATTCCTGAAGCGAAGCCGCTATCCATGAAAGTCTATTTGCAGCCATGCTCGGACTCTATTTATTGGGAGCTGCCCATTCCATTGGCTGAATAACTCCTGAAACATAATGTGCCACTTTCTAAATGGTTGATCTACTTGACTGACAGACCAATCAGACAAGGTCAGAAATCTTCCGTGGGCGGGTCCGTTTCAGCCCACCAGGCGTCCTGACCTTGGAGCTTCCTGCCCAGGGCGAGTTGCTCCCACGTGGGGATCCTGACACCACCAGGCACGGAAATTTGCAGACTCATCCTACCTGACTCGAAGCCTTTGCTCTTGGGGAAAACGGAACTGCAGAATTTTCCTTGCTTTCTGCAGTTTGCAGGCATCATTTTGTTTAACTCACTGGAGATAGAAAATTGCAGTCCATCCAGTTGATTGTTACCCATACAAACCTAATCACTCATCCAAGGAAAATTCCTACATTAAGTGTTGTTTGATCACAAATGTGCACAATAATCTCTCTTCCCTCTGAACACCTGGAAGTTCCCTTGTCTGCCTACAGCTGATTAAAATGCAGTCGGGCTCTGCAGAGCTCGAGGTGTCTGTCCTGAGACTGCATTCAGAGAGCTCCCAGGAATGGGGGTGGGGGTGGGGGTGGGAGGATGAGGGGGTGCTGCTGCTGTGTGTCAGCTGAATGCACTGTCAGTGTAAATGTTGAGTCCAAGCGTCCAGTCCATGTCTTTGACCATAGAGATGGGGTGCTTGTAATTTTGCTTGCTGCTTCAGATGTATCCGAAATGTCCTGCGCCCCTCCCCCTTCTCTCCCCAGCACAGTGGTATGTGAGCCTGAAATGCTTGGTAAAGCACATCTACAGAATAAATGAACCCCTATCTGCCAGAAAGTGTATTTGATTCCTTACCAGTAAAAAGACACACTATAGGCTCTTAATCATCAACTAACTAGATGACTGACGGACGGACGGACTGACTGAACCAACGAACCGCCATGGTGTAGGTGGCTGGTGAAAAATTATTAAAAGGCAGAAAATGAATTCTAAGTCGGATTTTACTGTATGCTCAAATCTCGAATTTTACTGTATGGATCAAATAAGGGGGGGAAAAGAACGTCTGAATGTGGGAAAATGTGTCTGGAAGGAACTAATTTACACTCTCAGCATGTAGCATTAAATAGGTTTCTAAACCTTCTCTGTTATAGAGACTTTTTTAATAAAACTACCACCACTGCAATGGGGTTTTGGGTGAATTTGATGATTGAGCTGCTTTGGGTAAAGGTACACAGGAGGAAGTGGGAAACAAGGTGATAGAAATCTAGAGGGCAGAGCTCATTGGGAAGGGAGAGCCAATTGCTGGAGATGTAGTTAATCCCCAAGAAATGGCTCTGATGAATCTTTTTTTTTTTAGTGACCTCTGCCTCTCCCTTCTGACTATCAAGTCAACATACACCCCAACCTGCCAAACAGTGTCTCTCTTTTATCAGTAAACCTGTCTTGTTCTAGGTTTATCTGCTTGAAGGTTGGTTCCCGGGCCCTTATAACACTGTTGTTAAGTACTGTTGAGTCAAGTATGACCCACAGCTACCCTATGAACAATAGACCTGAACCGTGCCCTATCCTGTGCCATCCTCATCATCTCTGATACACTTGAGCCCATTTCTACAATCACTGGGTCAATCCATCTTATTGGTGGTCGTCTTCCCTTTCATTGATTTTCCACTTTTCCGGACATAGCATCCCTCTCCAAGGAACAGCCTATCCTAGCAACATGTCCAAAGTATGTGACATGAAGCCACACCATCCTTGACTCCAAGGAGCACTCTAGCTGTACTTTCTCCAAAACATATTTATTCATTCTTTTAGCAGGCCACGAGATATTCAATACTCTTTTCCAACACCACAACTTAAAGGCATCAATTTTTCTGTCATCTTCGTTCATTGACCAGCTCTCGGATGCATAGCAAGTGATTGGAAAAGACTGTAGCCTGGCTCAGATGCACCTTAGTCTTCAAACTGACACCATGGGGCTCCAAATAGTTTAAAAAAGCAAAGCTGCTTGTGGTAAGAGTAACATTGGACTAGCTTTTGAGAAGGAAAGTCAGCGTTTGACCCTGGATTCATGGCATCCTTTGTACACAGGACAGGATAATTGGATAGAGTTTTATTGGTTGACTTTTGGAAGTCGATTGTCAGGTTTTTCTTCCAAGGTCAATTAATTCTAGAAGCTCTGCTGAGCACTATTCAGCATCACAGTATTGTCAGAGGAATGGAATTCTCCGGGACAGAATGGACCGCAGGGAGAACCAATAGCTAGAGTCCTGCTCCTTAGACCCAGGAAGTTGATTGGACTTGCACTCGATTTGGAAAACTCACGGTGCAATGTAGCTTGGCAGCCTGAGGGCGTCTTCATCTGTCTTAAGTAGCTCCTTCCAGAGACTGTGATCTTCTGTCTAGGGCCTGTCAGGGAGTTAGAGTCCTTCCTTTGGGTTAGGAAGCAAAACAGGCATAAACTCTGGAAGATAATAACATCTTGATGTCTGGGCCTTGATGGGCTGGTAGGGTGATGTGGGGTCACATGGGGAAGGCTGTAGGTTTTCATGGAGTGTTCCCATTTCAGCACACAGGCAAGCAGAGTCCCTGGTGCACTCTCCAGTCCCTTCTGTCTGGATTTGAGGGCAGGTGATAGGCTCCAGGTAAATGTCACTGGTCTGATCTTTCATTGAATGAGTTGTCTTGGCTGTGGTTATCACAGAGGTTCAGGGTCAATGAGTATCCAGATGTCAGCAGGCCAGATCAGACAATTCCAGCACCTGGAGCTGCTGTCTGTCTGGTGCACAGCAGGGGTGATGAAGTCTGAGGGTGCAGGCTTCTTCAGCACCTCCCCTGAGTGGCACCTGGCTCCGGTTACTGCATCAAGTTTTTCAGCCAGCTCTGCATCTCACTGGCTCTGCGGCAGAGCTGTGCATCCTTCCAGTGTGGGGCCAGAAAAGGGGTGCCAGGCAGCCTTCCTCACCCCACATCTCTGAGAGATCTACAGGGAGCGTACAGACTGGCTTCGGCTCCAGGCAGGCTGCCACCTGCCTCCAGCAGACTGCGTCACAGCCCAGACCTCTTGATCACAGAATAGCAAAAACAGGACTTGAAATTTGTGTCTGAGGCTGGATGCTCCCTCTTTTCCTTGTTTTTTTTCTGCCATCTCATAGAATGTGAGGTCTGGGATCCTCAAAGCTTTCCCTTTTCTCCTCCAGCATGGCTTCCACTACATTGCCCCTTGTGTGTCCTGCTCATGGGCGCCTAATGCCAGTGTCCAAAGTGCGTTCCCTCAGGACACCGCACCCAGACAGAAAAAGTCTGGTTGATTGACAAAGTGTGGGGTGTATCACTAGACATCAGTGTGCAATAATGACAAAATCTGTGGCCAGAAAACTGCAGGCCTTTTACTCCGAGACCTGGCCCTGGCTCAGAGCCAGCGGGGTGCCTCTGGCACATCAGCCTTACCTTTTTGGAAATGGGACAATTCTTCCTTTGCTTGCTTCAGAAAGTCTTGTGACTATGAAGTGGTATGTTGTTGTTATGTGCTGTCAGTTTGCCTGCATCCCATAGTGACCTTTATACAACAGCTCTGAACCCTGCTCTATCCTGAGTCAATCTCCTTATTTGTGACAGACACAATCCCACTTCTCAAGTCACTGAGTCAATGTATCTCACCCAGGATCTTTCTCTGTTGCACTATCACTCCACCCTTCAAAGTGTGATGTTCTTCTCCAAGGACTGGTCCCTTCTATCCACGTTCACAAAGTACTGAGATGGAGCCTCAAAATCCTGGCCTCCAGGGAATAGCTTAGTTTCACCCTCTCCAAGACTGACATGTTTGTTCTCCTGGCAGCCCACTGTGTGTTCAACACTCTTCTCCAGCACCACAACTCAAAGGCAATGATTCTTTCTCTATCATTGTTAGTCATTGCCCAGCTTTCAGACATATAGCAAGTAATTGCAAAGACCGTGGCCTGGATTGGGGCGCACCTTAGTATCCAGACTGACATTATTACTCTTCAGTACTGTAGAGAGGTCCACGACAGCAGACTTTCCCAGTGCAATTCATCTTTTGATTTCCTGACTGCTGGTACCAAGAGTGTTGGTTGTGGTACTAAGCGAGCTGAAGTTGTTAACAATCTTCTCTGTCTATTATGAAGCTGCCAATTGGCCCAGTGGTGTGAATCTTTGTCTTCTTGATGCTGAGCTTCAATCAATGTTGAAGACTACAGTCCTTGACCTTCTACAGCAAGGCCCCATGTCCTCTTCAGTTTCAGCAAACAAGGTTGTGTCATCTGTGTAGTTCAGGTTGATGATCAGTCTTCCTCCAATCCTGATGCCACATTCCTCCTCATAAAGTCTAGCCTCCTGAATTATCTGTTCTGCATATAAATGTAAAAGACATGGAGATGGGATGCATCTTTGTTGCACATCTTTCATGATCCTGAACCATGCTGTGAGTATTTCCCTACTCTATTCTGGCTACTGGTCCAAGTATAGGTTTCGCATGAGCACAATTAAGTGTTCTTAGATTCCCATTCTTCTCAAGTTTAGCCACAATTTGTTGGATTCCACACAAATACCTTTGCACAGTCAATGAAATTCCTCTGGTACTCTCTGCTTTCATCCAAGATCCACCTTACATTTGCTATGATGTCCTTAGTGGATGGCCTCTTCTAAACCCAGCTTGCACATCTGGCAGTTCTCTGCTGATATACTTGTTCCAGTCACTTTTGGATAATCTTCCACAGGATATTGCCTGTGTGTGATATTATTCATTTTGTTACATAATTGAAGTGGTATACTAGAGGAAACAATACACTTGGTGTTCATTAAAGTCAACTGGACAGCTTGTTAAAATTGTATACTGATCCTAATTTATTAGACTTGGGATGGAGCCAGAGAGCCTGCAATTCTAATACATTTTGGGGTTGATTGTTGTTGCTGTTTCAGGGACCGCTCAGTAGAAGGGCACTGATAAATAAATAAGACGACTATTTAGCGTTACAAAGACCAGGTAGTTTTTTAAGGAGTTGCATTGCCAGCCCAAAGGCATAGGTGCTGAATTCACCAGCTGCTCCATGAAAAAAAAAAAGATGAGCAATCTCCTCTGAAAACCCACTGGAGAGTCAGCTATGAGTTGGTACACCACAACAATTATTTCAGGTATTTGTCTATCTAAAAATGCAATAGTATCTCCAAAGAGGTCTTAAACTCCCATTTTAGTCCCAAGAAATGCCATTATTTAAGGAATCTCCAATACCTTGGAGCAAAATGTGAAGAGGAATTGATCATCATTTTTGTTGCCACTGAAGCTGCCTCCTCTTCCCCTTTCCCATCTCCTTCTCCCCCAAGAGTGAGTTCTATATTCAGATGCAAGTTCTTACAGGAGCTTCTGGCAACATGTGACCCAAGATCTTCAGTCTGAACCTAGATGATGAGCAAAGGAAGAACTGACCAATAGTAACTGTTTTTGCAAGAGAAAAAGTAGGTGCACGTATTTACAGACACTCCAGTTAGCACTATTACAGAGTAAAAAACTGGAAATGATCCAAATGCCTTATTGCCATGGAATACAATAAATAACATAATTGTATATTTATAAAAGAGACTATTACAGAATAATTTTACAAACACTACCATAAACATCCACATGTGGAATTTTACAGGCTAGATGATGAGTGATGCAAAGTGCAGTTGTTGTCGTGTCTGATTGAGTTGGAACCAACATATAGATGACCCTCCGGTGGGTTTTCAGAGTCAGTAAATTCCATGCAAGTTGATTACTTAATTTTCTCCTACAGGGTGGCTGGTGGATTTGAACTGTGTGTCTTTGGGTTGACGGCACAGTTCCTTCTCACTAGGCCACCAAAACTCCTTAAAAAATATACATGTCTAATACAAAATATCTAATTCTTTTTGTCTGAAGTTCCAAGTAAGCAAGACTAGTCTACAGAAGTTGAAGCCAGACTAGGGGTTATCTCTAGGGCATGGGACTCTGGAAAACTCTTGTTCTTTGACCTGCATAATCACTGACCCAAGTTAGAAAACTGTGTTCTGCAGATTTGTACAACTTACATGTCCTGAAAAAGAAATTATAATATTAGAGCAGAAGGAGAGGAAGCCTAGTTGTAATTTTACTCCAGCATCTCACATTTCTGCATCTTCCTACCTTCAAGATAATGGGACCTGGAGATGGTCTTAACAATCTTCCTGGTTTCTTTTTTGTTGGCCTCCCACGTGTCTTTTCTACACCACAGAACAAAAAGAGAACCTGCCTTGTCATCAATTTCTCCCCCTCTGACTTCACAGAATGCTCCAGAATGGGTTATTTACAGGTCACAGGGCCCCCTCCAAGGGCCGAGCCTGCCCTGGGCTTGACTGGAGCCCTCTCTATCCTAGGTCTTTCTGTATTCCTGGGCTGAGAACCAGCTCTTTCAAACTCCAGGAGCAAATACGGAGGACTGTTGGTAGTTGCAAGCTTCTGCTTCGTATTTGGGTTTCTCCAACAATGAACTGAAAGTTGACAGTTGTGGGAGTACCAAATGTTGTCAATACAATGCTGCCTAACAAGCCACTCCAAATTTAATGGCTTCAAACACTCACCACAGTTATTTCTAAGTAGATTGTGGGTCAAGCTGTGTGTTCCTTCTGCTATGAGCCTGAGTCAGTTCATCTCAGCTGGTCTTAGTGATGAGTTGGTTGTGCACTGGATGATGTTTGCTCTGAAGTGACCTCACTTGTGTACTTGGCTGTTGACAAGGTCATGTGTCTCTCACCCTCTAGCTTTCCTTTAGTTTTCCATTGCCAACTTGATGGGAGAAAAGATGCAAAAAAAGATTAGAAGTCTTCAAAGACTCCAGGACTCTGGAGTCTTGGACTTGGACTTGGCACACTGTATTCCTACTACAATCTATTGTTGAAAACAAGTTATAGATTAGCCTAGATCCAAGAGGAGGCGGTGGGGGTGGGGGGGAGAACATTCTAACTTCCAGCAGGTTGTTGCTGTTGCTAGGTGCCATCAAGTCAACTACAACTCACAGCAACCCAGGAAAAACATAGCTGAACCTCGCCCTGTCCAGTGCCGTCCTCATCAGCTGTCCTGCCCAAGCCCACTGTGGCCGTCACTGTGTCCTTCCATCTCAGTGAGGGTCTTTCTCTCTTCTGATGACTCTTTACTTTTCCCACCATGATATGTCTCTCCAAGGACTGCTTCCTCCTGAAAATATGCCCAAAGTAATTGAGACATGATTTCACCACTCTTGACTCTAGGGATGGTGAAGAGATTGAGATTGTACACAGCTTTAGTTTGTTTGGCTCCATAGTCAACAGTCTTGGCACCAGCAGCCAGGAAATTAAAAGGTGCATTGCCATGGGAAAGTCTGCTGTTAGGGACCTCTCCAAAGTACTGAAGAGCAATGGTGTCTCTCTGGAGACTATGGTGCGTCTGATACAGGCCATGGTCTTCGCAATCACTTGTTATGCATCAGAGAGTTGGACAATTACCAAGGAGGATAGAAGGAAAATTGATGCCTTTGAGCTGTGGTGCTGGAGAAGAGTATTGAGAATACCATGGACTGCTAGCAAAACAAACAGATTCGTCCTGGAAAGGGTTAAACCAGGTGGCTCCTTGGAGGCAAGGATCCTGAGGCTCTGTCTAACATACTTTTGACATGTTGCGAGGAGAGGCAGGTCCTTGGAGAGGAACATCATGCTTGGCAGGGTGGAGGGACGGCACAGGAGGGGAAGGCCCTCTATGAGGTGGATTGATTCAGTGACTGGGATAATCAGGATGGCAGTGTAAGAGACAGTGCGATTGGCACAGGACAGAGCGGAGTTTAGGTCTGTTGTACATGATCGCTATGAGTTGCAAGCAACTCGACAGCACATAACAACAACAACAACAACCTCTAGGAAGCACTCTGGCTGTACTTCCTTTAATACATTTGTTTGCTCTTATGTCAAAGTCATCAATTCCTCTATTATCCTTAGTCATTGTCCAACTTTCAGATGTATAGGAAACAACTGAAAATACTATGGCTTGAATCCATGGAGACACAGGGGTAAGGAGCTATGCTGCCAAAACAAAGGCACATGGTTCAAATCCACCAGCTGCTCCACAGGAGAAGGACAATCAGTTGTCTTCTGTGTGATGTACTGGCTCTGATAATCTGCTGAAGGGTTAGCTATCTGACTTGATGATGCATAACAATAACAACAACAAAAAGGCTTGAATGAGGCTCACTTTAGTCTTTAAACTGACATCCTAGCTCTTTAGAACTTTGGAGTGGTCCTTTACAACAGATTTTTCCAACATGTCTTTTGGTTTCTTGACTGCCATTACCATGCGTGTTGATTGTGGATCTAAGCCAAATGAAATTGTTGACAACCTCAATCTTTCCTCCACCTATTTACCTACATACCTGTGTATCTATCTACGCTACCCTAAAGGTAGCAGCTACTATTCAGGCCTTTTCCTCCCAGGCTGCAGTCATGACCAGTCTTTATCAAATCCCAAAGCTAAACTTGTTACTGTTGAATCAGTGCTGACTCATGGTTGACATTACAGAATCCATCAAATCTGTTCTCTTGCTCTGGTTTATGCATTATCCTGTTAGGGGCTCATGAATATGGGAGCCTCAGAGGAAATATAATTGTCTCTGTAAGTGTTTAAAGAGCTGTGTGACATTGAGAAATCTATCTTGTTAGCAAATGTTGTTGTTTTCATTATGTGCCATCAAGTTGGAACCAACACTTAACTGACCCTGCAATGGGTTTTCAGATGATATAAATTGCAGGGGAGGAGACTGCTCATCTTTCTTTAGTGGATCAGCTGGTGGATTCAAACCATGTGCCTTTGGGTTGGTAGTACATCTCCCTATCATTAGGCTCCCAGAGTTCCCTAATGAGCAGATGTGGGATTCCTAACTGGATCCTCTATTGCAGCATATTTGGGTTCAATAAAAGAGGCTTAATTGACAACTGCCTGAATCCTTGTATCCTGGTGAGAGATTCAAGAGGGAGCTTATGTGTAATGGGGACATTCCGGAAAAACACAGCCTCCAACCCTCTGTTCATATCCCCGAATCTGACTGACTGGGCCACATACCATCTGGCTTAAAGAAAGGGGGCTCTTTGTAATAAGAGTGAGTCCTGGCCCACATTTACTACCAGCTAGAAGGAGAATGAAGAGAGAGAACCAGAGAGGAAGCATCACTGTGCATCTCTCTCACAAAGCTCTCTGACCCCCCAATGGCTTTTGAGTCTTACTGAAGACATTTAAGTCATTCATTCAGATGATTAGGGCTTGTCATTTACTGGCAGAGAAGAATGGTAGGATTTTCTCTGGTTTCAATGCTGGATCCACAACAAATTTAACTGAGGATCTTTCAAAAGTTCCACTGCCCAGGCTGCTAGAATAAAAACTTCCAGAGATGGGAGACAGCATAATATTCCCCGGATGATTGCAATGTCTAGTTATGATTGCACACAGTTGTTCTATTGCAGCAACTCTCAAACCTTCACGTACATCAGGATCACCTGAAGAGTTCATAAAGCTACAGGTTTCTAGGTAGACCTGTCCCAAGTCATGGTATTGCCCATTGTTTCAGATGCATGTGAAAGTTAGATAATGACTAAGAAAGATTGAAGAACTGATGCCTTTGAGTTGTGGTGTTGGTGAAAAATATTGACTATACCATATACTGCCAAAAGAACAAACAAATCTGTCTCGGAAAAAGTGCAGCCAGAGTGCTCACTGAAGCCAAGATGGTGACCTTCGTCTCATATTTTTTTAGGTATGTTATCAGGAAGGATAGTTTCTGGAGAACGACCTCCTGTTTGGAACAGAAGAGAAGAGGCAAAAGAGAGCTTAGACATTCAATGAGGTGAACTGTCACAGTGACTTAAGCACAGAGCATGGCACAGGCTCTGGCAGGGTTCTGTTCTGTTGTATAGAGAGTAACGACAAGTCAAAGTTGACTTGTTAGGACCTGACAACAAATGGTCTGGAGGAGCCCTAGTGGTATAGTGATCAAGAATTTGGTTACTAAGAAAAAGGTCGGCAGTTCAAACCCACTAACCTCTCCACGGGAGGAAGATATGGCTGGCATTCTGTGTCCATAAAGATTATACTTTTCAAATGCTTTGTGAAAGTTTTATCCGATCTTCTAGGCTTGCTGTGAGTCAAAAGACACTTGATAACAATGGTTTTCAGCTTTGATTTTTGTTTTGGGTGAGAATAAAAACACTCTGGTAGGGTCATATGTAAGGGCTTGGCTGTTAAATGAAAGGTTGACAGTTGGAATCCACTCAAAGGCTCACTGGCTGAAAGAATAGTCAATCTGCTTCTGTTGTTGCTGTGTGTCATCAAGGCAGCACCGACCTGATGACCCTCCTTTCAGAGGCACTAAATCGCATGGGAGGAAAATGCCCATCCTCCTTCCGTGGAGAAGCTGCTGAATTTGATCTGCCTCTGGGACTGCAGCACAACTTCTTGCCACTAGGCCACCAGAGGCGCCTCTGGAAAGATTATCACCAAGGAAATTCTGTAAGAGAATTTCTACTCTGTCACATGGGTTGCTCTGATTACACAACACCAGAAATGTAGGTCTGAAGGTGTGCTGTTCTAGAACTTGCATTCCTGCTTGCTACAAGAACGAAGAACCGTTCCTTGAGGCCAGTGTTCATCAACTAAAGCACACCTGGTGTTGGGAATGTGTCTTGTCTGTCAAAATGTAGGTTCTGTTTGAGTAGGTTTAGAATAAGGTCCAAATCTCCATTTCTAGCAAGCTCCCAGGTTAATGCTGTTGCTGCTGGTGGGAAGATCACGCTTTGAATAGGTGGGGCTGGGAGGAGAGAAGCACTCATTAGTCAGGATGCTTGATAGGCCAGAGAGTATCCAGTGACTTCGCTCAGGACCAGAAAAAGAACTGAGTGGGAAGGTGCCTGCTCTGAGTGTGAGTGGGATATTTTCTCAATTAAATTTAAACAGTTAACTGCTGCCAAGAAGCAAAAAGTAGCTGATGAAAGTTGTATATTCCCAAGTAAGCAGATGCAAGGCTTCTGCTTTGTAATAGCTGCTTGGCTTGCTTGCAAAGTAAAAATCTTCAGCCAGGAATGAACTTCATATGAAACACATTCTACAATTAAGTGACATAAAATTGGTCAAGAAAAACAAGATAAGCCTCACTGTCCATCGAAAAAAGAGTTGCATTGAGAGAATCAGTTGTCAAGGACCTGTTTAAAATGCTAAAAGAGCAGAAACACCTGTTCAAAGATGGCTAAGGTGCATCTGATCTAAGTCATGGCATTTTGAAATTGCTTCCAATGCATCTGAAAGTTGTATAATGAATAAAGATGACAGAAGAGTCCCAGGCTTTGAATTGTGATGCGGGCAAAGAGCATACCAAAATAACAAAAACATCTGTCTCTGGAAAAGTGCAACCAGCGTGCTCCTGGGAGACAAAGAGCTTGGAACTTCATGTCACATGCTTTGGGGGAGTTGTCGGGAGGGGACAGTCCTTGGACAAAGACATCAAGGTGGAAGGTTAGCAAAAGAGAGGGAGACTCTCAAGGAGGTGCGTTGGTACAGTGACTTTATCTAGCATGTCAGAGATGGTGAGGATGGCTGAGCATAGGGTCAGGCTCCCATCTATCGTTCATTGGGTTGCTATGAGTGATAGGCCGCACGACAACACCCAACCACAATCTCCACATGACGGGCAGATTTTGTGCTTACTCATGCAACTTCTAAAATTCACTGAAAAAAAAATCTCCATTAAACTTACAAAAACAATACATGAAAGTATAAACACTATCGTAAACAATCCTCATCCTTACAACTCAGGGTGATCAGATCTTAACTTTGCTATAATGGGTTTGTTATTTTTTTCTCTAGGGAAAAAATCCCAATATGAATAAAACACAAAACTCTTTTAAAACATAAAATTTACTGAAGAAAATTTCTCTAGTGATGATGAAATAATGAGATGAGACTCAAATACAATTGCGAATATTACATTCCCTGGTTTTAAGAGCAGTGATTGCCAAAATTAAATCAAGCATTGAAGAGAACGTTTTCCCCAAATTAAGCCTTATACAGCGAAAGCAGCTCATTGATCTTTTTTAAGTCTTCGTGCTTTCATATTTTTTTCAGGCCTGATGATCAGATGTCTGTGGTGAATGTTTATTTATATTGGCCCAAAGCAGTACGTTCATGTAGCAGTACTGTTAGTTGCCTACCCATGTCCATTCTCCCCTTTTTCTTGACTCACTGAGCCCTGATTTATTTCCTCCCCACACCCCCAGAGGACCTCCCTTTCCATTCTCCTTTACAGCTGGCCAGAACTGCCCACAGGAATGAAATGGAGGTCAGTAGAGAAAGTGTTCAAGGGACTGTTTACAAGTAGAGAAAGGCAGTGTACCAAGTACATTTACCCCTTGCCCTTCATCGTCCTTCTTCCTGTCTTAAACACGAAGGAGAGTCAAGGGCGAAGCTGTCATTTTATGCCTTTGGAGAGTTGCCTGGGTAACATAGGAAGAGTAGAGAGGTAGTAGGAACAACAAGGACACAATATTGCAGAACTAGTTCAAAGTTACCAAGCTCTCATCTTTTTGCAACAAAAATAAATCCCAATTTGGTTAGACCATCAGTTTGATCTAGTTTTCTATTTCTTGCCATTCAAAACAATCCCACCAGGTGCATCCGTTTACTTCTTAAAAGTAGCTCTGTCGCTGGTGGTATTTAAAGCAGTGATTCTCAGGATCACCTGGAGGGCTTGTTCCAACACAGATTTCTAGGTCACAACCCCTGTGATCCTGAGTCAGCAAGTTTGGGGAAAGGCCACAGAATTTGTATTTTTTAACAAGTTCCCAGGTGATGCTGACGCTGCTTACTGAGACCCACACTTTAAAGTCACTGATAAAGAGATGTGAAAGAAAGAAAAAAATAGTATGCTATGGTTTCCAATACAGGCCTGTCTCAAATGAGGTTCTGAATTGGATAGTTCCTTAACTCCCTAGTTTTGTGATTCTCAGAGTATTATTATGGAACTCTGGTGGCTTAGTGGTAAAAAGTTGTTGCTGTCAACACAAAAGTTCGAATCCACCAGCTTCTTTACAAGACAAAAATGGGAAAATCTCTGGTGTGATTTACCTGCTCTGAATACCCACTGGAGTGTCACCTATGAGTCAGTTTTAACTCAATGAGAAACAACAACATTAAGCATTGCATTCACCCAAAAATATTATTTATATTCAGTTGTGAGGTACTTAAACTCTCAAAATGGTGGAGTGATGTTATTGTTGTTATTGTTGTTGTTAGGTGTCATCAAGTTGAGTATGACTCATAGTGACCCTATGAACAACAGATCTGAACTCTGTCCCGTCCTGCGCCATCCACATAACCTCTGACATACTGGCCGCAGTCACTGTATTAACCAGCTGGCTGAGGTCTTCCTCTCTTTCAGCCTTCATCTTTCTGAGTGTGATGTCCTTCTCCAAGGAATAGCTTCTCTATGCAGCATGTCCGAAGTATGTGAGATGAAGCACTCTGGGTTCACCTTCTCCAAGACATATCTATTTGTTCTTCTGGCAGTCCATGGAATATTCAGTACTCTTCTCCAACACCACAGTTCAACAGCAGCAATTCTTCTGTCATCCTTACATTGTCCAGCTCTCAGATGCATAGCAAATGACTGAAAAGAACATGGCCTAAGTCAGGTGCACCTTAGTTATCAAACTGACATCATTGCTTTTCAATAATTTTGAGAGGTCCCTGACTGCAGACATGCTCAGTGCAGTATGTCTCCAGATCTCCTGACTTCTGGTACCAAGTATATGTTGAAGTCGGATGCTGAGTACCAAAAAGATTCTGTTAAGTAAAATAGCTTCACAAGATCCAAACTTCTTCTGAAGGTGCCAGGGTATTTCTTGGGATCCAACTCATTTATATGGTGAGTTCCAGGACCACTGTCAGACACTGGTGCTTAGTTAAAAGAACAGTTTTTCTCTTCTCTAATATAAATGAGTTTGGAAGAATCTTAAGGTGACATTGTCTTCCCATTTCTCTTTTGAAGACTCATCTCTAATACCGTCCACAAATAATTGATAATGCTCTGAAGGAGCCAAGAGAGATTAATTTTCTACAAAAGCTGATTTATGGCCAGCCACCTCAGAAGGTGGCCTGAGTCACTCTCCCTGACTCATGCTCACTCCAGAATATTCAATGATAAAAATCTTCCCTTTCTTTAAACACAGAAAATTTATGAGCAAGCTCCAAGGTCCTTCCTTCAAATTCAACAATTAATCTTGAGGCTAGACAGGAATAGCAAATAAAAGCCATTTGAAAACCAGCCAAAGGGGACATCCCAAATTTGGAGCCTCTGCCCTTCACTTTTCCTGTTTCTTCAATTAGGATGAAGCTAAGTAGTTTAAAAGTTCAGATGTATGTCAGGATGACAACTGTGCAATAACTATAGAAGTAACAGTACTATCTTCATTCATTGAACCAAAGCTGCTGTTTAAAGTCTTATTTAATCCATCTAATGACCTTGTTGTACTTACTTTGGACATGTTGTGAGGAGAGACCTGTCCGTAAAGAGGGACATCATGCTTGGGAGGGTGGAGGGACAGCGCAGGAGAGGAAGGCCCTCTATGAGGTGGATTGATTCAGTGACTGGGATAATTGGGATGGGAGTGTCAGAGACAGTGTGATTGGCACAGGTCAGAGCGGAGTTTAGGGCTGTTGTACATAGGGTTGCTATGAGTCGCAGGTGACTCGACGGCACATAACAACAACAACATAACAATGACCTTGTTGAAAGTAACGAGAATATGAAACACTTGCAGAAGATCAAGGACTATAGCTTTTTCTACATAAAAAAACTAACATCTTCATCACAGGACCAACAGTCAATATTATGATAGATGGAGAAAGGACTGAAGCTGTTGATGATTTCATCTTCCTTGGATCAACAATCAACCCCCTTGGTACCAGAAATCAATAGATGTATTGTTTTGGGCAAGTCTGCTGTCAAGGACCTCTTAAAAATGCTGAAGAGCAAGGATTGAAGATTAAGGTGCTCCTGGTTCAGGCCATGGACTTCTCAATCACCTGCTATATACATCAGAGACCTCAGAAATTAATAAAGATGACAGAAGAGGAATCGATGCCTTTGAGTTGTGGTGCGAGAGGCAAATACTGAATATCTCATGGATTGCCAGAAGAACAAATAGACATGTCTTGGACAGGGTCCAGCCAAAGTGCTACTTGGAGGCAAGTATGGTCAAGTTTGGTCTTTCATACTTTGAACATGTAGCGAGGTGAGGCTATTTCTTGGAAAGGATATCATACTTGAAAAGATGGCGGGTCAGCAAACTCAACCAAACAGATTGCCATGGTGACTTCAGCAATGGACTTGAGTGTGTCTGAGATGATGAAGATGGCACAGGTTAGGGCAAGTTTCAGGCTAGCTGTTCATAGGGTCACTATGAGTCATACTCAACTCGATGGCCCCTAACAACAACAACAATTATCTTGTATGATGGATTCAATTAATCTCCCTTTTACAGTTGAAGAATCTTGGCAAAAAAGAATAAAGTTAGCAAAGTGGACTGGAGGAGGGGTAGGGGAAGAAGGAGGAAATTGTGCAACAATGAATGATTCTTATTTTTTTAAAGTGAACTGGGGAGAGAGGGAGGAAAAATGAATGAATGAAAATCCAAGTTTTCTGTAATCTTTCATTAAAATAATAATTTAAAAAAAAGAGTAAAGTTACTTTTCCTGGATCACAGAGCTAGTATGTGGTGGTGAGAGGATAAGTAGAGAAGTTAGGATGACTCCAGAACTCTTAAGCAAGTGAAGTACTAACAAGACAGAACAAAACAAAAATGATGGGTCATGTTGTTGTTAGGTACAAGCAAGTTGGTTCCAACTCAGTGCAAGGGAACAAAACACTGTTAGGTCCTGCGCCATCCTCACATGTGACCAAGCATGAGACCATCATTGTAACCACTTTGTCAGTCTATCTCATTGAAGTTCTTCCTTTTATTTTTATAATTGTCTACTTTCCCAAGATATCTCCTAGGAGTACTCAGTCCCTTCTGATCACATGCCCAAAGTGCATGAGAAAAAGTACTACAATCCTCATTTCTAAGGTACTGTTAGACTATACTTCTTCCAATATAGAATTGTTGCTTTTTCTAGCAGCCCATGATATGCTGAGTATTCTCCTGCAACATCATAATTCAAATGCATCAATTTTTCCTTCGGTCTTCTCTAGTCACATCCAGCTTGCACACACAAATGAACTAATTGAAAATATCATAACTCGAGTCAGTCTCATGTTAGAACTCAAGGTGACATCTTTCCTTTTTAATACTTTAAAGATGCCTTTTGCAGCAGGTTTGTCCAATGCAATATGTTGGTTTATGTCTTAGCTTCCATAGGCATTGATTGTGGATCTAAGGAAAATGAAATTCTTGAGACTTCCAATCTTATCTCTATCATTCTGTTGCTTATTCACCCAGTCATGAAGCTTTATGTTTCCACGAACAAGATGTATGCAAGCATAATGAGATAAAGGAAAACAATACAATTGCAAAATGGACACAAGATAGGAGCAGACACTTCACTAAAGAAGGCATTCAGATGGCCAACAAACACATGAAGAAATGTTCAAAATCCCTAGCTCTAAGAGAGATGCAAATCAAAACAACTATGAGATATCATGTCACCCCAGTCAGAATAGCAAAATTTAACAGAACAGCAAACAACAAATGCTGGTAAGGTTGTGGAGAAACTGGAACCCTTATTCACTGTTGGCGGAAGTGTAAAATGGTGCAACCACTGTGGAAAGCAGTGTGCTTTATCAAAAAGTTGCAAATAGAAATAGCATTTGACCCAGCAATGCCTCTACTGGGAATATACCCTAAAGAAACCATAACTGCCACCCAAGCAGATATATGCACACCCATGTTTATTGTGGCTTTGTTCACAATAGCAAGGAGTTGGAAACAGCCTAAGTGCCCATCAACAAACGAATGGATAGAGAAGCTGTGTTATATTCACACAATGGAATACTATGCTGCATTGAAAAACAAGGAACTCATGAAATATTATACAAAATGGGTGACCCTGGAGGACATTATGCTGAATGAAATATCTTAGTCACAAAGGGACAAGTACTGCATTGTACCACTGTTGTAAAGCTGGACTGACATTGGAGTTGGGAGGAAACCAAGAGGGGATAAATAGTGTATACTGTATTGAAATAGACGAGCGAAAGAACTGTTTAGGAGGAATATATGTTTAGATATTATTGTCATGAAAAGTGTCCAGAATGAAGGCTGTATAGTGGAGTGGATTCGGGGCAGGATTGTATGACACTGAGATAATTTTTTTTTTTTTACTTTTCAAAGAGAAAAGCAAACTGGGGAGGGGAGAGGTGGGCAGGGAGGAAAGTGCAACTATGAATGAAAGGAAATCCAAACTCTCTGTAAACATTCATTAAAATAAATTTTTTTAAAGTGCTGGCAGAGGTCAAGACAGACAAGGTCGCACAGATCTATTGCAAGATCAAGTTCAGTCATCACAAGAATTAGAACTGTCTTATGTTTCTTGATTCCTGGCAAGTTTTATTCTTACATATAGATTCAGAAGACTGTATTAATATCAAGTACATGCTTCCACATCTGCAGTCACCATTTGAAATGACAATGAGGATTAAACACTCAATGTAACAGCTTCAATTTTACTCACTTCTGATGTTGGAGCAGCTGAATTCCCTGTCAGTTGCCTCTGAAGAAGTGACACTTGCTTTACGGCCAAATTCCCTTCACTGCAAATTAAAATAACAGCATTAGGATTTGTGAATTAGTAGTATTTCTATTTCACACTGCACTAGAATGTTCAACATGTATCCTTTGTAAAATAATCATCTGACCAAAACAATAATTATGAAATAAAATGTTTCATAAGTTGTATCTGGAAAAGATAAGCAAAAAAGAAAGTGAAGATTATCATTATA
>NW_006399888.1:8617079-8641776 GCF_000299155.1 Elephantulus edwardii | reverse complement strand
TGAATCTTCCTCCAATCCTGATGCTACATTCTTCTGCAAGGAGTCCAGCTTTTTGGACTATTTTCTCAGCATAAATTGAATAAGAATGGTAAAATAATACAACCCTGTGAAACATCTTTCCTACATTTAAACCCTGCAATAGTCCCACTGTTCAGTTTGAACCACAGCCTCTTAATCCATGGGCAGGTTCTATATTAGCACGAGTAAGCATGCTGGAATTCTTGTTTCTCACAGTGTTATCTATAATTTGTTATGACCACACAAACTTCTTTGCAAAGACAATACGACACAAGCATCTTCCTGTTTGTCATCTATGAAGAAGAATGTGGCATCAAGATCAGAGGAAGACCCATCAATAATCCTTGTTATGCAGATGACACAACCTTGCTGGCTGAAAGTGAGGAGGACTTGAAGTACTTGTTACAGAAGATCAAATAATATAGCCTTCTATACGGCTTGTATTTCAACATGAAGAAAACAAAAATTCTCACCACTGGGTCGATAGGCAATATCAAGATAGATGGAGAAAAGACTGAAGTTCTCATCAATTTAATGCTCTTTGGATATACAATCAACGCCCTTCATACCAGCGGTCAGGAAATGAGGAGAAATATTGCACTGGGAAAGTCTGCAGTCAGGAACCTCTCCCAATTATTGAGGAGTAATGTTGTCAGTTTGAGGACTAAGGTGTATTTGCTTCAGAAGGCCATGGTCTTTTCAATCACTTACTATGCATCTGAGAGCTGAACAATGAATACAGGTAACAGAATTTATAACATTGAACTGTGGTGTTGGAGGCAAATGCTGAAGATCCTATGGACTGCCAAAAGAACAAAGAGATATGTCTTGGCAAAGGTGAAGCCTGAGTGCTCCTTGGAGGCAAGAATGGTGAGGCTTTGTCTCACATACTTTTTAGGCATGCTGCTAAAACAGATTATTCCTTGGAGAGGGACATTATGCTTGCTCAGGTGGAATGGTGGGAAAATCAGGCAGATTGACAAGGTGACTGCAACAATGAGCTTGAGTGTGTCAGACAGTGTGACGATGGTATGGAATTGGACAGCATTTAGATCAATTGTTCATGGGGCCACTGTGAGTTGTACTCAACTGCCCTGCACAACAACAATACAGGTTAATGGGTTACTCTTTATAAATAGCTTTTCTGGCCTTGGGTTTGTTTCTCTGAAGAAAAAAATGTTAGACTGTAATCTTACAAAGGAATTGAATAGTCTCCTATGCAAATAAGTTTTGTAAAACTCTTGGAAGGATTGGCTGATTATTATGCAAACTAGGTGACTGTGACCTAGTTTAAAGAGTGATCAGTTCTGTCATGCCACCCTGCTGGTCCTATGAAGACCAATCCACAGAAGCTTAGGGAGAACTCTCTTCTGCCTAGAAGAGGCAGGAGCAGAACACATCCTTTGGATTTGGGTGCATGCACTAAGAACATCCTAGTCTCCAGAAACAGAGAGAAATGTGACCTTGGAGACAGTTGAGGTGCTGTAAGTGACAAGAATCATTAGGCGAGGGCAAGGTAGCTGTGGTGAGTGTTCTAACCACAGAGTGGGGTGACAGCAATGAAATTGTATGACTCACTGAAGAAAGTTGAGCCCCTTTTGTAAGAGGCTTGCTAGTGGAGTATGGTGCCTCTGGGCACTTAAGAGTGGGGCCAAAATCTCTGCAGCATTTACGTGAGTGGATGGAGCTCAGTTGCAGAGGCCAGACTCAGCAAGGCTGGTAGTAATAGACATGAATGAAGGGCCTACTTGCAGGCACAGCTAAGGAGCTGAGAGCTATCTTGGTTGGAAATACTCCTAACTCTCTGAGCTGTTTTGTAGTTCCAACCACTTCCCTAACATATCACATAATTATGAGCATGGTCTGTGAATTTTACTATTGCAATGAGTTGTCATATCCAGCAGAAAAATTAACAGTGCTTAGGAAGGTGGCCTCTTTCAGAAGTGGTAAAATGTTGGAAAGAAGGTGTGTCTGATGGAAATCAGTTGGGGGTTGAGCTTGATTCTTTCCTCCCCCTGAAATTAGGTGATTTCTGAGGCTACAAGTCTACAGCTAATATACAGAAATACAATTGACCTGTCTATGTTAATCTTCTATTCTGTGATCATGCTGAACTTGTTTATTACTTTTTAATAGGCTTTGCATTTAGGTGTGTGTGTGTTAGGATTTCCTCTATGTAAGATTCTGTTGTTGTGTACCATTGAGTGGGAACCAACCCGTAATTGACCCTCCAGTGGGTTATGAGAGGCAATTAATCACATTGGAGGAGAATAATCACCCCTCCCCCACAGAACAGCTGGTGGACTCAAACTGGTGCCTTTGGCGATTGCAGTGCAGGTTCTTACCACAAGACTACCAGAGATCTCTACATGAAATTACATAATCTGTAAAGAGAAAGAACTTTTAAATATTATTTCCTCTTTACAAATCTTTACAAATCTAGATATCCCTTATTACTTGCCTATTACCTTAGCTAGAATCTCCATTATGAAGTACAACAGAATTGGTGAGGAATAAATATGACAGTACCTATGGGTTTTTCATAAATGGATGTTGAGAAAGTTCCCTTTGTGTCTAGTTTATTGAATGTTTTTAATCACGAAAAAGGGTTAGGTTTTCTCCAACATTAATTTTGTATCTATAGGTATTCTTTGGTTCTTTGTTCTTTTTAATATGGTATATTAGATAAATCCACTTGGTTATGGTATATAATAATTTTTTATATGTTTCTTGGTTCATTTTGCAAGAGCATAATGTTTTATCACAAAATACAACATAAGAAAAAAAAAACCCAAAAATAAAAGTATACTTTAAGGCAGGTTCTCCCAGGTTAAATAGACTTGACTCTAAGATATAACTCATGTCATGTAAACAAGATTTATGGCTACTAACAAGTTATTCTTCACCTTTGGTCTTAATTCTAAGTGAAGGCTACAGCAACGCAATAAGCAACCTTTATAATTAAAAGCTAATGAGATAATATTTGGAAGAGTTTGGTATCTGGAAAGTGCTCAATAAATATTAGCCTTAATGATCATTAATTTTAAAAAGTAAGTAATCCCTTCTCAACCAGTTGGCCATTGTTAGGGAGATTAAACCCAGTCTTTATTAAAGTTCCTTTCCATTCAGTTTGTATTTGTTGAGCATCTGGAGGGGGTTTACTGCGGCATTAAAATACTTGGGAGGTTACTTCTTAAGGGCTTGTCCAGGTTGTCTATGTTGCTATAACAGAGATATCACACATGGATGACTTTAACAAACCAAAATATATTCCTTTACATTTTATGAAGTTAAAAGTCCATGTCCAGAGTGTCAGCTATTGGGGAAAATTTGCTCTCTCTCTCTAAGTTCTAGAAGAAGGTCCTTTTTTCTTTCAGCATCTAGATTTTTGGAAGTGTCCAACTGTCTTGATCTTCCTCTGTATCAGAAAGCTTTCCAGGCCAGGGACCTAGGTCTAAAAGGAAACACTCCACTCCTGGTGATTCTTGATGCTATGGAATTTCTCTGCTAACCTTCTCTTTTTTTATCTCCCATGAGATCAAAGGTTTTACAAGTCACAGACTAGGATGTGATGAAACTCCCCTTTCGCCAGATCAGGACTATAATCTAATTGAGAGTGTTGCATCCCACACTGATCACATCTTAGATAGCATCATAGAGAATAAATATAGCATTACATAGTTCCTTCTAATCCTGCTTTGTTAACATCATAGTTGTTGTTATTGTTGTTAGTTGCTGTAGAGGTGATGACAACTCATAGCTATTCTGTGAACAACAGATCTAAACTTACCCTATCCTGTACTCTCCTCATAATATCTAATACGCTCGAGCCCATCTGGAGGACAGCCACTTGGCCAACTGACTGGCATATTTGTTCCCATTTCAAAGAAGGGTGACCCCACAGAGTGCGGAATATATCGAACAAAATCATTAATATCACATGCAAGCAAGATTCTGCTGAAAATTATCCAAAAATGCCAGATCTCCAGGCTGGGTTTAGAAGAGGCTGTGGTACTAGGGATATTATAGCTAATGGTAGCTGGATCTTGGCTGAAAGCAGAGAGTACAAGAGAAATATCTATCTGTGTTTCATTGATTATGCTAAGGCTTTTGACTCTGTGGATCACAACAAGCTGTGGATGAGTCTGAGAAGAATGGGAATCCCAGAACATTTGATTGTGCTTATGCTAAATCTATACTTGAAATATGAGGCAGTCATCAGAACAGAGGAAGGAGACACTGCATGGTTCAAAATTGGGAAGGGTGTGCATCAAGGATGTGTCCTATCTCCATATATTTTCAATCTATATGCAGAACAGATTATCTAGGAGTGTGGGTTCTATGAAGAGAAGTGTGGCATCAAGATTGCAGGTAGACTCATCAACAACTTGTGTTATGCAGATGACCCAACTCTGCTTGCTGAAACTGAGGAGGACCTGAAGCACTTACTGCAGAAGGTCAAGGATTGCAGCCTTTAATATAGTTTAAAGCTCAACATTAAGAAAACAAAGATTCTCACGACTGGGCCAATTGGCAGCATCAGTATGGATGGTGAAGAGATTGAGATTGTTAACAGTTTTAGTTTACTTGGCTCCACAGTCAACACTCTTGGTACCAGCAGCCAGGAAATCAAGAGATTAATTGCATTGGGAAAAGCAGCTGTCAGGGACCTCTCCAGAGTACTGAAGAGCAAAAATGTCAGTATGGAGACTAAGTGCACCTGATCCAGGCTATAGTCTTCGTAATTGCTTGCTATGCATCAGAGAGGTAAACAATGACTAGGAATAATAGGAGAATTGATGCCTTTGAGCTGTGGTGAAGAGTGTTGAATATAACATGGACTGCTAGGAGAACAAACAGGTTCATCCTGGAGAGGGCGAAACCAGACTGATCCTCAGAGGCAAGGTTTCTTAAGTTTTGTCTCACATGCTTTGAACATGTTATAAGGAGGGACTGGTCCATGGAGAGGGACATCATGTTTGGGAAGGTGGAGGGACAGCGCAAGAGAGGAAGACCCTCTATGAGAAGGATTGATTCAGTAACTGGAGTAATGAGGGTAGGTGTGTAGGAGACAATAAGGTTGATGTAAGATAATGCAAGGTTTGGGGCTCTTGTACATAGGGTCGCTATGAGTTGCAATTCACTCAACGGCACATAACAACAATAACAACATGACATTATACTGAGAATAATGGCCTACCCAAGTTAACATACATTTTGAGGAACACAAATCAGTCCATGACATTGTTGTTGAAGAGGGCAACTATGTGCATATACCTCTCTCATTGTTATCACTTGTGACTCATGGCTTATCCTCCAGCAGTTTCCAAAGACTATAAATTGCACAAGAGGAGACTGCCTATCTTTTACCCATGCAGTAGCTGGTGGATTTGAACTGCTAGAGAAGCGTGCCCTTTGGGTTGGCAGCTCAATTCTGTGCTCTACAACATCTAACAAATAACTTCTAGTGGTATAGGCTTTGTACCCTGGAAAAGATACATACTCGAGAATTAAGAAGGAAGAAGCCTAGAAAGAGGGTCGATGTGATTGGGAAACAGTAGAAATTTAGAGATTAGCTATTGCATCATAGAACCTGCAATAAATTTGCGGAAAATTTTATACCAAAACAATTGACTATACTAACACCAAGGCAATTGTGTACAGTCATTCAGAGATTAGGGTATATGGGAGCAATGTGGGTAGATGAACTAGTGTGAGGTCCTTCTTCTTATAGATGAGACAAAGGTATCTTCTCTTTAGAGAGAAGTCTTTTCTGGCAGACAGGACAAAGGGAAGATGTAATTCCAGGTTTGGCCTCTAAGATGTCGAGATGGGCACCCAAGTTTAATGGTGGGATAACTTTAGCAAACTCTTAAAAATCTTCTACTACCAGCTTCAATATTGTCATTCCTTCTTTACTCGACAGCTAGAATTATTCCTGTAAAGCAGAGATCTGATTATGACACTATTTGCTTAAAGCCCTTCATGAGCTTCTCTTTGTCATCATTATAAATCCTAAGCTCTTTACAACAGTTTACAAAGTCCATTAAAATAGTCTCTTTTGCTGCTAGTTCATATTTGATTACATTTTGCTTCTTAAATTTGTTTTCATCTCTGAATCCTTATAAATGCTCTTCCTTCTTCTTGTAATCCTGTTCCTTTTTCTCTACCTCAATTTTCAGTTGCTTTCACATGGCAAGAAATCCTCCCTAATCTAAATGTCTCAGCCCACCCTGAAATTTACTCCAGGTAAACCTAATTCTCAAACCTCCAGATAGAAGGCACTTCCATGTGCTATCATAACCCCTGCCTCACTCCATCACTGAGCATGAGCTGTGTTATCACCTGTTCCTGGGTCTGAGTATTTTAAGGAACTTTATACACTATTGTAAGGAACTTAGGATTTATATTGGTGACAAAAAGAAGCGCTTGAAGGGCTTTAAGCAAAATAGTGTCATAATCAGATCTCTGCTTTACAAGAATAATTCTTATCCTGCACTGCACTATGAGCTTAGATCATATGAGTGGTGATGATGTTTGTTTTATATGTAGGTGTTCACTCCAACTGGGGTTTCCTTTCAGCAACACCAACTAGGAGGTTGTTAGGAATGCAAACGTGGGCCCCTTCACTGACCCTTCAAAACCTCTTACTGAGTGTTTGAAAGTGGAGCCCAGTAATCTGAGTTTCATAAATCCTCCCGATGATTCTGATAAACACCAAACACTAGTAACATTTCTATATCAAGGTGCTTGGCTACTGGAAACTGCTCAGCAAATGAATGAATGTATAAGTCCTAGGTACACTGTTCTTTCAAGTTCCTAGAAGGTGCAAACTGCAACACATTCAGTGCTAGTTCAAAGACTGGAGGTTCAAGTACCCAAGGAGGCCTTGGAATAAGGACTGGGAGATCTATTTCTGAAAAATCAGCCATTAAGAACTCTCTGGGGCACAATTCTACTTTGACAAGTATGGGGTCACCATGAATTGGAATGGAGTCAATGAAAAGATACTGGAATTTAAAAAAATATTTACTCAGTGACTATGAAAATTGCATTAGAATGTTGAGAAGCCAAAACAAAAAGGAAGAGAGAGATGCTTAAGTAAAAGAGCTGAACAGAATATTTCAAAGGGCAGCTTGAGAAGATAAGGCAAAATATATAATGAAATAGGAAACGATCTGGAGCCAGAGAACAAAATGCAAAGGATTAGCTCAGCATTTCTCGAGTTGAAAGAACAGAAACAAATTCAAGCCTTGAGTGGCAATACTGAGGGATGCTATGGGCACAATCTTGAATAATCTAGAAGCATAAAAAGAAGATGAAAGGAATACTCAGAATTGATGTATCAAAAAGAATTAGTTGACACTGAAACCTTTCAGGAGGTACCATGTGAACAAGAGCCAAAGTAATGAATGAGGGGAAAAATCAAGCTACAAAGAAAGTGTCAGGAATTAATTGATAGAATACCAATTGACATGATTCAACTAACAGATGCAGCTCTGGTTGTACTCACCAGATTATGCTGGGACATTTGTAGGACAGCCACTTGGCCAACTGACTAGACGAGATCTTTATTTCTACCCATTTCCAAGAAAGATGGTCTAGCAGAATATGGAAATTATCAAACATTATTATTAATATCTCATGCAAGCAAAATGTTATTGAAGATCACTCAAAAATGGTTACCTTGTCAGGAAACTACCAGAAACTCATGCTGGTTTTAGAAGAGGACATAGCACCAGGAAATCATAGCTGAAGTCAAGTGGATCCTGGCTGAAAGCAGAGACTACCAGAAAATGTCTATTTGTGTTTTATTCATTGTGCAAAAGCATTTGACTATGTGGAGCATAGCAAGTTATGGCTAACAAGGAGAAAAATGCGAGTCCCAGAACACTTACTTGTGCTTATATGGAATCTATACCTACACCAAGAAACTGTTGCATGAACAGAGTACAGGAACACAGCATGGTTTAAAATCAAGAAGAGTGTGTGTCAGTGTTGTGACTTTTCTCAATAGCTGTTAAATCTGTATGCTGAGTAAATGATTTGGGAAGACAGAATCTATGAAGAAGAATGTGGCATCAGGATTGGAGGACAACTTATCAACAACCTGTATTATTCAGATGACACAGCTTTGCTTGTTGGCACTGAACAGGATGTGAAAATCTTACTGCAGCAGATCAAGGACTACAGTCTTCAGTGTGGATTACATCTCAACATCAAGAAGACAAAGGGCCTCTCCACAGGACCAAGAGTCAAACATAATAGATTGTGAAAAGATTGAAGCTATCAATGATTTCATCTTCCTTAGATCAACGATCAACATCCTTGGTACCAGTAGTCAGGAAATCAGGAGACGTATTTGGGCAAGCCTGTTGTTGGGACCTCTCAAAAATGCTGAATAGCAATGATGTCAATTTGAAGACTAAAGTGAACCTGATTCAGGTGATGATCTTCTCAATCACCTGCTATACATCAGAGAGCTGGGCTATGAATAAGGATGGCAGAAGTAGAATTGACGCCTTTGAGCTGTGGTGTGGGAGACAAGTACTGAATATTCTACGAACTGTCAAAAGAACAAACAGATATGTCTTGGAAAAGGTGCAGTCGGAGTGTTTCTTGGAGGCAAAGATAGTGAAACATGACCTTTCATACTTTGGACATATAGCTATGAGGCTATTCCTTGGAAAGGGACATCAAGCTTGGGAAGATGGAGGGTCAGTGAAGCAGAGGAAGACATTTAACAAGATAGATTGACATGGTGACTTTAGCAATGGGCTCTAGTGTGCCAGAGATGATGAGGATGGCACAGGATAGGGCAGGATTTAGAGTGGCTGTTCATAGTGTTGCTATTAGTCATACTAGATTTTAGACAGCACCTAAAAACAGCATAGTAATAATCATGTTTTTTTTTTACGGTTTATAGTGGTTGTCAAGTTGGAGATGACCCATAGCTGACCGTCCAGCAGGTTTTCAGTGGTAATAAATCATAGAGAAAGAGATTGCTTATTCTTCACCTATAGAGCAGCTGGTGGATTCAAACTGCATACCTTTGGGATTGCAGCAAAGCTTCTTATCACTAGGCCATCAGAGCTCTCAACTATTGGACTGTGCAATCATCAAGTTATTTAGTCTCTGTTACCCTCTTTAGTGCTGTTTACAATATGTTATTCCTCATATAAAGATGAAACAGCCTTGCTTGTCGAAACTGAGGCATTTGCTGTAGAAGGTCGAGGACTGCAGCCTTCAATATAGATTAAAGCTCAATATCAAGAAAACAAAGATTCTCACCACTGGGCCAATTGGCAACATTATGATAGATGGTGAAGAGATTGAGATTGTTCACAGCTTTAGCTTGCTTGGCTTCACAATCAACACTCTTCGTACCAACAGCCAGGAAATTAAAAGGCAAATTGCACTGGGAAAATCTGCTGTCAAGGACCTCGCCAGCGTGCTGCAGAGCAATGATGTCAGTCTGGAGACGGAAGTGTGCCTTATCCAGTCTGTGGTCTTTGCAAGTACTTGCTATGCATCAGAGAGCTAGACAATGACTAAGGATGTGATGCCTTTGGGTTGTGGTGCTGGGGAAGAGTGTTGAATATACCATGGACTGCTAAGAGAACAAACACGTCCGTCCTGGAGAGGGTGAAATAAGGCTGCTCCTTGGAGGCAAGGATTTTAAGCCCTTTCTGACATACTTAGGGCATGTTGCAAAGAAGGACCAGTCCTTGGAGGGGGACATCATGCTTAGAAGGGTGGAGGGGCCAGCACAAGAGAGGAAGACCCTCAATGAGACGGATTGATTTAGTGATTAGCGTAACAGAAGTAGATATGTCAGAAACAATGAAATTGGCTCAAGACAGAGCAAAGTTCAGAGGTGTTGTACACAAGGTTGCTGTGAGTCTCACGCAAATCGGTGGCACCTAACACTGACAACATTCCCTCATAAATTTAAGAAGAGCAAATGGGATGATATATGGAAAACTTTTTGCTTCATACCTGATACATGAACTATTCTTTCATTTTATTCTTGTTTATATCAATTGTGTGTAAAAGTAGTCTGCAAACCCTCAGCTGTTTGCAGACCATTATTGGACAAATTGAAACATTCTTACTGTACCCACCAAAGCCACAAAAGAAATCAAGAAAATGAAGCTGGTAAAAAAAAAAATAATATTCTCTGAAAGTCTGCAGAAGGCTCTTGTAATCATGAATTCTCTGTGTGGGTTGATCAACATATGTTAATAGATGATGGAATATTTAAATATATACATCCCCTCCCCCCTTAGCCTCAAGCTTACAGTCTAAGTCAGAATGATTGCAGTGTTAGCCTAAAGCTGGCTTTTTCAGCCATTACCTTAACCCTTTTGGTCTCCAGCTACCTTAACTACAGACACTTGGTCCTGTAAATCACCAACTGCTGTGGAACTAGGATAACAAAGAGAGTACTTCTCACCTTGGGTTGCAAGACTTGAGGGAGACTGGAATGAAACTTTTGAGAGAGCCAAACCAGAGCAAGACCTTGGTGGCAAGACTCTGGTGATGGTGGTGGAGCCACTGTGGCATTGCTGTGGAGAAACTGTGGCAAGGCATGGCCTAAGGCTTCTTGCATTCATGCTGGCCACAGTTAAAGGTTTTGCTGTTGTTGCTGGAAGCATGAAGGAGAAGCTGAGTTATAACTGCTCTGAGGCAAACTTTGCTGGATGATTGAGGAAACCAGGAAATTCAAATTCTTGAATTTGTGTTGCTGAACTGAACCAAGGACTTGTACTAATTAAGGACTTTTATTTTGCTATTAATCTGACTTGAGACTGGTGGACTACACCTGGACTTGTATTGTGATATACTTTTTGCCTCCCCCACTCTACAACTTACTTCCTTAATTAATGCCAACCTTGAAACCACAACTGTGAGTAAAGTCTGTGAGTCAACAACTAGTAAACTAACCTCTTGATACTGGTGTTTTTCTGGAGGCATCATGGGGCTGGACTATGTGCTATTTATCTGCTTTCCACTCTGGGGAAGCAAGAGGCTGCCTGTACTATTTTTATTCCCTCTGGCCCATTCAGAGAGTTGCTTATGGCCCTGTGTCCCCATGTCCAATTTCCTGTTCCTTTCACAATGATCATTTTTCACTTTTTCAAAAGATAAAAATTTGAATTGCAATATTTCTCAATTACATCTAAAATAATTGCATTCAATCTGCTTATTAGATAATTTCAGATTTTGGGGTAACTTCTCTTACTTTCGCAGTTTTAAAGTCTTCACTAAAAGCAATTTGAGACAGGATTGTAAAATCTTTGAGCTGCTTTTACTGACCACTTGAGCCTCTGCTTTCTAAGTCGCTAACAGTTTCAATCAAGGACTCTTACTCTTTGGCTTGTTACTGAGTTATTGAAGGGCATTATCCTTTCCTCCACGTTTATTTGAAATTGAATGGTCAATTAAAATGCACACTAACTAACCACTAAATTGACCGAACGTCTAAGGGATTTTTCAAAAGGTATTTAAGGAGATATTAAAATAAATGATGCTTGAATGCTTAAAAGTCCCACAATTATTTTAATGACTTCACTTTAAGCTGAAATTCATGCAATGTGAGTTAAGAATGGTGCAGGGCCAGAAAAGAGTGTGTTCTTTCTTAAGGGGAAGGTGAAAGGAACATATAGAGAGAGGTGGAGATTATGGTCATTGAGGGAGGGGCTGGTGGTTTGGAAGTCTGCAGGCTGACATGTCCCTAGAATAACATGTAAAATACAGATAATGACTCTAATTCTGGACACAGTTTTTTACTCAAAGGTGGGGTGAGGGTGCTGAGAAGCCTTGACCCTGAGAACAGAGAAAGGGAATAAGCTGTATCTGCCAGGTTTCTTTCTATCCTAACCCATTGGTGGTTGTGTTATTGTTAAGTATAGTTGTCTACAACTTGCCCTATCTTGTGCCATCATCCTGATCACTGATATGCTTGACTCCATTGTTTCAGTCACATGTCCACCTATCTTGTTAAAATTCCTGAGTATTTCCTGGTTTGAAAGTGCTAGATATATGGATCTCTGTAGTCTTCAATATGGATTGAAACTTAACATCGAGAAAACAAAGATTCTCACTGCTGGGCCAATTGGTAGCTTCATGATGGATAATGAAGAGATTGTTGATAACTTCAGCTTGCTTGGTTCCACAATCAACACTTGGGTATCAGCAGTCAAGAAATCAAAAGACAAATTGCATTGGGAAAGTCTATTGTCAGAGACTTCAGTAGAGTATTGAAGAGCAATGATGGCAGCCTGGAGACTAAGGTGTGCCTGACTCAGTTCATGGTCTTCAGAATTACTGAGAACTGGAAAATGACTAAGGATGATAGAAGAAGAATCAATGATTTTGCATTGTGGTCCTGGATTGCCAGGAGAATAGGTTTGTCCTAGAGAGGGTGAAACCAGGCTGCTCCCTGAGACAAGGATTTTGAGGCTCTATCTCACATACTTTGGGCACATGGCCAGGAGGGACCAGTCCTTGGAGAAGAACATCATGTTTGGAAGGGAAGAGGGACAGCACACAAGAGGAAGACCCAGGATGAGATGGATTGACTCATTGACTGGAACAATAGAATTATGTCTGTCAGAGACAATGAGATTGGCTCAGGATAGGGCAGGTTTCAGAACTAAGGTATTATGAGTTGCAGGTGACTCAGATGGCACCTAACAACAACAACAACTGGTATAGTACATATGTTCTAGATCGCTAACTGAAAGATTGGTTAGTTGAATTTACCAGCTGTTCTGAAAAAAACATACAGTTTTTTTTTCTTGTGACTAACAGGCTTGGAAATTCAGTGGAGGGCTGCAATTAGTTGAAGTCTACCAGACTGCAGTGTTTTCATGCTTTTGTTTTGCAAACATTATGCTAGGCTGTGAGGCTGTAAATCTTCGTGAAGTCATTGTTCTGGAAGAGGTCAGGGGTCTGAGCTGTCCAGTGACTTAGGCTCTTGTGAAATCCTCTCAAATCTGTGTGCAGCCCACTCAGACTGTGTTCCTATAATGCACTGCCCGGGTCTCTGTGTGTCTACATAAACACTATTCTCAGTATGCCTTCATTGATGGGCAGAAGAATCAACTGAATTGTGTTTCGTACACTATATGCAGTTCACTTGGTTTTTTTTATTTATTGTGTTGCAACTAATATGCTCAAAATAGTGGTTTAAAACCACAATTTGTTGCTATCTCTCATGGTTCAAGGGAGCTCTGGTGGCTTAGTGGTAAGGATTTGTACTACCAACCGAAGATACACAGTTCAAATCCTCCAGCTGCTCCCTAGGAGAAAGATAGGCAATTTCTTCTGGTGTGATTTACAACCTCTGGAAACTTACTGGAAGGTCTTCTGTGCATTGGTACACAACTCGATGGTACACAACAACTACTCCTGGTTCTTGGGTTGACTGGGTGTCACTGTAAATGTCTTGTTTGGGGCTCTTGTGGGTTTTCAGTTGGCTGTTGTAGTCATGATGCTGTCTTCACTCACATGTGTGGCACCTTGATTAGGGGGCCAAGTATGACTGGGGTTCAGCAGTCATGTCTCTCCCTCCACTGTGTCTGTCCAATGTGATAGCCTCAGGGAAGCTGAGTTTCTCATATGGAAGCTGGAGATTCCGAGACTGAGTTTTCCAAGAGAACAATGAAGAAGTTGCATGCATGGCCTTTTCACACTTCTCTTTGGAAGTTGTTCCATGTCATTGTGCTGTGCTCCCCACAAAACAAAGCAAAGGAAAGCAAAACAAAAGCCATCCTTTCCAAACGAGTCATAACCTACTCGTAGCTGTCTCTCATTTGGGTCTCCAACGCTGTCAAAGGCATGGGAGGGGACCGCACATCCTTCTCTAGTGGATTAGAACTGCCAGAGATGTGTGACCTTTGATTTAGCAGCAAAACTCCTGGGATTATACCATCAGAACTCCTAATGTAGGGTCAAGGTAATTGCAAATCCCCCCAGTTTCAAGGTGTGGAAACATAGACACTCCCCCACCCCCACTTTTCAGTAGGAGGAATGCCAACGAAAGCGTGATCTTCTTGGGACCATCACACCTACTAAGGGTGGTTATGTATCAAGCTCCTAACAGTGAGAACTCTCTGAGTCTTTGAGAAAACACCTTGCTTTCCTTTATTTGAAACTATAGTTTCGAGATTGGCCTTGGTCTTACTATCCTGATGCTGTTCTGCCCTTGGTGGATATGAGCTTTCAAGAGCTGAAATTATTAGGGCATAGGGAGGAAAAAGTGGTTTCTTAAATAATGCGCTCTGTGTTGAGTGTCACAGGCTGATGTAACGGCCTCCATCTGGGTGGACTGACCTGTTTCTGATCACTGGAACCCCTTTTAAATAAAACTAGTGACAATATTGTTATAATTCATCCTGGTACATCTTGGGCTTTTTTAATGCAACCGGAATAAAATCCAGGAATAATTTCTTTTTGAAGCAGTAGCACATAGCTCGTCTCTGTGCAGTAGAGTTTAGAGATATTCCAAATGTCCAAGGCTTCCAAATGTCTGTGCTGCTCCATCATCTCTAACAAGTATCTCTCTTCCCTTCAGCCCTTTCCCTCTCATTCAACTGGCTACAACGTCTCACAGAAATTCACAAGCCATCAGGAGAATGTGCCACACTGTTGTGGAGGCTGGCAGGTCCCACATCCGTGGATCAAGCTTCAGTCTAAAGGACCCTGCTGACCCAAGTGGCTACAGGGGCCGATGGTGACTTGGCTTTCCAGGAGGTGGCAGATGGCAGTTTGTGGGGTGGCTGGACTAGGCCAGATGCCGAATCTAAAACAAAAAGGATAAAACTTTCAAAAAAATGTTTCAATATACCAGCCACAGACTACAGGCCCAAGGAGACTAAGGGTGGTGGCTTGGGTCATGCCTGCTAAGAAGTTGGAGACTCAAGATGCATCTCAACCTAGTTCTGCTTCATTAACAGAACTGGCACTCACTTCGGATTGGGATCATAGTAAACAAAGGCAAAGAGGCCAAGATTTATAATACATCACAAAATGAAGGACTGTGGCTGGAAGGGTTATATTCAGTAATTCCCTGTACTTCATATTTTAAAAAGCATTCCTTTTATCACATGCTTATTAAAAGCAGTGTGCTATCCCAGAAGGGCTGTGGTAGAATCTGATGTTAGTTTCAGGAGTTTGGGCATCTTCAGTAAATAGATTATGTTAATGCCCAGATATACTGTGGTGCTGATTTCAAGCTTTGGCGTAGGGGGCCTTAAATGTGGGATAATAGTGAAAGCATTGTGTTATTGTTGTTAGGTGCCGTTGAGTCAGATATGACTCATAGCAAACTTATGAATAACAGACCTGAACTCTAACCTGTCCTCTACCATCCTCATCATTTTTTACATACGTGAGCCCATTACTACAGTCACTCTGTCAGCCTATCTCCTTGAGGGTCTTCTTCTCTTTCACTGACCTTCCACATCCAAGCATGATGTCTCTTTCCAAGGAATAGCTTCTCCTAAGAGCATGCCCAAAGTTTATGAGAGATGGCAGGACTAAGAGCTATGTCACACTGGCCTAAAGCTTCAGGGCTGAAGGCTGAGGCACCTGCGAGCACTTTCAGAAGCTGTCCTGATGGAGTGATTGTGTCTTCTTGGCCACCTCAATTATAGCCTCATAAACACCCTAATTGTGGAAATAAAAAAAATATATGAGATGCAGCTTTTTCATCTTTGCCTCCAAGGAGCATTCTGGCTATAATTCCCCAAGACATAGATGTTTATTTATTTTTTTTTTTTGGCAATCTATATGATATTCAATATTCTTCTCCAATAGAGGGCAAAGGTAATTAATTTGTTTTCTACCATCTTTGTCCATTGTCCAGTTCACCGATGCATAGCAAGTGGTTGAAAAGACTGTGGCCTGAATGAGGGGCACTTTAGTCTTCAAACTGACATCATTGTTCCTTAGTAATTTGGAGCAGCCCCTGACTTCAGACTTTCTCAGTGCAATATGTCTCCTTATCACCTAACTGCTGGTACCAAGTAACATGAAGTTGTGGACAGCTTCAGCCTTTCCTCCATCTGTCATGATGTTTCCTATTGGTTTTGTTTTCTTGTCATTGAGATGCAATCCATATCGAAGGCTGTCTTCTTTGATCTTCTGCAGCAAGAGCTTCAAGTTCTCCTTGCTTCTATATAACACAAGTTGTTGATGGGTCTTCCTCCAATACTGATACCACATTCTTCTTCATTGAGTCCAGCTTCTCCAATGATTTGCTCAGCATACAGGTTGATTAGGTATGGAGAAAAGATACAACCTTGATCCATACCTTTCTTGATTTGAAATTATGATGTATTCCCTTGCTGTGTTTGGATAATAGCTTCTTGGTCTAGGCATAGGTTTGGTACAAGCACAATTAAGTGTTCCAGGATTCCCGTTCTTCCAATGTTAACCATAGTTTGTTATGCCTGTGGGAAAGTATACAAGCAGCTGAGTCTGCCAAAGGTCAATGCTCTTCTTCCTGCAAACACACCATTTCTACAGTGATGTCCTTTTCTGCTCTTGAGTTGGTCCCTAACTAAAGATGACCTCATGCACAACGGAATGAAATGTCTTCTGGTCCTGTGACATCTCCCTGACCGATGGCAAATTTGACCGTTGTAATGCATTGGGTCTTCATTTCCTGAATTTTGGAAATTGATTGACCACCAGTCCTTTTTCCCTAGTAATTTTGAAGCTCCACTGTAATCAATTTAGCAATCATAACACAGAAGTCTTCACAGATAGGTGGGTGGTTCCTGTATGCAAGGAACATTGGTTGGGAATTAAACCTGGATCTCCTGCATTAAAAGCAATAATTCTCCCACTGAACCACCACGGCCCTCGGGGCCAATGTTTAACATGGATTTTAGGGGAGCTCTGGTGGCCTAGTGGCAAGGAGCTGCAACTACAATCCCAGAGGCACACGGTTTGAATCCACCAGATGCTCTGCCGGGGAAGGAGGGACAATCTCCCCCTGTACCAGTCAGATCTGATTTGACACAAAAATAATAAAAAATTTTTAAAAAAACCCCATGCATTTTAAAATATTATCTTCACAATAATTATGAATAGGTGCTATTATTTTTATAGAGTAGAAATTTGATGAATGAAGATATTAAGGCACTTGCCCCAAATCATCAAGCTCTCAACTTGTTGCAAAGACTCAAATGCAAGCTCTAAAGCCCAAGCTTCTTTCCACCTTTATAGTCATTAGACTGCATCACATGCGCATGGTCCAGAAAATCAGACCAAGAAGGGTGAAGCAGAAGTGCAACCTAGAATACTTCTTAAAGTCCCTTTGCATATAGAATTCTTTGGTACAACTCTAATTTCTATAATATCACAATCATAGACTGAAGTTTTTTCAGGACTACATTAGGTGTTCATTTCATGAGTTAGGAAGCCCAGAAGGTTCAGCATTAGGAGATGTGAGATTCAGGATAAGGAGAAAATGAGAAGTAATGGGACAGATAGAGATTTCACCATAAGATTATGGGAGATAGCTGCAAGTAATTAGATAAAATGGCCAAGAGTTGTCAAAGAAAGGGGAATCATTTCAAAGCTCATTGCTGTCTCAATCTCCTGGGGCTCAGATGGGGGGGCTGAGGGGAAAGGAACCTGAAGTTATGAATGTTAGAGAGAGACTGGTCCCATGTAGCAAACAAGCCTAGTAGACCTGAGAGGATGGCAATTGACTGCTGCAGAGAGGGTCACAATGGAGTGCAGGCCGACAAAGACAGTTTCTTATAGGGGTTTAGGGAAGATGGTAATGTGCTCAGAATTTGGTGTGGTAGAGGTATATCAATTATCTGTGTTGTGGGCATTTGTGGGAGGCCCAGAGCCTTATCAGGACCTGGTCTCCTTATCAGAAGATAGACACCATCAGTTTTCTTAAGAAATGATAAGGCCTGCAGACAACTGCCAACATTCTTCCTCCAATAGAGGCATCATAAAAGCAGACCTGGATGGGAAGATTAAAGCAGACCTGGATGGGGAGATTAAAGCAGACCTGGATGGGGAGATTATAACAAAGAAACCACCCTCCCCAAACTGCCCTCAGGTAGCCCAGAGGTTTTAAGTCCCACATTCCTTATCAGACTGCAACAAAGGTTAACTGTTAGGGAGGGTCAAAAGTCAGTCCTTTAAATTAAGGCAATTGTGTACTGTGATTAATGCTCCTGAGTTTATAATCTTTTCCTATCCCATCTGCTCTCCTGAAAACCAATCCTCAAAAAACCATGCACACTTAATCTGCCTTGGGTTCTGCTCCAGGGAACCTAAATTACAAAAAGATTGATATTTTAGGCGTCCACTGCAAGGGCTCAGTCTGGTGGGAGGTGCATACGTAGGTAGTAATTTTAAGCAAGGATGTCAATTTAAAGACTGAGATGTGTCTGATCTAGCCATGGTATTTTCCGTTGATTCCTATGCTTTTGAAAGTTGAATAATTGGAGAAGAGGACTGAATATCCCATGGACTGGAAAAAGAACAAGTGTGTCTTGGAGCGACTCGATAGCACATAACAACAACAACAACTACCCTACAATCCTGTTCAGCTCCTTTCCCTCCTATTAATGTAACAATAGAACCTTCTGACCTCATATCAAGATCACCTTTTCAAGGAAGAAAAAAAATTAACTGAAACTAAATGAATTACTGCTAGGTTTTCTCTGAATCGGAGACTTTCTTATTGTCCTGTGTCTTTTCCCTTCTTACCGGATGTGCGGAATTATTTTCCCTTGAAATGATTCAGATCAGGAAAGGCAGCCTTCAGCTATTGCAGGCAATTCAAGATCCAAGAACAAATCATACGTAGCCTGATGTTCCCTTTTAACTATCTTTAACTTTCCTAAGAGATTTCTGCATTATGCAGATTATATAATCATGCTCTCTGAAAGTGTTAGCAATCTCCTAGTCTAAACTGAGCCATAACTGACTCTCCAGTGGATTTTCAGAGGCAGTTTAAATGGCAAGGAGCACTGGTAGCCTAGTGACTGCAATCCCAAAGGCCCGTGGTTTGAATCCACAAGCTACTCTGTGGGAAACCTATTGGCAGGTCAGCTGTGGGTCCACACTGACCGGACAGCACACAATTACAACAACAACATATTGCAAAGGTAGAGATTGTCCATCTTTCTTTTGCAGAGCTGCCGATGTTTGAAACCACATGTCTCTAGGTTGGGAGCACGACTTCTTGCCACTAAGCCATCAGAACTTGCTGCAGAAGGCCAAAGTCTACAATATTCAATATGGATTGTATGTCAAGATCAAGAAAACAAAAATCCTCACCAGGGCCAATAGGCAACATCATGGGAGATGGAAAAAAGATTGAAGTTGTCAATGATTTTATCTTACTTGGATAGATAACATTCTTGGCATCAGTAGTCATGAAATCAAAGTCTTATTATATTGGTTAAATCTACTCTCTTTAAGGTATTAAGGAGCAATGATGTCAGTTTTAAGACTAAGGTGCATCTTATTCAAATCAGAGTCTTTTCAATTACTTGCTATGTGTCTGAAAGTTAGACAATGATTAAGGATGATGACTAATTGACGCCTTTCGGTTGTTATTACAGAGAAGAGTACTGAATATCCAATGAACTATCAAAAGAATAAATTAGTCTGTTTTGGAGAAAACATAATCAGGGTGTTCCTTAGAGGAAAGGATAGTGAAGCTTCATCTCATATACTTTTGGCATACTTCAAGAAGGGTCAGTCCTTGGAAAAGACATCATACTTGAAAAGGTGGGGGGTCAGTGAAGGAAAGGAAGACCCTCAACAAGGTAACAATGGGCTCACATATATGATGATTAGGGTGTTTGCAGAATACGGCAAGGTTCAAATACATTGTTCTTAGGGTCACCATGAGTCATAACAAGCTCAACAGCACCTAATGACCATAACAAAGAGGTTTCAGATGCCAATGAGTAACTCCTGTAAGACCTTCTAGAGTGCAGCTGTCTTGAGAAGGCAGGTTCCATGGTGGGCATGCAGGTCATCTGGAGACAGCCATCTTTAGTACCACATACAGGTGTTGCTGTATCACATCTACTCGGGACCATCTTGATCATCTCTGCATGCTCCTGAAAAGACCCCAGGGCCAGACATTTCAAAAGAACAAGGGCTCATTTGCTTAATTATCATGTGGACCAATCCCAGATGAACTCTCCCTATTTCATGAATAAATGTGACAATGCTTTCCTTTTAATATTTTTAACTCAAATTCTCACCCTTCCATGAATAAAGGCCTTACCCCACCTCCAGTCTTTAAAATGATCTGGCCAGCCATTGTTAGAATCTCATCTATCTAGCTTATCTCAAAGTTGGAAGTGTCTTGTCTATTTTCTTCCTTTACAAAGTACTTTCCCCTGATAAATTGATATTTCTTCTTGCATAGAAAAGCATGGACTTCTGTTTGGCTATTCTTCCTTAACAGGAGGAAGAACCCAAATGAAAAAAAATATGCTGGAGACATTGTCTTGGTAACAACATTTCGGGAGTCCTCTGGCAACAATAGGGTCACTATAAGCTGAAGTCAACTCAATGGCACCTAACAACAAAAACAGGTCTTTGTAATAAGGGGGTGTATATGAGGACACATTCTCTTACTCAATGGACACATTAGGATAGCAACTGAATTCCAGCTTTGTACCTTCCGTAACCTTGGACAATTCATGTGGATTCATCAATCTTCACCTTCCTTCTACAGAAAAGGGAGTGATTTGGACCAAATGCTTTCACAAATCTGAAATTTTAGACAACTATGGCTTATAAATGGGGTGGATGATACTTGTGTAGTTTATTTTTATTGAAAATATGCACCATTGACTGCCTACGTTCTGGTCTCTTTGCTGAATCATCCTCTCTAATAGGATTCTTGGGGAAAAGCTTTATGTTTTGCATCTTTTCCATTGAATTCTCAAATAAATTGGTTTTTCTTCCATGCCTTCCAGGCAATGGCGAGCCAACCATGACAGCTGCCCAAGGGTTGATAATAGTAAAAGGAAAAAGCTAGAAGCCTGGAAATTTCAATTTCCAGCATGTTGTGCTGATTTCCTGACCTTCTGAGCTTCTCTGGGCAATTATCTAGAATTATGCATAATTTACTTACTTCCAGTTTCTAAGAAACTGCTGGTTTTAAGGTCAGAGTTTGACAATTTATTGATTTGTTCGGTAGAAATAAATTGGGAGCAATAGGGGATAGAATCTTTAATGCCTACATTTGGGCCATGGATGTGAAGCAGCCTCCTATTTATAGCTGGGCAAGCTTAACCATTGCTTTTCAATCTCAGTAGAAAAGGCTTTGTTTACGGCTGCATTTAATTGTAGCAAGCTGGTGAAAAAGCGTGCAGGATCTAGCCAGTAAAGGCAACTCAATAAAAAGCATTTTGTCCATAAATTAGGACTGCCATAGTGAAAACCATGCCCCGGAGAAGAAGCCTGGCTTCTTCCTCTGATAAACCTGCACAATGCTTTTAGAGTTTTTAAAATGAATTCTTGTTCTCTGTTTTCTATAATGTTGGGGTGATACCCTGCATCCTTTATTGTAGAGATGACATGTAGAGTTGGGAAACTCTAGACAGAGTTGTGTCTGGAGTCATAAATAGAAAAAAAAATCATCAGGGAAATTAGAAGGTCAACCCTCTTCCTATGTGCTCCTGGTTGGAAGAAGATTGTGGTGAGGGTGGTCGTGTCACCAAGTCAGCCCAAACACATGGTAACCTCATGCACAACAGTGCAGCACCATAGGGATTTCAACGGTGATATTTTTTAAAAGTGGATCACAAGTCCATTCTCTAGTCTGTCTTAGTCTGGAAGTGTCTCTGAAACGAGTACAGTATTATAATAGTCCTAACTTCTGCTGATTGATGAATAGTGGCTGCACTTGTCAGTATTTTTGGCTGGATATTGAACTTGGGTTTCTTACGTGAAAGGGAAAAATTCTACTGAACTACCTCTGCCTCTGAGGATTATGTCCCCTATGTAAGTAATAAAACATTTGGAAGTTCTCTTTTAGAAAGTTTGTCTCTGACGTTTTCTAGGAAACATTTTCTAGCAAATTTTTTTTTAAAAAAAATTTTAATCCTTAGATTCCTGCTGTTTGACTAGGATAGTGTACAGATCCCATCTTAACCAGAAGACAGAATAACAAATTCAGTAGAATCTGACGGCAGAAATCTCAGGGAAGAAGACCTCCGTGTGAGGATGTAAAAGGAATGGGAGATTGTATTTCGTAAGAACTGCCACGGAATTATTTTCTACTTTACATCTCTTCCAGAACCTTGACATTTCCCATCAAGTCTAGTGTCCTCCCCTTGAAAAGGGGCAGCCTTTGTGACAGCCTCTGTGAGTGGAATACAGTGGAAGAAACTGACTTCTAAGACTGCACTGCTGTGTCTCTTTCTCCCAGTATGCTTGCCCTTGGGCCCTGGCCAACACCATCATGCTTGCCCTTGGGCCTTGGACACCACACTTGCAAGGCAGCCCTGGCCAAATGAAGAAGTCACACATAAGTGTTCATTTGAGGTCCCAGTTAAGAGCTGGTATCAGCCTGTAAATGAGTCCTTCACTTGCCCCAAATGATGCCAAGAACAGCTGAGATGCGCTATTGCCTGTTGAATCCTTTTAAATTGCAGTTTCACAAAGAAATTAAATGCTGTTTCTTTTAAGCCACTCTATTTTGAGATAATCATCTGTTATCAAACCATAGTAATTAGAGGAGTGTGGGACAGATTCTATTTCTCATCATCTTTATTTCTCTTTAAAATACGTATTTATCTTTCTTTTCATAAGCCAAAGTTCTTTTATTTACAATAGCAGTGTTATTATTCCTATTAAGGCTTCTATTACTTCAAGCTTTGAGTTCCAATGCTGAAGGATTCTATGGGCAAAATATTGAAAGATGTAGGAGACATCAAAAGAAGATGGAAGGAATATTCAGAGCCACTAAGCAAAAAAAGAGTTGATAGACACTGAGCCATTTCAGGAAGTAGCACATGATAAAAAAAAAGTCAATAGTATTGAAGGAAGGTCATGCTACACTGAAGGTAATGACAAAAAAATAAGGCCTCAGGAATTGATAGAACATCAATTGACAAGTTTCAACCAACAGATACAGTCCTAGATATACTTACTAGTCTATTCCAAGAAGTTTGGAAGACAGATATCTGGCCAGCTGATGGGCAGAGATTTGTTCTCATTCTCTTAAAAGGTGATCAAACAGAATGTGGAAATTATAGGGCCATACAATTAATATCAGAAGCAAGTAAGATCTTGTTGAAGATTATTAAAAAACACATTAACAAGGGAGCTCTGGTGGCCTAGTGGCAAGAAGCTGCACTGCAGTCCCAGAGGTATGCAGTTCCAATCCACCAGATGCTCTGCTGGAGAAGGAAGGACAATCTCCTCCTGCACAAGTCAGATCCGATTTGACAGTACACAACAAAAAAATTAATAAAATTAAAACCAAAAAACCACCCACATCAACAGGGAACTGCCAGAAATCCAAGCTAAACTCAGAAAAGGCTGTGGGATCAGGGATATCATTGCTGATGTCAAGTGGATCTTGGCTGAAAGCAAAGAATACCAGAATAATGTTTATCTGTGTTTTATTAACCATAAAAAAGCATTATAACAAATTATGACTGACATTGAAAAGAATGAGCATTCTAGATTGCTTAATTATGCCTATGAGAAACCTAGACCTAGACCAAGAAGCAGTTGTGTGAACAGATCGAGAGAACTCTGCAGAGTTTAAAATCAGGAAAGGAGTGTGTCAAATTCCTCTGAGTTAAATGGGCTACTTGGGTAGGATGGGGCTCACTGGAGAAGAGGAAGGGGCATGGGCTTTTTATTGAAACAAAACAAAACAAAACCCTGCCATTTAGGAATAAATGTGATTGGACTAAAGGTTATCCCACCATCTTTGTCTGTGATTGGGTCACAAAAAGGCATGTGACCCATTTCAAGCCAATGATAGGTAAGGAGGGGTCATTAGTGACTTCAGTGGTGAATGAACTTCTGCTTGGCTCTTATGAGCGAATCTAGTGAATCTATTTTTCTCTCTCAATATCTGTATGAACATGGATGGGTACACAACTGTAATTGCCAGTAGGAATAAGTTTTTACAATGAAATAAAGTATATCCGTAGCAAAGCCAAGAAATGCAGAGTATCAGTGACCTGAATTATAATGTTGGATGGTGGATACAACCAACTCTGATTCCCTGTCAAATGATACCTTTAGTATATGGTGCTATTATAACAGAGATATAACAAAGTGGATGGCTTCTTGTTGTTGATTGTCTTTGAGTCAAGTACGACTCATAGCAACCCTATGAACAAAAGGCCTGAAGCCCCTCTACAACTAACAACATTTATCAAAGCTCATGCAAGCAAGATTCTACTGAAGATTATCCAAAAATGACTGGAACAGCACACCAACAGAGAACTACCAGAAGTCCAGGCTGGGTTTAGAAGGGGTTGTGGTACTAGGGATTGTAGCTGATGTTAGATGGATCTTAGCTGAAAGCAGGGAATACCAGAAGAACGTCTATCTGTGTTTCATTGATTATGCAAAGGCATTTGACTGTGTGGATCATAAAAAACTGTGGCTGACTCTGAGAAGAATGGGAATCTCAGAACAT
>NW_006399888.1:8589654-8615554 GCF_000299155.1 Elephantulus edwardii | reverse complement strand
GTGGATTGATTTGGTGATGGGTAATCGGGATGGGTGCGTCAGAGGCAGTGAGATTGGCACAGGATAGAGCGGGGTTTAGGGCTGTTGTACATAGGGTCGCTATGAGTCACAAATGACTCGCTGACACATAACAACAACAACAACATAGAGTTTCCGGAGGAATGTTATTTAGAAAGTGAATGCCATTCCTGTTCCAAACTTGTCATATTATGTTGTTGTTTTTCTATGCCTTTGAGTCCTTTGCGATATATAGCGACCCTGTGTACCCTTCCCTGTCCTGAGCCAGTCTCACTGACTCTGACACACAAACCCCCATCATCCCAGTTACTGTATCAGTCCATCTCATCCGGGGTCTCCCTCTCCTGCTCTGTCCATCCAGCCTTCCGAGCATGATGTCTTTCTCCAAGGACCGCTCTCTCCTGGCCACTGTGGCAGCGCCCTTTTTACACCTTTTCAGAAGCTGACATGCAGATTTCTGGAGCAGCTGAACTACTTTTAGGCATTCCAACCACGTGTGAGGTGTGCTCCTGCGTCTCTGCATTCTTACTAGTATTTGATATTGCCACAGTTTGTTTTTTTAAAACTTTGAAAAAATCTTAGCCATTCTGATTGGTAAGATCTCATTGTGGTCTTTTAAAGTCCACAATGGTCTTTTAAAATTTTATTTTCCCATTCCTTGTTATTATTGTGGTTATTTACTATCCGGTTGGAACAAACTCATAAGCTGAGTGGGTTTTCAGAGGCAGTAAGTCGCAAAGGAGGAGATTATCAATTCTTTGGAGAAGCAACTGGTGGCTTCTAGCTGTGTTCCTTTGGTTTGGCAGTGCACCTCCTTACTGTGAAGCCACCAGAGCATCCTTTCTAATGGCTACTGATATTTAAAGTCTCTTATGTGCTCACAGGCTGCCTCTATATACTTACATGTGAAATGTCTCTTCATATCTTTAGGTCATTTTAAAATTTATTTTCTTTCAAACTATTGAGTTTTGAAAATTCTTTTTTTTTAGTTCTAGGAACACTGCTCCTACCTGCTATCAAATACTCTCATTCTCATAGCAATCCTATGAACAACAGATCTGAACCTGACCCTATCCAGCTCCATCCTGTCCATTTTTGCCAAGCTCAAGTCCGTTATGACAATCACTGTGCCAACCCATCTTGTTGGGGGTCTTCCTTTCTTTTGCCGACTCTATGTTTCCCAGCATGATATCTTTCTCCAAGGACTGCTTTCTCCTGGAAGAGACAGAATTTCACCATTCTTGTCTCGAAGGAGCACTCTGGTTGCACTTTCTTCAAGATACATTTACTTGTCTTTTGGCAATCAATGGAATATTAGATGCTCTTCACCAATATCAAAATTCACTGACAGCAATACTTCTCCAGAGGTTTTTCTTAGTCATTGTTCAACTTTCAGATGCTAGGAACTAACTGAAAATATAATGGCTTCATGTTACTTCCAGGGCCTCTGTTTGCCTAGTGGTAAGAATCTGTGCTACAATCAATCCCTAAGGCTCACAGTTGGAATCCACAAGTTGTTCTGTGGGAGATAGGTAGGCAATCTCCTCCCATGCAATTTATTGCCTCTGAGAACCTGCTGGAAGGTCAGATATGGGTCAGTTCTGATTCGATGGTAAACAACAACAATAACACGTTACTCCAGCAACATTTGTTTAAAATGCTAACTTTCTCCTACTGACTTGCTTCCATGTTTTTGTCAAAATAAGCTGAGCATATCTGTATGGGTTTGTTTCTGGATTTTCTATCCCGTTCCATTGATTTATTGGATATGTGAATTGCAAATATTCTGCCCTCTCTATACTTTTTAATTCTCTTGACAGTCTTTTGTAGAACAATTTTTTTTCTCTTGATAAAGTGAAACTTAACATTAATTTTCTGTTATGGATCATACTTTTGATGTCAAATCTAAGAACTTGCCCTTGATCAAAGGTTTATGCCCATTATTTTCCTGAAAGTTTAAAGTGTCCATAATCTATTTTGAGTTTGTTTATATTTATAGGTATGAGATTTGGGTCATGTTACTAGGAGAGGCTATTCCTTGGAAAGGGACATCATTCTTAGGAAGGGTTAGCAGAGAGAAAGACCTTCAACCTGGTGGGTTCACACAGTCACTACAGCTATGGACTTGAGTGTGTTGGACTGGGTTCAACTCTGTTGTTCATAGGGTCAAGATGAGCCATTCTCAACTCAATGGCATCTAACAATAACGAGAGTGAGACTTAGGTCTAGATTGATTTCTGCTTGTTGATACTCTACTCCAGCAACATTTGTTGAAAAAGCTCTCTTTCTCTCATTGACTTGCTTTCATATCTCTGTTAAAATAAGCCAAGCATATCTGTAAGGTTTATTTCTGGATTTTCTGTTCTGTTACATTGATTTATGTGCCTTATCTTTTTACCAATTCAACCATCTTGATTACTATAGCAGTGCAATAAGTCTGAAAATTGGATGAATGGGCGCCTTTCTTTTTTCAAAATTATTTTTAGCTATTCTAATTTTTCTGAAAGGGGAAAAAATTAGAATAGCTAGAAATAATTTTGAAAAAAAAGAAAGTGAGAGGAGTCCAGTTATCCAATTTTCAGACTTACTGCACTGTTATAGTAATTTGATATAGCGTTTGATAGAAGTTATAGCAAAATTATTTATCAATCTGGGGGAAATTGGTATCTTTATTATATTGCATTTTCCAAAATGTGAATATGATATCTATTTCTTTTACATACTTTGATTTTTATTTTTCAGTGTTTTATAGTTTTACCACATAAATTTATACATTTTGTTAGATTTATATCTAAGGTATATTTTGATAATTCACTCCTGTGAATAATACTGATTTTTTTTCTTTAGCCATGTAGTCATTGCTTGCTTGTAGAAATAAAATTTATTTTTGTAATTTTATTTTATATTCTACAAACTTACTGGGTTTCTTATTAACTTTAGAAGGGTTTTGATTTGTAGATTTATTGGAATTTTTTAACTTATATTATCATGCTATCTGCATATAGTCGTTACTTTTTTCCTAATCTTTAAGGCCTTTATTTCTTTTGTTGCTTTATTACACTGGCAATAACTTCCAGCACCAGATTGGGTAAGAGTTACAGGACTAGACATTCTTGCCTTGTTCCTGGTCTTTAGGGAAAAGTATATAGTCATTCATCACCAAGCAAAGCTCTAGGAGTTTTGTAAATTACTTTTATCAAGTAGATGCAGTTCACTCTACATTTCTATTTTTCTGACTTTTTTTTTAAAAAAAAAATGAATGGTTATTAAATTTTTTTCACATGAGGTTTTTTTGTATTTCTTGATTAGTCTTGCAACATTACTTCTTTACCTTATTGATATATGATTTTACTAACTGATTTTAGAACACAAGATCAACTCTGTGGGTGACCCAAACAATTGAGCCCTTGGCTACTAGCAGAAAGTTTAGCAGCTCAAATTTACCCAGTTGCAATATGAAAGAAAGCCTGGACTATTTGCTTCCCTAAACTCTTCCCTAAGCCAAACTCTGTGCCTGGAAGTCAGAACCAATCTGTAACTGATCATTCACTGGGTCTCAGGCTGCAAGTCACACACCAGGAGACTCTTCACCTTCCTCCCGATAAGTCACTGGAGAATTTGAACAGCCAGAGAGGTGATATGCCTGGGCTAGAAGCACAACGTCTTATGGACTAGGCCCCCAGAGCTCCCTCCAGATTGTTGTTGTTGTTGTTGTGTGCCTTTGAGTTGGAATCAACTATAGCTGACCCTGCAGTAGGTTTTCAGAGTGTCAGACCTTCCTTTGTAGAGACAAGAAAACACAAATGGAACAGTTCAACTCTAACACATGATGTCTGCACAAATCAGAATCAAATTTAACAATGAGTTTGGGCTGCTTGTTTTATGATTTGGTAGTGGCAAGGAATTGCACTGCTAATCTGAATGCAACTGTTCAGATCCACTAGCTGCTCTGAAGGAAAATGGGCAGTCTCTTCCCGTGTGATTAATTGTCTCTGAAAACCTGCTGGAGAATCAACTACGAGTCAGTTCTGACCTGACAGCACATTACAACAACAATATATATTTAGAACCACTTTAGACAGTTTTACAATTTTCTATTTATTTGACCATCAATTAGGGTTTAGAAGGCTCAAGAGAGAGTCCGTTGAGAAAGTCTGCTGTCAGGGATCACTCCAGAGTACTGAAGAGCAATGATGTCAGTCTAGAGACTAAGGTGGACCTGATCCAGGCTATGGTCTTTGCCATTAGTTGTTATGCTTCAGAGAGCTGAACAATAACTAAGGATGATAAATTAATTGATACCTTTGAACTGTGGTGCTGGAGAAGAGTATTGAATATACCATGGATTGCTAAGAGAACAAACAGGGCTATTCTGGAGAGGATGAAGCCGGGCTGCTCCTTGGAGGAAAGGATTCTGTAGCTCCATCTAACATACTTTGGGTATGTTGCAAAGAGAGACCAGTCTTTGAGGAAAGATATTGTGCCTGGAAGAGTGGAGGGGTGGTTCAAGAGAGGAAGACGCTGGATGAAATGGATTGACTCAGTGATTGGGGTAATAGAGGTAGGTGTGTAGGAGAAAATGAAATCCGCTCAAGATAGAGCAGGGTTCAGAGTTGTTCATAGGGTCATTATGAGTTGCAAACGACTCGATGACACATAACAACAACAACAACCATACCATAATTTTGTGGACCTTCTCCTTTCCTGTCTGATGTCCAGTGGTCTCTTCTTTTATTGCTTGCTTTCCCTGTAGTGTTGATTTTAGGCATATTTCTAAAGTAGTTTTGCTGACAAGACACAATCTTCATTTTTCCTGTGCCCAACAATGTTTTGATATCTCCTTGCTTCACTCGGATGTTTTCCTTGGATCTGAGATTCCAGGTTTCCAGGCCTTTCCTTCCAGTACTTGAAAAATTGTCAAACCACTGCCTTCTGACCTCCTTCACATCTAACGAAGCAATCACTTTTATTACAATTGTTTTTCTCCCTAGATAATGTGCCACTACCCCTCTCACCACTTTAGATTTTTTTCCCATTGTTCTTAGTGTTTAACTGCCATGCAAGTAAATATATGCACACCTATGTTTATTTTAGCTTTGGTCACAATAGCAAAGAGTTGGAAACAACTCAAGTGCCCATAAACAAATGAATGGATAGAGAAGCTGTGGTACATTCACATAATGGAATACTACACTGCATTGAAAAGCAAGAAACTTATGAAATATTATATAAAATACGTGACCCCTGAGGACCTTATGCTGAGTGAAATATCTCACTCACAAAAGGATAAATACGGCATAATGACACTGTTATAAAACAGGTTGACATGCAGCATGGGGGGAAACTAAGAAAAGAGAGGAGAAATAGTCTGCATGGTATTGAAACAGACAAGGGGGAGAACTATATAAAAAGAATATTGTTGTTGTTGTTGTTGTGTGCCGTCGAGTTGCTTGCAACTCATAGCAAACCTATGTACAACAGCCCTAAACTCTGCTCTGTCCTGTGCCAATCGCACTGTCTCTGACACTCCCATCCCTATTATCCCAGTTACTGAATCAATCCACCTCATAGAGGGCCTTCCCCTCCTGCGCTGTCCCTCCACCCTCCCAAGCATGATGTCCTTCTCTAAGGACCGGTCTCTCCTCACAACACGTCCAAAGTATGTTAGATGGAGCCTCAGAATCCTTGTCTCCAAGGAGCAGCCTGGTTTAATCCTTTCTATGATGAATCTGTTTGTTTTCTTGGCAGTCCATGGCATTCTCAATACTCTTCTCCAGCACCACAGCTCAAAGGCATCAATTCTCCTTCCGTCCTCCTTGGTCATTGTCCAACTCTCTGATGCATAACAAGTGATTGCGAAGACCATGGCCTATATCAAACGCACCTTAGTCTCCAGAGAGACACCATTGCTCTTCAGTACTTTGGAGAGGTCCCTAACAGCAGACTTTCCCATGGCAATGTGCCTCTTAATTTCCTGGCTACTGGTGCCAAGAGTGTTGACTGTGGAGCCAAGCAAACTAAAGCTGTGTACAATCTCAATCTCTTCACCAACCATCCTGATGCTGCCAGTTGGTCCAGTGGTGAGAATCTTTGTCTTCTTGACATTGAGAATCAATCCATATTGGAGGCTGCAGTCCTTGACCCTCTGCAGCAGGTGCTTCAGGTCCTCTTCAGTTTCAGCAAGCAGGGTTGTGTCATCTGCATAACACAGATTGTTGATAAATCATCCCCCAATCTTGACCCCACATTTCTCCTCATAGAGCCAGCCCAGCCTCCCGGATAATCTGTTCTGCATGTAGGTTGAAAAGGTATGGAGATAGGATGCATCCTTGGCATACGTCCTTCCCAATTTTGAACCATGCAGTGTTACCCTGCTTTGTTCTGACAACTGCCTCCTGGTCCAAGTATAGGTTTCACATTAGAACGATCAAGTATTCTGGGATTCCCATTCTTCTCAGAGTCAGCCACAGTTTGTTATGATCCACACAGTCAAATGCCTTTGCATAGTCAATGAAACACAGATAGGCATTCCTCTGGTATTCTCTGCTTTCAGCTAAGATCCATCTATCATCGGCTACAATATCCCTAGTACCACGACCCCTTCTAAACCCAGCCTGGACTTCTGGTAGTTCTCTGTTGTGTGCTGTTCTAATAGTTTTTGGATAATCTTCAGTAAAATCTTTCTTGCATGTGAAATCAGTGAGATTTTTCTATAGTTTCCACACTCTGTTGGGTCACCTTTCTTTGGGATGGGAACAAATATAGATCTCTTCCAGTTGGCCAAGTGGTTGTTCTCCAGATTTTTTGGCACAGCTTGGTGAGCTTGTCCAGGGCAGCATCTGTTAGCTGAAATATGATTAGTTATTATTGACAAGAGTCCAGAATAAGAGCTGCATAGTAAAGTGCCTATATAACAGTGAAAGAACTTTTTTTTTCAAAGAAAAAAGCGATCTGGGTGCGAGGGGGTTAGGGAGGGAAATGTGCAACAGTGAATGATTGGAAACCCAAGTTCTTTATAAACTTTCATTAAAATCTCAATTTAAAAAAAAGGGAGCTCTGGTTGTACAGTGCAACAGAAAATCATTTGACTGCTAAATAAGAGATTAGTGATTCAAACCCCAGTCACTCCCCAGACCTATAAAGAGCTATAGGCTGAGGCAGTCTCATCTTGTCCTATGTTGTTGCTGTTGTGTATCATGGAGTCCTAACCATCTCATAACTATCCCTCCAGGGGGCTTTCATAGGCCGTAAATTGCACAAGAGTTGACTGTTCATCTTCTGTGCAGCATCTGGTAGATTAGAACCATGTGTCTGTGAGTTAGCAATACAACTCCTTACCACTAGGCCACCAGACTTGGAATCCACTCAGTGATGATGGATTTTGGTTACCTTTGGAAGTTTGCTTTTTATGTTTCTTACTGCCTGTTTCTCTGTTGTTGTTAGATGCTGTCAAGTAAGACTTATGGGGACCCTGTGAACAGCCACCCTGAACCCTGCCTTATCCTGTGTCATCCTCACTAGCTCTGAAACGCTCAAGCCCGTTGCTGAAGTCACTGCATCAATCCATTTCGTTGGATGTCTATCTTTCACCAACCACCCATTATGTCTCACTGCAATGAATAGCTTACCCTAGCTACGTGGTATATTCCATGCAGGTCTCAGCTTCTTGAATGTGTAGTTACATCTTTTCTGATTTGCAATGATTTCAGCCATTTTTTTCTTCAACTACTTTTTTGGTCTTGACTTTTTTATCCTCTCCCTAGAGGATGGTGATGACATCAATGCTAGAACATTGTTCTACTTCCAGAAACCCTACAGGGTCTGTTAATCTCCCCACTAATTCATTTACTCTCTGCTGTGCAGACTGGATAGTTTCTATCATTCTACTTTCTTATTTTGTCTGGTCTGCTGACTTCCTCTGTCCTCTCTCCTTTTCTGTTGAACTCATCCATTGATTTTTCACTTTAGGGTTCTTGTATATTTGAGTTCTGAAACTTTCATTTGATTCTCCTTGATATCTTCCATTTATTATTGAGACTCTATTTTCCCCACTTGTTTTAAACAACTATAATTGCTTTCTGAAGCATTATGACAGCAATGAAAAGGAATGATCTATAATTACACACAACAATATAAATGGATCTCATCAATATAATAATGCACTTCCAATGCTTTAATGCATTTGCCAGATAATATCTTTGCTATTTTGACATAGTCTTAATGTGCTTTATTGCTACATTGTGTATTTTGTCCCCTAAATGCTTTTTTTCTTAGTATTTAAAATGCAAAGGAAACTTAGATTATTAAAGGAAAATATTTTTGTATCTAGGGGACTTGACTCATCCATAATGTCTTTGAATCAATTTTTAATGGCTTGCAGCTGTTGAAGGTCTGAGCTGAACACACTGCTCTTCCCCTGTCTCCACAGGGTGTGGACCAGAGATGCCAAAGACAGAAAGGAAAGTAACAGAAAAGTTCATTTATGCATCTGTTCCATAGAGACATAGCAACCTGTGTCTGACTAGAAAACTGCTTTTCACCGATAGCCCTGGTGGCACAGGAGCTAAACATTTGGCTTCTAATCAAAAGGTCTGAAGTTCAAATCCACTGACTATTCCACAAAAGAAAGACATGCCAGTCTGCTTCCATGAAGTTGGAAGCCTATTTTGAGCTTTTTTAAGATGCATCTGGTTCAGGTCATAGTCTTTCAGATTACTTGCTCTGCATCTGAGAGCTGGACAGTGAATAAGGATGACAGGAAAAGAATTTATGCCTTTGAGCTGTGGTCTTGGAGAAGAGCACGGAACATCCCTTGGACAACCAAGAGAACAAACAGATATGTCTTGGAGAGGGTGCAGCTGGAGTGCTGTTTGGAGGCCTCACATACGTTTGGTATGTTGCTATGAGGTGCTATTCTTTGGAAAGGGACATGATGCCGAGAAAGGTGAAGGGTGGGCAAAGAAGAGGAAGACCCTCAGCCAGGTGGTCTGACATGGTGACTGCTGCAATGGGCTCTTGTGTGTCAGGAAGTGTGAGGATGGTGCAGGACAGAACAGTGTTCAGCTATTCTGTTCATAGGGTCACTATGAATTGTACTCAACTCGGCAGCACCTAACAACAACAACTCTGTCCTATAGGGTCACTATGAGTCAGAATCGACTTGACTACAATAGGTTTGGTTTGCAGATGGGTTTGCTTCCTTTTAACATACACTTTCAATACTCATTTCATGAGGTATGAGAATGGGCATAAAAGTATATAATGTATTGGCAAGCCTCCAAAATATAACATTTGAGAAGCTGAATCTAAATATTCAAAATGAGGATGACTTTCCCCACTTTTGTGGTAGATTTTAATCTCAAAAACATTTTTATTCCTGACTCAGCATCTTCCAAATAAATGCAAACCGAAAAAAAGACAAAGATGTATGCACCAAAAGAGACGCTCATATCAGCAACATTTGTAATAGTTCAAACTGGAAACAGCCCAAATGCCCATTAATAGTAAAATGAATAAATAAATAATAGGATAGTCATACAATGGATTATGTCACAGCAATGAGAACAAGTGATCTATAATTACATGCAACTGTATAGATGAGTTTTAGAAACATGATGATGAGTAAGAGACCATAAACACAGAATAGTACCTATTACACAATTCCATCCACATAAGTATGAAATTAGAGAAAACTAATAGCAATCACGATAGTAATTACTCTTGTGAAAAGGAAAAAGCCAGGTAGTGGGGATGTTTCAAGTGTTAATTATGTTCTACTCTTTTTGAGCCAGATATACATACACATGTGTTCGCTTTGTGAGAGTTAATTATGAAGAATATTTTGACTTATGAACTTTTGTGTATGTAACTCATACTTCAGTAGAAAGGTATACAGACAAGCTTCATGTTTTAACCCAGTCTAGGAAGTTTGCCACATTGATAGTTCTGTGTTGCTACAAGACCCTTTCTCAAACAAGCCATCAGTATGGTTGTCTGAAAGCTCTTCAACATAGATTTCACCTCAAAGTCAAGAAAACAAAAATTTTCATCACAGGACCTGTAGGCAAAATCATGATAGATGGGGAAAAGATTGAAACTGTCAATGACTTCATCTTAACTTGGAGCCATAATTGATACACTTGGTACCAGCAGTTAGGAGATCAGGAGATGTATGGCATTGGGAAAGTCAGGTCAGGAAAGTCAGGTGCTTCTCCAAATTATTGAGGAGCAATGCTGTGAGCTTGAGGATTAAGGTGTACCTGATTCAGACCATCATATTTTTTCAGTCACTTGCTATGCATCTGAGATCTGGGCTATAAATAAGGATGACAGAAGAAGAATTGATGCCTCTGAACTGTGGTATTGAAGAATACTAAATATCCCACAGACAGCCAAGAGAATAAACAAATATGTCTTGAAGAGGGGCAGCCAGAGTGCTGCTTGGAGGCAGAGATGATGAAGCTTCTTCTCACACACTGGGAATGTTGGTAGGAGAGGCTATTCCTTGGAAAGAGACATCATGCTGAGAAGAGCGGAGGGACATCTAAAGAGAGGAAGACCTTTAACCAGGTGGATTGACACAGTGACTACAGCAATGGTCTCGAGTATGTCAGAGATTGTGGGGATGGGATAGGATAGAACAAAGTTCAGATGTGTTATCCATAGAGTTTTTATGAGTCATACTTGACTCAAAGGCACCTAGCAGCAATAACAACTTAGGTAGAAAAGAGAAGGAAGAACAGGCAGCTCAGAACTGTGGGTAGAGAATCTTGAAGGCACAAGAGAAAGGAGTTGAGGCAAGTCAACAGAGGAATAAAGAGAGGAAGGTGAAAAGCAAGAGAAGAAAATTTGAGAAGCTGGAGTAATTAACTGTGTTCAAGGCTACTGGGAAATTTGGAAAAGTCAAGTACAGTGATAGCAGGGAAATGGCCTGTTGGATTTGGCAGTCAAGACCATTTCTGACCTTGATAAGAGTATTTTCAGTAAAGTGATGGGACAGAAGCCAGATATCGAGAGAAGCAGAGTCAATGATGCCAAACATGCATTTCAGCATGAAGAGGAGCAGAGAAATAGGTCACACGAAACTGGAAGACAGTGGTTGGGTCAAGGGAGAGGTTTGAAGTAGGAATATAGAAAAACAGGATCACTTACAATACAAATACTCCAATAAAGTTGATGTCTTAGCCTAGGCTCTATAAAGGAGCAAAACCAATGAGATAGATACATACAAATATATGTTGGGCTGTTGTTGATTGGCTTTGACTCAAGCACGACTCATAGTGACCCTATGAACAAAAGGCCTGAAGCCCCTCTACAACTACCAGCATTCATAGAGTTTCCGGAGGCAGGTTGTTTACGAAGTGGATGCTACCCCTGCTTCCCAATACAAATATATGCAGGGATTTAGTATAAGGAAGTGGCTAAACAATTGTTGTTAGGTGCCATTGAGTCAACTAGTGACTCTATGAACCCATGAGCAACATATCTGAAACTTGTCCTCTCCAGAGCCATTCTCATGATCTTTAATACACTCAAGACAATTGTTACAGTCATGTTGTTGTGGTGTGCTGTTGAATCAGAACTGACAAGTAGCTCATAAGAAGCCATCATAAGTAAGTTATTCTAGATAAAGGGTTGGCTAGACAGCCAGGTTGTGCAATTATTTGAAATTCATAGTTATAAATTTAACTCCAACACTTACCATTTTTGTCAAAAAGCTTCAAGATAGAGAAAAGGGCATAAGAAGATATAAGTAAGGGTAGATATTTGCTAGGCCCACCTTTCTCCCACATGTGGATGCTGAAATCAGTTGAAGTAAGGTTCATACCCAATTCCCTTGGGCCTAGGGTATAGTACATGAAAAACAAAATACAGTGGAAGTCTCAATTTGTGGGGCCAACAGTATATGCTATCCTATTTCAAATTTTGTTTTAGCTAGTTCATTTTTTTCCCCTGAAATTTATTTCATTGTGGTACCTCTAGCATCTTGAAGCATCAGCGTGTTAAATCCCAAGGACTGTGGTTGTTACATTCCATTAAGTAGGACCCGACCCACCATTGAACCTCCAGTAGGTTTTCAGAGCTAGTAAATTGCACTAAGGTTGCCTGGCCATAGATGTTGGTATGCTGGAATTAGTGAGATCGGCTCAGGACAGGGAAGGGGAAAGGCTCAGAGCTGCTGTACGTAGGATTGCTGTACATCGCAGGCAACTCAACGGCAGATAACAACAGTAATACACTAGGACAGGTTTGGAAGCAGGAGTGGCATCCACTTCCCAAATAACATGCTTCCAAAAACTCTATGAACTTTGATAAATGTCAGTAGTTGTAGAGGGGCTTTAGGCCTTTTGTTCATAGGGTAGCTATGAGTCATGTTCAACTCGAAGGCAATCAACAACAAACTGCACTGAGGTTGACTGACCATCTTTCTTCCATGGAGCAGCAAATGGATTCTAACTGTATACCTTTGGGTTGACAGTACAATTCATCCCTCATTCTTCTTCTCTGTGTCTCAACTACCTGCTTGACCAACAGTTATTATTGTTAGATGTTGTCATGTCAAGTACTACTCCCAGTGACCCTATGAACAAAAGATCTGAACCCTGATCTAATTTGTACCATTCTCATACTTCTTGACACACAAGACCATTCCAGCAGTAACCATGTCAATCCTCCCTCCCCTTCGCTGACCCTCCACCCTTCCTAGCATCATGTCCTTCTCCAAGGAATAGTCCCTCCTAGCCACATGCCGAAAGTATGTGAAGTGAAGCCTCATCATTCTTGCCTCCAAAGAACACTCCGGCTGCACCGTCTCCAAGACATATATGTTTGTTCCCTTGGCTGTCTATGGAATGTCAGTGCAATGTGTCTCCTTATTTCCTGACTGCTGATACCAAGGGTGCCCAAAGGTATGTGGGAATAAATAACTGATAAAGAATTGATAAGAAAACCTATTACTTACACATGTGTATACACACATGCACTGTCAGAAATGGGAGATTCTGAGTAGATATAGAAGTCTGTGATTACCTATAACCTTAGCATAGAGCAAATTCAGTCCATTGAGTCTTAGTTCTGTCATCTCAGTCTTTGCTTGAGGTCAAGCCTGCCCAACTTCAAAGAATTCCATAGGAAACAAAACCCTGGCTAGTGCTATGATATCTTTGAGGGTCACTCTCTACTTCCTTGCCAAGATGGTGAAAGACCAGCGATGCTTTATCTTCTAAGGAGTTTGGGCCTTGATTTCAAACCTTACTCTTCATCTGATGCCCTTTCATTCAAAGCTGAGTCCCCTTTCCTCTTAGCAGTTTGTATAGCCAAGGTCAGGCTAGGGACTCTAAATCTGTGGAAAGATTGAAGCATTTACATTTGAGGGGCAATATATATCTCTTTATAAGTGATCCAGACTATTCTGAAAAGAGGTGAAATTTCTCAGAGTAAAAGATGCTAAAGCTCTGGAGAAAAGTACAAATATTGACTATTAAACCCAGAATCCCCCTCTACATAAGGAGTGTGTCCAATTTGGCTCAGTGTAAGATGTCTAGGATAACCTTTGAACTCTTGTTGGTGATGGGGGTGGGGCAGGGAATGCCCAGATCAGCAATAGGATTCAGTGAGCATGTTTTTAGTGGTCACTTTTCTCCAAGTTTTTTGCAAGACATTACTGGTGTGTTACCACATATGGGCTTTTCTAAAAGAAAATATTTGTCAGAGGACACTTAAGAATCTGAAATGCAAAAAAAAAAAAAATTCTTTGTTGGCTATGAGGTATAGGAAGAGAGTAAAAAAAAATATCAGTAAACAGATCATAGACTCATGTTAAGATTAGGGATGTTGTTGCCAGGTGCCACTAACTCATAAGGATGCTATGAACAGCAGATGTGAACCCTGTCCTAGCCTCCTGCACTGGCCTCCTCATCTCTGACACACTTGGGCCCTTTGCTGCAGTCCCTGTGTCAATCCATCTGGTTGAAGGTCTCTGTCTTTCTCCACCTTTTCAAGCATGATATACTTCTCCAGGGAATAATCTCTCTTGCCAACATGCCCAAAATATGTGAAATGAAGCTTGTTATCTTTGCCTCCAAGGAGTATTCAGACTGCACTTTCTCTAATATGTATTTGACCATTCTTTTGGCAACCCATGGGGTATCCAGCACTCTTCTCCAACATCATAGTGTAATAGTATCAATTCTTCTTCTGTCATTCGTATTCATTGTCAAGCTCTCAGATGCATAGCAAGAAATTGAGAAGACCATGGCCTGAGTCAGGTGCACCTTAGTCTTCATTCACACTGACACCATTGCTCCTCAATACCTTGGAGAGGTCGCTAACTGCAGACTTTCCCAATGTCATAAGTCTTCTGCTCTCCTGTGCTAATGGTCTCCATCTATCATGATGTTGCCTATTGATCTAGTGGTGAGCATTTTTGTTTTCTGGATATTAAGATATAATCTGTTTCTCTTCACCTATCTTTAAGATGGATGAGGGAAAGACAATTAAAAAAATCCCATCAGAGCCACCTTTAGAACCCCACGAGACCTTGTTTATTATATATCATGCTTCGTACAGTAAAAGGTCAGCAAAAGAGAGACTTTTGAGGAGACAGATTGGTGAAGTGACTCCAGCTCTGAGTCAGGTACAGTAGTGATTGTGGAGATGGCACAGGATCAGGCAGTGTTTGGTAAAGGGGCCCAGTAGTAAGGCTTGGACACTTGTTTATTTCCATGTCATGCTGGTTTATCACTGAATTCCAAAGAGAACTAAGAATATCACTTGTCATTTTGTGTCCTAAGCTACTTGGACAACTTGATATGATGGCATCTAGTGTCTCGACCTTTCTGCAGCTGAACTGAAGCACCGTATAAATTGAGATATTTACAAAACCAGTATCTTCATGAAAACAACCTGAATCTAAAGCTTGAGAGATTTTTGTTGTCCCACAGCTCTGTGGACAATGCTCTGGTTGTCTGAGACTTCTCCTCCCTCTATTCCTCCTCATCTTACCTCTTCAAGGAGCTCTGGTGGCCTAGTGGTAAGGAGCTGCACTGCCAACCCGAAGGCAGGTAGTTCTAATTCACCAATTGCTCTGTAGAAGGAAGGTGGGCATTCTTCCCAAAGAGGTTAAAGTTTCTGAAAACCCACTGGAGGGTGAGCAATGAGTCAACTCTCTCTTGATGGAACCCAACAAAACCAACAACGCATCTTCCCCCTTCTGTGCACAGCACTCCAGCTACCAGTACCTGTTATTCTCCATCAAGGGTTTCCTCTGACATCTGGAGTTACTTGATAAGAGATGGGAGTGATGGGAATGAGTGTTACCTGGAAGCAGCTTTCAAGGAAAAGGCTGAGATGAATTGAAAGTAAACATCTCAGTTTCTTCAATCCTCAGAAGGAAAAACAAAAGAGATGTCCTACTGCTTCCTCTGTTAGCTGCATCCCTCCACCCCAACTCTCTTACTGATCTTTCCTGCATCTCCCAAGGAAACCATTTGCTTTGGAAACTTCATTTCAGACTCTTCCAAATGCCCCAGTGGGGCATTACAATTGATCACAAACCCTTACCTCTGTGGAGATCTGTCTTGGCTTGGTGATGGTATAATTGCTTCCATCAAGAGATAGGTCAGCCTGCTATCTTCCTATGGTGAATAGAATAAGGAAGATAATGGCATGTTTATGGCAAGCTTATGTCTCAAGGGGCCTTGTACACGTCCACTCTTTCTTGGTGACTCATGAACAATAATAAATGATGGTTGTTTTAAATTACTAAGATGTTTTATGCAATGGGAATTGAAAAAAACAGCAATAACTAACAAACAAATCCTACCTCAGTCCATATTTGAGATTCTCCCTTTGTTTGGTTCTTTGAATCAAAGTAGTATTTTTCCTTCAAGAAAACCATCTTTTCAGGCACAGAGGGGTTAAGTGACTTTCTGAGTTTTCTAGCGGAGCCTGGGTGTCAGTTGCTGGCGGGATCCAGGGCCTCTGTGCTGAATCACCTTGCCTGGTCTGCCTGCTACTGCAGCTTCCCTCTCCACTCAGCCTGTCAGCCTGAATGTGGGTTTTTTCCAAAGCCTTCTTTTCACAGAGCTGTTAGGTAGGAGGCCTCTACGTTTTCACGGATTGTGCTGATGACATATGTGTCTGAGAGGGATTCAAGCACCTGCAAAACTGGTCTGAGATGGAGAGCTCACCAAAAATACTGCAGCGGCTGGAAGCCAGGGGCTTTATGGAGCATCCGAGCCAGCGGGATGCAGAGTAAACAACACGGGGCTGAGTGAGCCAGGAGGCCTGCCTCTGGCTTTGCCTCTCCTCCTAGCTTTTACTGATGTATGACCTTGGCAAGATGCTGGATTTACATTTCTTGGTTTAAGATGATGTAGTCTCTTAAGGCCCTTTCAGCTCTAAAATGCTAGACTGCCAGGATTGAACAGGGCTTCATGCAGATGAACAGTCAGAAAGCCTGAGTTTAGTTCTCTATCTAGTTCAGGGACTTGCTCATAGATTGCAAGATGGGTTCTCCCACTTGTCCCATCAGTCTTATCTGGGAGCTTGATAGAAATGAATATTCTAAGGCCCCATCTCAAACCGACTGAGCGAAAATCCTTGACACCAGACCCAGCGACTTGTGTATTCCTAAGTCCTCCAATGACCTGGATGCAAGCTCCAGTTTGAGGAAACCCTAACTAACCTAGTTGTTCTTCGCATTGATTTCATGTGGGAACTAGTTAGAGAAGAAGACCCTCATTACTGCATCCTCAGAAGTACTGGGCCAGAACCTGCATTTTATCAAAATCCCAGGTGATCTGAATTCACATTAAAGTCGAGAAACTCTGGAATAGATCCCTAGATGCCATTCTTGGATATTAGGTTCCATTGGATCTGGCAGGAAATCAAATGATTCACATTTCTAAAAAGCTCCCAAATATTGCTGATGCTGGAGGCTCAGGGACCGCTCTTTGAGAACGTTTCAAGCTGGACTTAGGATCTTGTTATGGGAGTTGGGGTGGGGAGGAGGAACCAAGGTGGATGTTGGTCTGACTGGACAGAATGTCAAGTGACGCTTAGTTCAAGAAGCATCGTTCACATAGATGCATAGTGTGACCTATGTGGGGACCTTCACAAATTCTAAAGGAGAGGAATTCCCAATTGTCAACTATTTCAGTGGCACAAATGTGATTCCTATGAGGTCAGACACACCCACCAGGAGCCAAATGTTCTTTAAATTTTTTTAATTATTATTAATTTTAATGAAAGTTTACAGAGACTTAAGGTTTCCAGTCATTCACTGTTGCACTTTTCTCCTGGCCAGGCCCCTTCCACCAAGTCACTTTTCTCCTTGATAAGTAAAAGAAAAGCTGTTTCATTGCTTTAAATTCTTGTATAAAACATCTCATCATGGCTCTTGCTCCTGATGGAGTTCGCAAATCCCGGGCAATGGCCACACAGAACTCATAGGCAATATTCACATTTATGGGGCTCATAACAGAGTACCATTTAGGTTAGAAACACCGGGGATTCAATTCCTCAATCAGGACAGTTTTTCCTCAGGCAGACCTCCCTCTGACTATGCAACTCTGGGCCTTACCTTAGGATTCTGGACTCACTCAGGGAAGTGTTACAATGCCCTTTTACTTCTGCCAATCATGTAAACCCTTTACCACTTCCACCAGCAAGCCTAGACTAAGGTCCTCTGCTCTAGCTCTGTGGGCCAGTAAATCTGATTCAGCTTATTTCAAGGAGGTCTCTGGTTCCCTGCTGCCCCTGCTTGCCCGTATCACGGCCATGTCTTCATCTTGGCCCCGCTCTGCCTGGTGCAAAAATCTTGGACCCAAAGGAAATGCACGTCCTATTTTCTGCCTCTGAATCTGCTCAATTTAAATCAAGCAGGATGGTAAAACTGACCCAGTCCCAAACTGACCCAGTGGTCTACAAACTTAATGTGCATATTCCCACCTCAGAAGTGCTCTCAGAACTCAAACTCATTGCCTCCAAGTTGTAACTGACTCATAGCTAACCCTCACCTTGAAAAGTGGGTTTCCCAAGGCCATAAGTCATATGATAGGAGATCTCTCATGTGGAGCCACTTGTCCATTTGAACGGTCAGAAAGGTGTCACTTGTGGGTTAGCAGCACAGCTCGCTATGGACCACACCACCAGAGCTGCCTGCTTGACTTATTTACACAGTCAGCATGCTACCAAATCGCCTTGGCCCCCCAACCAAATGTTTGTGGCCACAAACCATCCACATTACTCTCCTGTTATGCAAATTACCACCTCTGAAAGCCCACTGGAAGGTCACCTATGAGTCAGCCTCAACTCAATGGCACGTAACAATAACACTCCCCTCCCCCCCCTTAGGTGGTAAAAGACAAAGACAAAGCCAATGGCTAGAAAAGTCTCATTGTAAGTTGCTCATTTATGAATTAAGGACCTGAAACAAAGAAACAAAGTATAAAGCAGAGGTTGAGGAAAGAGTGAGTTGGTTTTTTTTAAAAAATAATAATTTTTTACAAGAATATAAGCAATTTATTTATATGTTCTAGCACATCTTCTCATTCTTTTTTTAATTTCCATTCATTCATTGTTGCACACTTTCCTCCCTGCCCACCCCTCCCCCTCTCCCTTGAGAAAGAGTGAGTTTTAGAGAGAGGTAGAATTGGGTTTGAATTCTAACCTTGTCACTTAAGTAGTTGTGCGACCTTGGGAAGTGAACTGGAAGCTAAGTCTCAGTTTCTTCATCTGTGAAATGGAGATGATAATTCTAGCTTTAGACATGAGATACTCAATAGTAAATGCCTAGCACAAGCCCAGAGCATATTCTTTCTTTTAGTCTTTTCCTTTTATCAAGGGAAGTGTGGTGTCATCAGATTTTGAGGCTTCTTTTCCTCCTTCAACCTCTCTCTGGCCAGGGCCCTAATTGCCTGTTTTGGGCTGAAGGCCAGGTGAGTAAGATAGTCTTTTGTTTAGCACTCCCAGGGGTCAGATGAAGGTGATGCCACCATAATGCAGACTGTGTATATTAGGAAACCTTCCCATGGGTCTATAACGATTGATATATAAAAATGACCAATGTAGCCAATTTCAAGCCCTGCCCTGCATTCACCTACCTACCAAAGTCACACAAGCAAAGACTGGCAACAGTCCCTGGTCCCCATGTCACAGTCTCTCTGATCCCTCTGGGGTACTGGAATCACACTGAAGCTTCAGTTTTGCAAATGAAGGCACTTTAGCTCCTCAGAGAGTCTGCCTCTCTCCCCATAACTGACCTAGTTAGACCCTAGGTTTGTGTGAGAAAAGGACAAGGGCATTTAAAACAAATCTGATGATCAAGTTAAAGTATGCATTTGGAGCAAGAGAGTCACATTCAGGATACAAGAATATCAAGCATATCAAGATGCTTTCCAAACTCACTAGAACCAAGGAAAATAGCAGATCAGGGAAAAATAGCAGACCAGGTGAGCCCTGATAGTGGGAATTTTTAGGTACCAGGCATCTTTATATAAGCTATTTTTCATTTTAAGAGAAACAAAAAGATTTTCTTTTTAAATTCAGGGTTGGTTGAATTTTTAGGGAGGTAGTGAACTCAGGAGACATCTCTACTTAAATAGCCACCAGAGGGCGTTAGATATCCGAGAAACCATATAGATTGATGTTTCCAAGGAGAGGCACAGAAAGCTGTCAGGTATAAAAGTAAGGTTGGATTTATAGGGTGATCCTGATTCCTGTGTATCTTCTTCTTGTTGTTACGGATTGTCGAGTCAAGTGTGATCATATTAACCCTATGAACAACAGTCTTTAATGTCATATCCTCTGCCATCCTTTTTGTCTCTAACATATTTATAGAGTCATTTGCTCTGGTCACAATGTTAATCCGTCTCACTGAGGGTCTTCCTCTCTTTTACTGATCTTCTGCCTTTCCAAGTGTGATGTCCTTCTCCAAGGAATACCCTCTTCTAGAAACATGCCCAAAGTATGTGAGATGAATCTTTATCACCTTTGCTTCCTCCAAGAGGCACTCTGACCAGACCTACTTCAAGACATATATGTATGTTCTTTGATCAGTCATGGGATATTCAGTACTCTTCTCTAACAACAAAGTTCAAAGGCTTCAGTTCTTCTTCCATCCTTTTTCATTTTTCACTCTCAGATACATAGCAAGTGATTGAAAAAGAAAAAAACTTGGCCTGAATCAGACACACCTTAGTCCTCAAACTGACATTATTGCTCTTTGATAACTTTAAGAAGTCCCTGACTGCAGACTTTCCAAGTGCAGCACATCTCCTGATCTCCTGACTGCTGGTAGGGTATTGAATGTGGATCCAAGTAAGATGAAGTCACTGGACAATTTCAATCTTTTCTCCGTCTATCATGATGTTACCTGTAGGTCCAGGGATAAGAATTTTTGTTTTCTTGACATTAATATTCAATCCATATTGAAGGCTGAATAGTCTTTGATCTTTTACAGCAAGCACTTGAAATCTTCTTCACTTTCAGCGAGCAAGATACATCATCTGCATGACATAGGTTATTGATGATGAGTCTTTCTTTGATGATGCCACAGTCATCTTCATAGAATCCAAATCTTGAATAATTTGCCCAACATACAGATTGAATAGATATGGAGAAAGGATATACAACCTTAATGTACACCTTTCTTAATGTTAAGCCATGTGGCATTCTCCTGCTCTCTTCGCATAGCAGCCTCTTGGTCTAGGTCTAGGTCTAGGTTTCACATAAGCACAATTAAGTGCTCTGGGATTCCCATTCTTCTCAATGTTAGCCATAATTAATGTTTCACACAATCAAATGCCTTTGCATAGTCAGTAAAGCACAAATGGATGTTCTTCTGGTACTCTTTGCTTTCAGCCAGGATTCATTTGACATCAGTAATGACATCTCTGGAGCCACGGTCTTGTCTAAACACAACTTGAACTTCTGGCAGGGATTTATGTATTGTTCTAGTAATTTTTTAAATGATCTTTAGCATTATTTTTTTTGCATATGATACTAATGGGAATGGGAGCAGATTTTAATCTCTTCCAATCAGTTGGCCAGGCAGCTGTCCTCCAAATGGCCTGGCATAGACTGGTGAGCACGTCCAGGGCTGCATCTGTTAGTTATACTATGTCAATTGGTATCTCGTAGATTACTGGGACATTTTTTTTCTCTATTACTTTCATTTCAGTTTTAACTTTTTCCCTTCATTATCATTGGTTCTTGATCATTTGACACTTTCTGAAATATTTCTGTGTCAGACAAGTTTTTTTAGCACAATGATTCTGAGGGTTCCCTCTATCTTCTTTTGATCCTTCCTGGGTCATTCAAGATTTTACCCATAGCATCTCTGAGTATTCCAACTTGACACTTGAATTTGTTTTCCTATTCTTTCAGTTTTAGAAATGCCAAGTGAGTTCTTCTCCTCTTATTCTCCATTTCTAACCCTCTGCAAATTCCATTATAGCACTTTTATAACCTTCTTCAACTGACCATGGGACTCTTCTGTCCAGTTCCTTTAACTTCTCTTCCCTTTGTTTTGGGCTCTTGAAGCTCTAGTGCAATTTTAAGGGTCTCTTTTGATATCCATTTTGGGTTTTCTTTCTCTCTCTTCCTTCTTTATAGTTACCTTGTGCACTCTTCATGGATGATATTCTTGATGTTATATCACAGCTCACCTGATCTTTGATCATTGGTGGTCAGTGCTTCAAACTTATGCTTAGGATGATTTTTAAATTCAGGTGAAATACACTCATAATTGTATTTGGTTCTTGGGGACTTGTTTTCATTTTCTTGAGGCTCAATTTGAACTCGCACATTTTGTTCTACTTAGGATTGTTGTGTCTGACCAGTCAACACCTAACAACAATATTCTGAAATGTAAGGAGCTTTCATGGTATTGTGGTTAAGGCATCACCACAAGCAAATTGTAGATTGTTCAAACTCCTCAGTCACTCTGCAGGAAGGTGAGGTAATCTGCTTTTATAAACTTTTAGACCTTTGGAATCCCTATGGGGCAGTTCTACTCTGTCCTTGGGAGTCTCTCTAAGCTGGAATCAACTTGATGACCTGGGTTGGTTTGCATACAGAACTTTGAGGAATGCTGGAGGTGCAGTGGTTAAGTGCTCATCTGCTAACTGAAAGGTTGTCCGTTCCATAAAGATTATAGGCTTGGAAGCCATATTGGGGAAGTTCTACTCTCTCCTGCAGTGTTGCTGTGAGTTGGAATCTTCTCAATGGCAATGGATTTGATTGTCAAATATAAAAATCTCTGGGGATATTTGTTAGTGTAAATGATTAAGCACAAGAGACAAAATGCTGGTGGCTCAAGTCTCCCCAGAGGTGCCTCATAAGGATGAAAGTCCTGTGATCTGAATGAATGGAAGATGAAAGTCCTGTGATCTGAGTGAATGGTCTTGAAAACTAAGAAACAGTTATATTTTGCACACGTAGGATTTCCAGGATAGAGAGAGAGATCAACTGGCCCAGTGGACAGAAAGCGATGCTACCAAGCCAAAGGTGGGTGACTTTTAATCCGCAGCCCTAGGGCCTGTCTTTCATTGTTTTTGTTCAGACATTCCTCTAGATCATATAGCCCTGGTGTACAAGTTGCCATACTGTGGTCACTTGTGGTTGCTGTGAGGCTGAACACTGTGACACTGACATGTCAAATGCGTTAATGGTTGGCTACCCAATGTGGACTGAGAGTGGGGTGGAGCTCCCCGATTAAAACAACCTTGGAAGGAGGAGTGGCATCCACTTCCATAATAGCTTGCCTCTGGAAACCCTATGAACCTGGAGAGAGGATGAAAGGCACCCAAGGATTGAGGACTCTCGTTCATAGGGTTGCTATGAGTTGCCTGTGACTCTACGACACTTAACAACGACAGGATTTCCAGGAGTTGGAATCTCTTCAAATGCAACTAACAATACTGACATATTGGAATTTTACATGAGTCCCAACTGAAATTTGCAAAGTGTTTCGAACAGAGATAAAGCTGATTTCCTTATTAGTATCCAAAAAGTGCTTAATCCTTTTATAATATTTCTTTTCTGTTGTGAAGGTGTTTTTTTTCCCTTTTTTATTAAATTTTATTAATTTTAATGAACATGTACAGAGATTTTGGGTTTCCATTCATTCATCGTTGCACTATTTTCTCTAACAGAAAGCATGTTGAAATCAAGGGCAAATATTTTTGTGGTAATATGGAGGTTGGTACAATCATGTAGGGTACGCATGTCACACCCCGGTGGACTCTGGCAGGACTCCTGAGGTGAAGCCCATCTCTTCAGAGTCATGCAGTTATAAAGATCCCCAACAGGTGGTCACACATGCTACAAGTGGGATAGCAATTTCCCAGGGAACCTGAGAAAGAAGGTATGTTCCACAGGTTACAAAACAATGAAAGTCTGTCTGTATTAGAGAAGTTCAACACAAAGCCTTAATGCTGGCTGTGTGTTGTGTTAACAACCAACCAGCTCGTAGCTGACCCTCCAGCAGGTTTTGGGAGGCCATCAATCATGTGGGAGGGGACAGCCATTCTTCTTCCTCAATGCTGTTGGTAGATTCAAAACAGCAGACAAACCCCACCTTTGGGGGAGCGGTACAACTCCCAAAGGAAGACTTTCTCCTTAGCAAACCTTATACAAGATCCTGGTTTTGTTGTTTTGGGTTTTGTTTTATTTTTTCACTACTTTGTTTATGAGGTTTGAATCCATCAGCTGTTGCATGATTCCCGTGCAATCTACTGCCTCTGAAAACCTGCTGGAAAGTCAACTATGGATCAGTTCTGACTTGATGGTACACAGTAACAACAACTAGCTTTCTTGGGGTTACCTCCTGAGTAAACAGTAGAATTCAAATCCTTGTTTCAGAATTGACTTCTGGGCAACCCAATCTAAATTACTCTACCACCCCTCTCCCTTTTCTTAATTATGAGTTCTAAAATTTTCCTGTTTAGGAAGATTCCCTTTTCCATCCCTTCCCCCTTGTTTTACTAAGGTAGAAGCTAAAATAAGATTAAATGTCGCAACGTATACTTTAAGGCTCAAGGTAAAAATGCAAAACTGTGCCAGATTGCTGACTCCTTTGTCATCAGAACTTCTGATAGGAAAGCTCCCAAGAGGGAATAAATTATATGGATACTCTGGTCTCTTTGGAGGTGACTTTGGATTGTTCTTACTTTTTCCTCTGCTTCACTCCCTCCCGTTTCTCTTCTAAAGCAGACAGCATCTGCAGCTGAGCTATTTTCGCTGCCAACCCCTAATTAGGTTTCCAGATTCACCCACAGGCATGGGTGTGATGCCAGGCGTGGTATAAAGCAATTTTATATTAATTTTATCTAATTAATAGTTATTACTAGTTACTAAAGGCCTGATGTGTTGTGTGCTAAGCTCGCCACTAAGTTCTGCGAGATTCTCCGGGGGCTTGTGGAAAAGGTAGGATGTGTATACAGTATGCATTCAAGGCCTATCATGTGTACATCAATATAGGGAAAGAGTGGAGATAAACAAGTAACCAATGGCAGGAAGTCAGAGAACGTAGTGATCTATGTTTCCTTGATTTTGAGAAAGATTTTTGGAAGAAGCTAAGAATGGTGGATGGGTAAACGGATTGACCAAACAGGTCAAGACCCAGAGAAAGGGAAGGTGCTCTAGTACTGGAGATCCTCCTGCCTGGATCTCTAGGGCATTTCTATTTCATGTTAAAAGATTAAGACTACTGTTACCTCCCCTCGCCTTAGTAGGCTATGAAACCTTCAGAATTCCCTTCGATCTCAATTTCTTCAATAACCAGTGAGGCAAACTCCACCATCCTTCTGCAGTAAACAGACAGACAAGACCCAAGTAAAACTGAAATAGCTATATCTGTTGGGAATTAATTTATTTTTTATGACCGGTCCTTGGAGAGGGACATCATGCTTGGTAGGGTGGAGGGACAGCACAGGAGAGGAAGTCCCTCTATGAGGTGGATTGATTCAGTGACTGGGGTAATCGAGGTGGGTGTGTCGGGGACAGTGCGATTGAAACAGGACAGAGCAGAGTTCTAGGCTGTTGTACATAGGGTCGCTATGAGTCACAAGTGACTCGACGACATATAACAACAACAACAGCATACCAGAATACATGTCTAGAGCTAAAAAAAAAAAAAACAGATACTGATTATATTTAATGCAAAACAATCCCAACAAAACTGGAGGTAAAGTTGGAGTTGCTGAACTGTATAAATGGCTAACATGCCCAGCTTCTAACTACAAAGTCTGTTGTTTCCCAGAGGTGCTTTCGGAGCAAAGGCTGGCGAATTTCACCCCCCAAAATCAGCCATTGAAGACCCTACGGAGTCACTTTTGCTCTGACATGCATAGGGTCATCCTGGATCAGAATCAGCTGCACGGCAACTGGCTTTAACTACTGAGATACATCATGAACGACTTTGGCTTATTATGTGTTCCCACTCTGCCTCTTTCAACCTGCTCTTCAACCTCATGCTGCTCCTCTCCTGAGTGCCAGTGGCTGCTCTAGGTCCAGACACCATGGCCACCTTTAAGGCAGGAAGATGGGGGAAGAATAACAAGGGGAGAGAGAGAGAGAGAGCGCGCGAGTGTGCACACTAGAACTGGCTTATGTGGCTAGCTCTAATTGTCAGAAAATTTTGAGAACTTGATTACCTCAGTTTTAGCTTATGTTGTTGTTGTTGTTGTTGTTATGTGCCATCAAGTCGCCTGCGACTCATAGCGACCCTATGTACAACAGCCCTAAACTCCGCTCTGTCCTGAGCCAATCGCACTGTCTCTGACACTCCCATGCCAATTATCCCAGTCACTGAATCAATCCACCTCATAGAGGGCCTTCCTCTTCTGCGCCATCCCTCCACCCTCCCAAGCATGAT
>NW_006399888.1:8563755-8587259 GCF_000299155.1 Elephantulus edwardii | reverse complement strand
AGATCTAGCAATGGCTTTTTTAACTATGAAAGCAACTCCATTTTTCCTCAGTTTTTCATCTCCAGAGTAATATATCATATGGTCATCCGACTCAAAATGCTCCATGCCAGTCCATCTCATCTCACCAATGCCTAGTATGTCAATATTTATGCGTTCCATTTATGATGACCTTAAAAAAACCAAGACAGAATGTTGTCCCCCAGGACAGTGTTATGTGACTATTGGCCTGATTGGGCTCAGCTTTGACTATATAGCAAACATTATATCACATACTATTTATTCTTTTGTGACCTATAGGGGGTTCCCATTTGGCTAATTTTTCAGAAGTACATTCCAAACAATTCTTCTAAGCCTGTCTTAGTCCAAAACCTGCCCACCAAGGGTGACATTGCTAAAACAGGACACAGAGATGACTTAGGTTCCAGTATCACAGCAACACGGAAGCCTCCACAGGACGACAAATTGACAGAGAGATGGTGGATTTCACTTCTTAGACACTGTATTAAAAAAAACAAAGAAGAAAGGACTGGTGATGTTTGCAGTGAAGTTTCTACAAACTCTGCCTTTCCTCACAGCAAAGGTCACCTGCTGTGACCAAGCTCCTTAGCAGAGAGCTGGTTTCTCTGGCAACTATTTCCACAACAGCCCTGCCTGACAAAGCAGCCTGTATCTCACAGCATAGAGTAAGGCTCTGATTGGCTCGGGTGGTTCTGCTCCTCAGAAATGTCATCTCTCAGGAACCAGTGCTTCCCATGGTGTTCACGAGGAGAAGAGTAAAAAGCCTAATGCCTCTTTAGATGTTGGCTCTGATATTCGTATTGCTCACTTTCCCACATCCCGTTGGCCAAAGTGTGTCCAGTCAGGTGGAAAGCAGCTTTTTAATGGACAGAACTGCAATTGTCTGGGCAGCAATATACCTATGGGTAGAAGTGAGGTGAGGGCCAGTCCTGTTTTCTAGCTGGTTAGCCTGTCACTAACCTAATAACTTATATGTATATAATTGATGGGTGGGTTAGAACGTCCCTTGCTGGAAGCAGATGGGCTGGCAACAGACAAGGACTCCTAGCCCAATAGGCAGCATTGTGGCAGATAAGAGAGAAAAGATTGAAATCATCAACAACTTCATCTTACACGGATCCACAATCACTACCCTTGGTACCAGCAGTCGGGAGATCAAGAGGCATATCGCACTAGGAAATTCTGTAGTCAGAGATCTCTTCAAATGATTAAGGGGCAATGATGTGAGGTTTTGAGGACTACGGAGCACCTGACTCAGGCCATGGTCTTTTTAATCACTTGCCATGCATCTGACAGCTGGACAGTGAATAATGATGACAGAAGAATTGATGCCTTTGAGTTGTGGTATTGGAGGAGAATTGAACAGAATATCCCATGAACTGCCAAAGGAACAAACAGTTAAGTCTTGGAGAAGGTGCAATCAGAGTCTTCTTGGAGGCAAATATGATAAAGCTTCTTCTCACATACTTTGAGTATGTCCTTGGAACATGCTTGGACAGGTAGAGGGTTGGCAAAGGAGAGGAAGACCTTCAGCCAGATGGACTGACATAGTAACTGCAGCAATGGGCTTGAGTGTGTTAGAGATTGTGAGGATGGCATAGGCTAGGACAGGGTTCAGATCTGTTGTTTATAGGGTCACTATGAATCATACTTGATGGCACCTAATAAGAACAACAATAGGTAAGGACATATCTGAGACAGTGCCTAATGTTGAAATGACTGTTGTTATGTGCTAAGGAGTCAGAACTGACTCATAACTAACCCTCTGGCAAGTTTCCAGAATGCTGTAGATCACACAGGAGGAGGTCTTCCATCTTTCTCTCATGGAACAGCTTGTGGATTTGAACCACCTGCCTTTGAGTTAGCACTATTACTCCTCACTGCTAAGTCACCGGAACTCGTGAAAGCACGCCATTATTGTTGTGTATCATCGAGGTAGAACCGACCCATAATTGATCCTCCAGTGGGTTTTTCAGAAGCAGTTAAATCACACAAGAGGAGATTGCCCACCTTCCTCTCATAGAGCCGCTTGTAGATTCGAACCACATACCTTTGTGGTCTTTGTGGTCTTTGCAATTACTTGCTATGAATCAGAAAGCTGGACAATGACTAGGGATGATAGAAGGAGCATTGATGCTTTTGAGCTGTGGTGCTGGAGAAGAGTATTGAATATACCATGGACTGCTAGGAGAACAAACAAGTTTGTTCATCCTTCCTGGAGAGGGTGAAGCCAGGCTGCTCCTTGGAGGCAAGTATTCTGAAGCTTCGTCTGACATACTTTGGACATGTTGCAAGGAGGTACCAGTCCCTTGGAGAGGGATGTCATGCTTGGGAGGGTGGAGGGACAGCGCAGGAGAGAAAGAACCTCGAGGAGATGGGGGTAGTTGTGTCAGAGACAATAATATTGGCACAGAATAGAGCAGGGTTTAGGGCTGTTGTACATAAGGTCACTACGAGTCTCAGGCAACTTGATGGCACATAACAACAACAAGGCATCAGAGCACCTGAAATGACTTTAGGGTTGCAATTTTAGATTAGATGTGAGGATAGATGAATGGATGTATGGATATGTGCATGGATGGGTGGGTGGATAGGCAGTGAATGGCTGAGTGGAAGGGCACATATAAATAGACGGATATAGCAGACTAGTCAAGGAGATAGATGCTTTAGAGAACAAGAGAATTATTGATTATACCTCGAATAAGTATGTATGGGCAGCACTTGACTATATCACACAAACAGACAGACCCTGAGTCTCTGCTTTCCACCATCTATGACTGTGGCCTTACCAAAATCAGGTAGTTCTGATTCAGGTTTCCCCACATGCCCGGTAATTGTCAAGTTCCCTGTAAGGACTGAATCCCAAATTCCTCAGCAGGGACACTAGCTAAATCCCATTTACCTTAATTATTACTCTATAGAACTTACTGCTACTATTCATTGCCATCGAGTTAGAACTGACTCACAGATGACCCTCCACAGGTTTTCAGAAGTTTTAAATCACTCAGAGGAGATTGCCCATCTTTTCCTCCTCTAAGCAGCTAGTGGATTCAAACTGTTTGCCTTTGGATTGGCAGGGCAATGTCTTATCCACTACTCTACCAGAGCTCATATAACTCAATTAAATAAAATTGTGACAATAAGAACAGGACGAGATGGAGACAGTTCCTTAAGATAATCACAATATCCCAGCTGCTCTTTGATGCATTACAATATCCAGGTCTTCTTTGACAGAGTGTTACATTGCTTTTAACCTAATTAAAGTTTGATGTGTGTTCACAGGGTGAAATGACAACGTAAGCAAGTCAGTGTGTGTCTCTGAAAAAGGATATGCATCCTTTACTTTGAAAATAGGATCCATTCATTTGACTAAACACCGTTACTGGTTTCTTATTTCTCAGGAGACCAGCTTGACAGGAAGACGCATATATGCACTCATTTGAAAATTTAATGAATCTTCTTTTGTGACAAAAAAAATTTGCATATTTGTTTGGTGTTTGCATTTTTAACACTTGTCATGTGCCAGACACTGTTCCAAGCACTCCATAAATTCTTAACTTTTTGTTAAAAATGTATGGGGTTGATCTTACTAGTCTTCTCATTTTCTATGTGAAAAATCCAAGGCAGTGTGGCTAAATGACTTCCCCAAGGTTAAGTATCTTTAAAAAGCTATGAATTCTCATGTGACTAACAAATAGGATGTTGTCTGTTGATATCATTTTCAGTACCCTAATCATTTAATGGGGCGTTATTATAGATTGAATAGTGTTTCTCAAAAGTACGTGTGGTAAATCCTAAACTGTGCTTGTGGTTAGAATTCCATTGGGGAAGTTTATCTCCTTTTTGTTAATCAGGGAGGATTAATGCAGGCTGTGTTTTGAGTTAGTCTCTGTTAAACTATAACAGAGTTTAATGACGCAAAGGAGCAGGGAATGATGGGAGAAGAAAGATGCCAAGCCCCATGAAGACCACTCAGGGACAGAAATTCAGGAAATACAAGAAACTGTGTCTAGAGAGAAAGCCCTCCCCAAAAGCTGGCCTCTAAATCCAGACCTCTTGTCTCTTAAATGGTAAGAAAACACATTTCAGTGAGTATCACCCATGGGTGGTGTTTCTGTTATGGTAGCTTGAGATAACAAAGACAGAAACCAATACTCTCCTCATTCCTTTGAGTTTGACCCCATTTTCAAGAGGATGCTGGTCAGCCAGGATCTATGTCCCTTTTCCTGCTGCTGTGTCTGGATTTTTCCTTTGGGAAAACTGTCTCTCATCTGGTTCAAGTGGTTTGGCCAAATCCCTGCATGGCATAATTTGTACATGACTACTGACTTGCAGGGGGTTCTGGTGGCCTAGCAGTAAGAAGTTGCGTTGCAATCCAGAAGACACGCAGCTCGAATCCTCCAGCTTTGTAAGCATTCAACTTAAAAGGTTGGAGAGTCAAACCCACATGGTAGCACCACAGAAAATAAGCTCTGGTGATCTTTTTACTTACAGATTGTTGTTGTTGTTGTTGTTGTTATGTGCTAGAGAATCAACTACCACTCATAGTGATCCTATGAGCAATAGCTCTGAATTCTGCTCTATCTTGAGCCAATCTCATTGTCTTTGGCACACCTAACCCCGTTTCACAGTCATTGTGTCAATCTATCTCATCCACGGTCTTCCTCTCCTGTGCTGTCCCTCTATCCTTACGAGTATGATGTCCTTCTCCAAGTACTGGTCTCTCCTGGCAACATGCCCTAAGTATGTGAGATGAAGCTTCATAATCCTTGCTTCTAAGGAACAACCTGATTTCACCTCCTCTAGGATACACCTCTTTGTTCCCTTGGTAGTTCATGTATGTTCAGTACTCTTCTCTGGCATCACAAGTCAAAGGCATCTGTTGTTCTTCTGTCATCTTTAGTCATTGTCTAGCTCTCAGATGCATAGCAAGTAATTGAGAAGCCCACAGCTTGGATTAAGTGCACATTAGTCTCTAGACTGATGTCATTGCTCATTAGCACTCTGGAGAGGTCTTGACAGAAGACTTTTCTAAAGCAATTTATCTTTTGATTTCCTGACTGCCAGTGTCAAGAGTGTTGACTGTAGACCTGAGCAAGATGACATTGTTAACAACCTCGATCTCTTCTCCATCTATCATGATGCTGCCAATTGGCTTGGTGATGAGAATATTTGTTTTCTAGATGTTGACATGCAATCCATATCAAACACTGTAGTCCTTGACCTTTTGCAGCAAATGCTTCAAGTCCTCCTCAGTTTTGATGAGCAAAGCTGTGTCATCTGCATAATGGAAAAAAACACCACCACCAAAACCCATAAGGTTTGTCTGTAACATGTGGAGAGTTTCTGAGTCAGAATTGGCTAGAAGGCAATTTGTTTATTGGTTGGGAATTAGTTTAAAAATTAACAAATGATTCAAAAGAGGCCAAACGCAACGGAACCAGTCCTTTTTTGAGAACTTAAGGAGGAGAGAGCATCTTTCTGCTAGGCAGGGTTAGGACCAGCCTTATCTTTCGTCCCTAGCCTGCCGAGCAGAAAGATGCACTCCCCTCCTTAAGTTCTCAAATAAGGCCGGGACAGCTGGCAGTCATCTTGCCACCAGCCTTCAGGAGAAAGCCTGACTGAGATTTAAAGACCAAAGGGCATACTGATTGATGCCAAGAGATTAAGAGAAACACATTCCTGGGGATAATACGTTTGTTCCTGGATTTAGTGCTGCCTTACTTTGTGGTTACAGAACCTGCAGTCTCGTCAGTTGCTTGAGCCAACAGAGAACTTCCATTGTCAAAAGCTCTGTCTGAAAGTGTCCAAGGTCATTTTGCAGGTCTGTTCCACTGACCTTCATTCTTTCTGGCAGAGTTTGGAGATTTAGTCTAGTTTTCTTTCTGCAGTGCCTCCCTATATCCTTCCATTCTAATACTTTTGATTTCCTGTTGATACCAATGACAAGAAAACAAGTACATTTATTTTTATTGATTTTCTTGCAAAGTTCATATTCATTGTGTTTCACACTATCTTTTATTCACATTCTGTTTCATACAATCATTCCCATTCATTTGCTTTATAAAATTAATCATCACTGAACTATCTGGCAAGGATCTGGAAAGTGAGGGTAATGGTGGGCATAGTTCAAAGAAGACAAGTTTTTTTGTGTTTTATTTTTTCATTTTTCAGGGCTTCAAACCAATCATTAAAAGAGGAAATGGGTCATGTAGAAAATGAACATGAAGTGAAAAATATCATCATAAGTTCTTACAGCTGTGGTTTGTGATTTACAGCTTTATTGTCCAATTTGGTAGGCATAAGCCGCTTGTGTGTACTGAACATAGAAAATGTTACTTGAGTGGTTGAGAAACTGAATTTTAAGTTAAATTAAAATTTTAATTAACTGAAGATTAAAAGCAAAAACTTAAATCTAATTTGGTTATTGGGAAGTTGTGGTGTTTTGGTTTTTTTTTAAATTATTTTATATGTGTGTGCCATCACATTGGATCTGACTGGTATAGGAGGAGCTTGTCCCTCCTTCCCCAGTAGAGCATCTGTTGGATTTGAACCGTGTGCCTCTGGGATTGCAGTGAAGCTTCTTGCCACTAGGCCACCAGCGTTCCCCTGGGAAGCTTTTTAAGCACACTTAGAACAACTTACATTTGTTAATCCAACAACGAAAAATATAGATCAAGAAACCCTGGTTGCATAGTGCTTCAGTGTTGACCGACCCAAAAGGTCAGTGGTTCAAATCTACCAGGTGTTCTTGGGGAGAAACATAGACAGTCTTCCTCCGTAAACATTTATTGTCTCAGAAGCCTAGTAGATGGCAGGTCATCATGAATCAGATGCAATACGGTGAGCAAAATTTCGAGTTAACATAGGTGAAGTATAATTCGAAAAAAATTGGGAGTACAAATTGAGAAATAGCATAAGCATAAAGTACTTAATAGATTTTGAAGGCTTGATATGAAGAAAAACAAAACAGTTTATGCATTTTTTTAGTTGATTACATGCTGGCATGACAACATTTTAACAACCACAAATCCCCAACAAACAGTTGCAGTTGAGTCAGGCAGCTTTGTGATTGGCACGGGAACCCAGGACTGGAGCAGTGCCCACCTCAACAAAGTTGTGATGTTCCCCTTGTTCCCCATACCTTCCTGGGGGCCAGGGGAGTCTGCCCCCCATGAGTGCCCATTTATATTGTTCCCCTAGACTCTGTCCCAGATTCTCCTGTGCTTGGACTTGCACCATGGTCTATCTGGTGTGGAGAGTGCCCAGCTCACATTTAGACACACACGCTTCCTACTTCCTGACACTGGCAGAATGTGCTGCGTCTGGGTAGGGGCTTAGTCTATGGCTCGCTTCTGGAACGGTGAGCATGTCATCTCTGACCAGGGTCTTTGTTTCTGATCACCTCTCAGTTTGGCAGAAACAGCTCCTGACTGAGCACCCCTACAGATTCAACACACATTTGAAAGTACACACTCTGTGCTTACAGTGGTCAATGCTGTCCTTGGCCATCTCTGGGTTAACAGCAACGGTCACTGGAAAGATGATCTTGTCAGTTTAGCAACAGCTGGACAATGCTTCAATGTGGGGAGGTGCACACACTTGCACTCTAGGGCTGGGAAAGTGCCCTGTGTGACTGCTGTCTGTCTAAGCGTACCTCCTGGTTCTTGACAGGATGCCCTCTTGGAGTAGGTATTGCAGACATGCCACCACCACACTTGGGAGATACATGTAATCTATTCCTCCTCACACTAGCAGACTGAGCCATTTCTGACTTGGGACCCTGCCTGCACCCAACCCCTGGCCAAGCAAGGATATCATCTCTGTTTGGGTAGACTGCTCTAGGCACCTCTGAACCTGCTAGAAACACTGTTTCAGGCTCATTGCCCTGTGACTTGAGGCTCCTCCACCCAAACCAGTGAGGGGACCACATTTGGCTTGGTATCACATCCCAGACAACCCCCTCCAAGGCCAGTAGAGGTTTTGTCCTTGTCTGGGTACTTTGTCCTCAGTCACCTCTCAGACAAACTGACACTGTGTCTGACTGAGAATTTCATCCTCAACCTTCTGCTGGACTAGCAGACTATCTGTTCCAGATCAGTTCCTACCTCCATCCATCTTCGCAATGGCAAGAGCATCAATCAGAGACCCACACTCCACCAAGTTTCTTCTTTTTAATTCCTTTTTCACCTCTTCTTCCCAATGTTTTCATTTTCTCTTTTATTTTGCTCTTCCTCTTTCTTTTGCCACTTATGTTCTTCTCATTATTTCTTCTTCCTTTTGTCTTTTTCTCATGTGTTTCTTCTTTTCTGGCCACTCTTTCTGCTCATGATTTTTCCTTTAGGCTCTTTTTCTTCTTCTCCTTCTTCTCATCTTCTCCTCCTCCTCTTCCTCCTCCTCCTCCTCTTCTTCCTCCTCCTTCCCTTCCTCCTGTTTCTCCTCCTTCTTTCCCCTCCTCCTCTTTCTCTTCCTCCTTTTTCTTCCTCCTCTCCACTTGGAGACAGATCACAAGAGTATTTGCGCTCACCCATCAAACATGGACCTCCTGCAGTTTCACCCACTGGAAACAGTCAAACACTAGCTCCTTAACTGCATAATCAATGAAAGACTGCAATCAACATGAGCCCCATCATCACATAACTACTCTACACACCTCCACCGTCTGTAACATTTAGCAGAAGACAGGGCACAAAAGGCTAAGAATTGTTAAACCAGCAAGCTACGTAGTACATTCACACGGCTTAGTCGCATTTATTAAAAGAAAATAATACAAAGACAACACCACAATGCCTCTGAGACAACAGATAACTTCATATGATACAAACACAACCAGAAAAATGGGCACAAATAAGTGACCAAAATACAAAGTCAGAAAATCTTTCATGAGAAAAAAGTGCTATCAAAACTTCCTAATAAGGAGTTCAAAAAGAAAAATACTAAGTACTTTCAACAGATTGAGAGAATTCAAGGAAAGTGGGTGTTGTGTGGGGGGAAAAAAGAAAATGTACATAAAACTCTAGGGGAAAAAAATCCTTCCCCAAAACTATAAAGACCAAATTGACAAAATAAATGGAAAACTAGACACCATATAAAACTTGTAAATTGAAAAGAATAAAATAAAGACTAAAATGTCAGAAATATAAAATATATTGGAAAGACAAAAAAGAATTAATTCTATGGAACAGAGAATTAGTGAGATTGAAGACAAATCTCGCAATACTGACACATTAGAGGAAAGTCAGGAAAAAAGAAGGGAGAAAGGAGAAGAATTATGTGGAACAAAACCTGAAGGAGTAATTCACATGTGCTTAGAATTCAAGTATAGGAAGGGTCAGGAAAGTCTTCATGAGCTGCCCTTTGAAATCTGTTCGACTTTTAACTTCTTGATTTCACTTTCTTTTGGCTTTTCTGTGTTCTAGTGCAATATTCAGAGGTACTTCTGACAGTCATTTTGGTCTTTTATTCCTTCTCTGTCTTATAATGATCTATTGCTATCTTCATGGATGATATTCTTGCTACCTTCCTACAGCTCATGTAGTCTTCATTTATTAGAATTCAATGCCTGAAACCTGTTCTTAAGATGGTTTTTAAGTTTAGGTGGGAGAGACACAACTCTGCTTGCTGAAACGGAGGAGGACCTGAAGCACTTGCTGCAGAAGATCAAGGACTACAGCCTCTTATATGTACTGAAGCTCAACATCAAGAAAACAAAGATTTTAGCCACTGGGCCAATTGGCAGCATCAGTATGGATGGTGAAGAGATTGAGATAGTTAACAGTTTTAGTTTACTTGGCTCCACGGTCAACACTCTTGGTAACAGCATCCAGGAAATCAAGAGACGAATTGCATTGGGAAAGTCGGCTATGAGGGACCTCTCAAGAGGACTGAAGAGCAATGATGTCAGACTGGAGACTAAGGTGTGGCTGATCCGGTCTATAGTCTTCACAATTACGTCTATGCATCAGAGAGTTGGACAGTGACTAGGGTTGATAGAGAATTGATGCCTTTGAGCTGTGGTACTGGAGAAGAGTGTTGGATATACCATGGACTGCTAGGAGAACAAACAGGCTTGTCCTGGAGAGGGTGAAGCCAGAATGATCCCTGGAGTCAAGGATTCTGAAGCTTCATCTGACATATTTTGGGCATGTTGCAAGGAGGGACTGGTCCTTGGAGAGGGACATCATGTTTGGCAGAGTGGAGGGGCGGCGAAGGAGAGGAAGACCTTTAATGAGATGGATCGATTCTGTGACTAGAGAGGTGGGAATAAGTGCTTTTGAGATGGCTAGGTTGGCACAGGATAGAAGAGTGTATAGAGCTCTTGTACATAGGGTCGCTATGACTTGCAACTCGGTGACACATAACAACAACAACAACAGACTCAAGGTAATATTTTAGTTCTTCTGGATTTCTTTTACTTTTCTTTCCTTAACTTCAGTTTGGACTTGTACATGAGTAATTGATGGCCTGTTTCTCGGTGCAGACCATGACCTGCTTTCTATAGCTGATATTGAGCTTCTCCAACATTTTTTTTCCCTACAGAGGCAATCAATATGATTTTTGTGTAGTTCATTAGGTGAGGTCCCTTTTTATGGTTATTATTTGTGTTTGTTAAAAGTATTTGTGATGAATAAACCATTGATTGTACAAAATTCTAACATTCTACCTCCAGCCTAATTTCTGTCACTAAGCCCATATTTTCCAACTACTGGTCCTTCTTCTTTGACCCCAATTTTGCATTCCATCGTCAATTATTAGTGATTCTTGCTTGCATGTTCAGTTGATTTCAGACTGCAAAAGTTAATAGAGATCTTCTATGTTACCTTCTTTGGCTTTCGTTGCTGATACATATATATTTGAATGACAGTGGTATTAACAGATCTTGTGTGTTTATGGATAGTATTCTGTCACAACATTGTACTTCCTGATGGATCTAGAAATAGTCTTTTTGTCTAAGAATGTAAACCCATTTTCCTTACTTTCTCATTCCCAGCATAGTAGATTATAAGACTATTCAATTCAAAGTGACCTATGTCAATCCATCTCAGCTTGACAATGCTTAGTACACCAATATTTATGCATCCCATTTCTTTCTTTAAAAAATGTCCAGTTTTCTTACTTTTAAACTTCTTACACTACATGCTTTAATTATTAGTGGCTATTTGCAACTTCTTCTGTATTTTTTGTGTCTTCCAATACGAGGGCTCAGCTTCCAATGTTATATCTAATAGTCTCAGTGTGCTGTATTGTCTAGGACTTTCCAAGGCTTATTATTTCAGAAGTGGATGCTCCATTCTTCTCCCTAGTCTGTATTAATCTGGGAGCTCCACTTTAGTACAACATCTAACAGACAAGCACCATTCCAAAAAGAGCAGGTGACAGACAAACATACGTATCTAAGCTATTAAGAGCAGCAGCATTCAATGATGCTTCCACAATTAAAACACTTACTGATAACTGATGTCCTTAAGAGCAAACTGTAAAGACAAGCAAACATACAGCCATTACAGATATAATGGTGCATATGCTAGGGATTCCCCCATCAACACCACAGCACATGGTCCAGAAAGCCTGAAGGGTGTCTGGCCTTGACTGGGGGTGGTTAGTGGTGGGCACATTGGTCTTCCTTCGGCCCCCACCGCCTACCCATGAGGTACTATGAGGTGAGGCCTCTAACTAACCCTTAATATGATGGCTCAGGCTCCAGGCCCTCTTGTCTATTTTCTGTGTGTTCCCTGGCAAAAATGGTATTCTGAGCCTCCTAGTCCTGCTCCTTTCATGTGTGTCTGAGTGTTGCTCATGGGATTTCTAGCCCCGGCTCTAAACATCATGGTAAGTGGAGAAAATATTAAAGTTGGATGCACAATCAGCACTTATGATAGCAGTAGTCAAGAAATCAAATGACATATTACGCTGGACAAATTTGCTGTCAAAACCCCTTTATTAAATTTTTTTGTATATTACTCTTATTTGTTTACAAAGTTTGAATACTATGTTTTTTACAAATGCTCTTTCCCATTTCCTTTACCCTACCCACCCATTGAATTGTGCAACCCTATGATCACACCTTACTTTCCCACATGCTCACCCCTTTATTTCTACCCTCCCCTCATACTTTGGATCCTCATACTCGTTCTCCACAAATGGTTTTATACAGCATTTATCCTTGTGGAACTGAGTTAGTTCACTCAGCGTAATGGTCTCTACTCCCTCCCAAATTAGGTAGTAACTTACAAAGTGAGTTGCTGCGTGCTGCGTAGTATTCCACTGTATGATTGTACCACAACTTCTCAATCCATTCGTGTGTGATTGAACATCTGGCTGTTTCCACGTTCTTGCAATGGTGAATAATGCCGCTATGAACATTGGTGTACAAGTTTCCATTTGAGCCTCAGTTTTCATTTTTTGGGGTATATTTCAAGCAATAGACTAGCTGGGTCATATGGAATTTCTATGTTCAGCGTTCTGAGGAAGCACCAAACTGCCTTCTAGAGTGGTTGCACCTTTGTACAATCCCACCAACAATGTAAAAGAGTTCCTACCTCACCATATCCTTTCCAACATTTATTACTTTCTGTCCTGTTAAATTTTGCCACTGCTACTGGAGTGAGATGGTATCTCACTGTGGTTTTGATTTGCATCTCTCTTATTGCCAGTGATTTGGAGCATTTCTTCATATGTCTGTTGGTCATTTGAATATCTTCGTCTGTGAAAATTCTTTCCATGTTGTCAAGAACCCTTTTTAAGTGCTGAAGAGCAAAGATGTAATTTTAAAGACTAAGGTATACCTGATTCAAGCCAAGGTATTTTTAATTGCCTTCCTTATATGCATATGGAAGCTGGACAATAAATTTTAAAAAAAAAGCCAAAATAATTGATGCTTTTGGACTGTGGTGCTGCCAAAGAGTATTAAATATACCATTGTCTGCCAAAAGAACGAACTTGGATGAAGTGTAGTCAGAGCACTCCTTAGAAGTAATCATAGTGAAGCTTCGTCTCACATACTGTGGGCATGTTGTCAGGAGAGGTCAGTGCCTGGAAAAGGATATCACGCTTGGAAAAGAAGAGAGTCAGTCAGAAGTCGATCCTTACTTAATGAGGTAGATTGATAGATTGACACAGTAACTACAGCAGGAGACTCAAGGACAGCAGAGATTGTGAGGATGGGGCAGGATTGGGCTACATTTTGTTTTTCTGTTTTTTAATTGAAATTTTAATGAAAGTTTATAGAGAACTTGGGTTTCCATGCATTCATTGTTCCACATTTTCCTCCCTGCCCACCCCTCCCTCGAGTTTGCTTTTCTCTTTGGAAAAAAAACCAACCAACTTTCATTGTTATACAATCTTCCACCCCCATCTCTAGTCCACTTTACTATGCAGCTCTTATTCTGGACTGTTGTCATGCAAATAATACCTAATCATATATTCCTTTTAAGCAATTCTAGTCCTCAGTTTTTCAATGCATTGTACATTATGTATCCCCTCTTTTCTTAGTTTCTCCCCAATCTCCATGTCAGTCTTGTTTTATAACAGTGAAACTATGCAATGTTTATCCTTTTGTCCTCCACAGTCACCCATTTTGTATAGTTCATGAGTTCCTTGTTTTTCAGTGCTGTATTGTATTCCGTTGTGCGAATATACCACAGCTTCTCTATCCTTTCATTTGTTGATGCACACTACATTTCTTTTGGTTTTACACAGGTTCCCTCTGAATCAGACCTGACTTGACAAAACCTAACAACCACAATTTATTTAGTCTTCTTCCTTTTGTCTAATGGCCATACAATGGGGAAACTTAACTTTACACTTCCTCAATAAAAAGCAATGAGAACTTCACAGATTCATCAAGATGATTTTCATCAGAATAGCCAGACAGCTGTCAAACGAAAGTTTCCAATAATATTCCCTCCAAACAAGAGATGGACACCATTTGTTCTCAGTATTCCTTTATTTTGGTTGCAATGACAAATCAACACTGTTTTATGAGATATGAAATTTTGTAGTTGGAAAAGAAATTATTACCTTGTGAAGCAAGATTTTGCAGAACTTCTTCATATCAGTCCTAGACAGAGCATAGGGTTTGGAGTAAATGATCAGAGAATGCTAATGATATCTGACCTATGACAATCAAATTTTCCTTCCTTAATAGATTTATTTATTTTTAAAGGAAACAGCTAATTAAGCTCAGAACCTCCCTAAGAGATCACAACTAGACACTTATGTAAACAAGCAAGTTCAAATGAGAACTTGGTAGAAAACCATGGAAATGTTCCTCGTCAAGTGTTTTCACTCCTCATTGAGAAATAACACTCCTTCAGCAAATAAAAGGTAGGCTGTATTTCAAATTCAAGATCTTCAATTATGCAACTGCCTATCAGAAATGCTTTTTATCCCCACCCTCACCGGAAATGATCTGAGGGTGACTATTTTCTCCATTATCCACCAAACACTCACCTGGTTCTCAGCCTGTCTTAACTTTGAAAAGCTTTTTTGGCAGTTATAACTTGGTCTGAAATTTAAAATGCAGTAAATGTGTAATATCTCTGATTTTACAGTTCAAGCCAAGTATTGCTCACCCAAGTTACAAAAATGCTTAATATTTAGCATTATTTTTTTCCCTCCTTCTTTTGGATTAAGGAAATTAGGTAACTTTAGGAATGGCCTCTAGGTGGCCAAAGTTATTATTTATTGCTTATTTCAAATCAGGTCAATAAACTGTGGACAATTGTGTTGTCAGTACCTGTCTCTTTCAGGTCTAGCTGGCTACAGTGAATTCCAGAGCTGTACCCAAGGGCCCAGTGCATTGAATAGAAGCAGCTTTGTTTTGCTATGTGTTCAGAATTATGCAAAGCGATATGGAAAAAATAGATGCAAAAGGCATGATGATATCACTCTAATTTTAAGGAGCTTTTTGGAACATAATGGTAACACAGACAGTAAGACAGGCTTAGGAGTCTTGGGAAGGGCAGTAGAGGGAAAATAGTTTGCAGAGACAAAGCTGAAACCAGTAGTTTGAAGGATAATAAAAAAAGAGCATGTGGTAGCAAATTTGACCTTACATATTGGGAGCTAGAAAGCAAACTCATGAGATCGGGGTTGATGGAATCTGTTCAAGAATCAGATGCTTCATTATTGGCTGGCACATGAGAAAACTGAAGGCAGAACTGCAACAACACAAACCTGGACTAAATATGGCCTTAGAGATGTCATCCATTGCCTCAAGGCTACACACTGTTTTTTGTTTGTTTTTGAAATAAAATTTTTATTTTATGCGGGTTTACTTACAAAATTCATATATCTTTATTTTCAAACAGGATCTTTCCCAATTCTTTTACTCACCCATCAAATTGTGTGATCCTGTATAATACCTTCCACTCCCTCCATCCCACTCCCACCCATCCTCATCCCTCTGCTCCCACCATCCCACCTTGGATCCTCATACTCATTCTATAATAATGGTCTTACACAGTATTTGTCCTTATGGCACTGAGTTAGTTCACGCAGCATAATGCTCTCCAATCCCTCCCAAGTTAAGTAGTGAGTTACAAAATCATTGCTCCTGCATGCTTTGTATATTACACAATACTTTTTCAAAAAGAGTGCTGCTATAAAGAAGTGGTCATGTTGTGACAGATGACCCTGTATCCTTGGCCACATCTGATTAGGATGAACTGGACATGCCAGATGGGCTAATTAGAGTATTTTTTTTTTTTATTTTGAACAAGGTCACTAAGACACTGAATACATTGGTTCTTCATAGAGCCAGGCTGAGTTTTGTTTCTTTAGCAATGTACATACATGTGCACAGACTTGATACTGGAATATATGTTTGTAGAAAATGCTGAAGTCCAGTAAAAGAAGAGACGAAAAAAAAATTGTAAGTCCAAATGCCAATTGAATGATTAGATCCGAGAAGAGATATTGTGTGACCCTGACAGGTAAAAGGTGACTTCCTAACTCTCCTAGGACCAGGGTCATTGCCGGCATTTTAATCTTCTACAAATGTTGTCCACCAGCTGCTCCTCAAGAGAAAGATGGACTCAATGAGTTTGCCTGAACACAGCTACCTCACTTAAGACACAATCAGGCGTATTCTCTTGGTAAATCATGATGTCATAGAAGAGTCCTTTTCAAATGTAACATAAAAAAAAGCTGATTCATTGCAGATATCAATTTAAATATATTATTTATTTATATTTTTATATTTATATTATAAATTTAAATTCATTTATTAGAGATAGGGGTTTAAAAATTGATCAGCTATAACAAGTGTATTGGTTTTAAAATGCTTATATTCCCATTTTCTGTAAGAGGTCCAGCACCAATTTTTTTTAAATTTTATTATTATTATTTGTGTGTGTGTGTGTGTGTGTGTGTGTGTACCATCAAATCAGATATGACTGATACAAGAGGAGATTGTCCCTCCTTCTCCAGCAGAGCATCTGGTGGATTCAAACCATGCACCTCTGGGATTGCAGTGCAGCTTCTTGCCAGTAGGCCACCAGCGCTTGCCAGCACCAATTCTTGATCATTGTTAGTACTGTCCTTGAGGGTTACCCCTTCTTGTCCCCCTCCCGGCTTGCAAAGATTCCAGTACTGGATTATTTCAAAATATAAATGCTTTCTTTCTCTCAGTTATTATGATTTTTGTAACTTATGGACTTGTAAAACATTTAATCAATTTTTTATGTAATTTGGTAGATGTGTATTTATGGAATTTTAAAAAATTATGTGTGTGTGTGTGTGTGTGTGTATGTCCATGTGTTATAATTTTTTTCTGACATAGAAGATATAGTACACAATTTATAAGTAAAAAAATTTAAAAAAAGAAAGATAGGCAATCTCCTCCTGCATAATCACATAATCACATCCTCCAAAAACCCATGTAGGGTCAATGGCAATGAATGAGAAATAAAGTTTGTAGAAAGCTCTGGTGGCCAAGTCTGTAGAGAATTGTACCATCAACTGAAAGCAAGCTTGAGTCTACCAGTGGTTCCAGTGAAGAAAGATGGACAGTCTCCTCCTGGGTACTTTATAGCCTCCACTTCACCCTGGAGAGAAACCCAATGGAAGATTAGGTATGAGTGTATTTTTTACTTCACAGCAATGAGCTTTATGGGGTATTTTTTTTGGGAGGTGTTTCATAGACTTTGTGTTCATTTGAATGGGTTTCTCCTCCTTGGAAATCAAAGATCCTTAACTAAGACAACGTGGTGGTCATTACTTTACATATTGTTCGCCTTGTTTTCTATGCTCCACTTTTCAGACCCATGAATTTATGTCAGATAACAATGCTAAAATCAGACCCTGAGAGGAGTGTCATGTGCAAGCAGTTTAATGAAAAAGGGCTCCAGGGAGATGACAAAGAAAAGGGGAGTTAGGATAAGAAAGAGAAGGTAGCCAAGCAAATGAGTTATTCCGACCGAGTCCAGCAAACCCACAGAGGTGCTCTGAAATTTAAACCTTGCCTCAGTCTTGGTTTTCTCCTAACTCGCAGGCAGTGGAGCTGAGCTGCCTCATGTGCCCGTTTAGATGGAAGTTTTATCTTCCAGTCTCACTTACGGTTTAGTTGGGGACGACTGAATTATAAACACATACGTGATTGGTATTAGCTGCTCATTGAGTTTGCCTCCACTTCATGGTTGTAGTTGTTGAGTACTGTTGAGTAAGAACCAACACATAGCTGAACCTCCAGTGGCTTTTCAGAGGCAGTAAATTGCACAAGAGGAGATTGCCCATCCTTCTGCTGAGCTGATGATGAATTCGAACCACGTGCCTTCGGGATTGCAGCACAACTTCTTACCAGTAGGCCAGCAGAATAGAATAAAGTGCTACCCCTGGGTCATCTCCACAATTGCTGTGTATCAGACTATTGTGATCTTTGTGATCATTCTGTTTTCATCATTTGACATTTGAAAGTACATCACCAGGCCTTTCTTCCTAGTCTGCTTTCATTTGGAAACATAGAGCTCAAACTTTACAGTATTACAGCAGCACATTCGCTTTCACTGATTAAAAACGAAACAAAATCCAAAAAAACCTCATTAACCTTCAAGGCCTTCTGACTGAAAGATGAGAGATCTACCTGTGAACTGCTCCAGAGAACACACACAGACAACTGCCAAACTAGTAAGACTGTTCTCTTTCATAGCTTTTAGTTTGCAGAGAATAAAAATGATTGTGAAGGGGGGAAAAATAATCTAAACCACAAGAAAATCCGTGGGAAATGAGTGACAATGTCTGCGTGGTCTCCAAAACGTAGTAGATTCTTATTCAGTTACACGAGCAAGGCTGGTTTCCTCATAGGTATTATTTTATCTTTTCCAGAAAACAAAACTTCCTGAAAACTTCTGAAGGAATGTGGCAAGAACCCAGCAGGAGTCCAGTTGCTACCCAGGAGCCTTCACCAAAAAGAAAGAAGAGTAAATATCCAGACCTACAGAGGTAAACTGTGGTGTGTTTTTCCTTTTCTTTTCCCATGTTTGCTCTTTCAAGGACTGGAAACTTGTTATCTAAAGTATTTTTGGCTCAAAGGTCAGACAACTTAGAAAGATGAGGGCATGTACTTATACAGTGGGGGTTTTTTGTGGCCCTGTGTGGTGTAAACCATTAACACGTCCAGCTCAGTCAAAAGGCTGGACCCTCAAGAGACGCCTTCAGATAAAGCCCCAGTGGCCTGTTTCAAAAAAAAATCCCATCAATGAAAGGCTCAAGGTGTACGGTTCTACACACACAGAGCTTCCATGGGTCAAAATCAACTAGAATTTGAGAGTTCAGCCCATATATATCCAGTGAAAAGAAACCACATTATTGCTGAATTTTTTTTTTTTAAATTAACTGGACAGCAACTGTTTACTTTTTATTGGGTTTTTACTCAATGACTGTGACTTTCATTTAGAGCAGGGATAGTGACATGTGGCCCAGGGTCTATAGAGGCTTTCAGGGGTCTTCAGGCCCCCAAAATAGAAACCATCAATAGCCTTTTCTTTCATAATTATGTACGAATGGCATATGCCACGTGCCATATATAAATTTTTTTAAATTTATAACCAAGTGCTATATGTTGTTGTGTACTTTACAGTTGGACCTGACCCCTAGGGGGCCCTCCAGAGGGTTTTCAGAGGTGGTTAATCCCTCAGGAATAGATTGCTCATCCATCTCCCATGGAGCAGCTGGTGGCCTCGAACAATATGCCTTGAGGTTGCAGCACAGCTTCTTGCCACTGGGCCACCAGAGCTCCCTATATAGCAATATTTTTTTTACACAAGTACTGGTGGCCTGGTGGTTAAGGAGTTGTTGCTGCCAGCCCAAAGGCGGATGGTTTGAATCTACCAGCTGCTCTAAGAGAAAAAATGAGCCATCTTCCATGTGAATTGTAGTCTGGAAACTCCGACATGATGACAATTAGTTTAGGATTTGTTTGTTTTCTTTCTATAATAAAAATTTATAATTATATTAGTAATTCACTATTATTACAATTTGGTACCCTAACTTTTTTTATTTCCTAGAATTTTATTGATTTTTTTTGGTGACAATTTACAGAGCATATTCAGTTTCCATTTAATAATTTCTACAAATATTGTTCATTGAACTTGGTTATTTTTTAATTTTAGACTGGTTTGCTAACAAAGCTAGTATACACTGTTTTTCACACTGGACATTCAACGTTGTATCAATATTCTCCGTGTTTCTTTCTGGTGCCCTGGTTCCATAATTCTTGGCTTCTCTGCTCCCTGCTCCTTGTAACCCTGCTCACTGTATTTTATTTTTTATTTTAAAGTTTTTCCTGTTCTCAAATTCATTTCTTTTATTTTAAAGAAAAGGAACATGCAGTGTTCTGTGAGAAGATGCTGTTTTTTAGTGTGATGTTCTGTTATTTAGCTGAAAGGTGACCTGTGGGGGTGCTCTCAGTTCAAAGTTTAAATGATATCATAAGGAACAGTCTTGATGGTTCCACAAATCTCTCTCTGATAGTCCAGTCAATCTGGCTGCTTTCATTTTTATTTAAGATTTCAAAGCTTTCCCCTACAATTTTCTCCCATTCTCTCTGGGACTATCCTATTGTGTCTCTGGCTGTAACGGTCCATTAGTGGTGGTGGTAGAAGCCGTTGAGTTGACTATTATTCACAGCGACCCTATAAGCAACAGGTCTGAACCTTGTCCTAGCCTGTGCTAGGACACTGTCTCTGATATGCTGGAACCCGCTATAGTCACTGTGTCAGTCTACCTTGTTGAGGGTCTTCCTCTCCTTCTCTGATCATCTTTTCTAGGATTTTTTTTTTTCTGAGAATTAGCGCCTTGACAACTTACTCAAAGTATATGAGATGAAGTTCCATCATTTTTGCCTCTAAGGAGCTTTCTGGTTGCCATTTCTCAAGCGTGTGTCATCCTGGTTATGAGATTTTGTTGTTTCTAAGTAATTATCATTTCCACTTCACTCTGTAGGAAATTAGGGAAACCTAGCCCATATTGTTAGCTGTCTGAAAAATCTTACATAAGGAGACAGCCTTTAATATTGGGATGGTAGATGAGAAGAACCCAGCCATATGAAGCATTCTTAAACTTTTCTGTGTCATTTTTACCCATTTAAATTTTGAATCGAGAACAAGAAATTTAAATTCCGTTTTTGATTGCTCAAGGAGTGATTCTTAGCAATCACATCCACATTCAGAACAAAATGGTTTTTAAGGCACATCTTGCAGAATAAAAGTAAAACTTTTCCGTTTGGTACCATTTTAATGTTCACACTTCTGTCATCAATTCAGCTATGCCCACGCATTGGTTAAATTTACCAACCCCATTTTTACAAATCATTGCTGCCATAATTCTCTCTTCTGTCATAGGTTTCTCTAATTCCCAACAGAATTAAGTAGAAATGATAATCTTTCAAAAAGAAAAGAAAATTTCATAGCCACCACAAAAAAAAAACAAAACCCAAAAACAAAAACCCGGATGATGGAAGAATGTGGATACCTGGGACTGACCTGTTCAAACTTTTCTGGTTATAAAGTTCCTGACTTTATCTGGTGGAGCTTTAGTGACTTGGTGGCAAGGAGTTACACTGCCAACCCAAAGATTGTTTTTAAATGCTGTTGAGTTGACTCTGACCTCATAGGGACCCTATGAACAATGGGGCTTATGGACCTTCACCTATCCTGTGCTATTCTGACCATATCTGACCTACTCAAACCCACCATTTCAATTACTATGTCAATCCATCTTTTTGAGGGTCTGCCCCTCTTTCACTGATCCTCTAATTTTCCAAGGATGGATCTTTCCTAACAACATGCCTAAAAGTACATGGTTCATATCCAGCAGCAGATGGATGATCAACTCCTAGCGATTTATTGCCTCCAAAGACCTGCTGGGGAGTTAGCTGTGAATCAGTTCTGACTTGATGGCGTTTTGTAACATTTCATCTAGCTTTCCAGCCTGCCTCTCAGACTTTAGTTTTAGAATTTGTCTTAAGCTCTTAAAGTTCCCTGAATAATTGTGTGACATCAAAAAGAAGTCAGAAGAACTGTGAGAATCACATGGGAGGAAATAGTCCATTTTTCTCTCAAGGAGTAGCTAATAGACTTGAACCTTTGAGTTAAAGTAACAGAATAAAGTAAAGAATACCAGAAAAATGTCTATTTGTGCTTTATTCACTGAAAAGACATTTGACTATGTGGATCATAACAAGTTGTGGCTGACATTGAGAAGAATGAGAGTTCCCAGAGGATTTAATTGTGCTCATGTGAAACTTCTTTTTCCCATCGCGATATGCCTTTTGATTTCCTGACTGCTGGTGCCAAGAGTGTTGACTGTGGAGCCGAGCAAACTGAAGCTGTGAACAATCTCAATCTCTTCGTCATCCATCCTGACGCTGCCAATTGGTCCAGTGGTGAGAATCTTTGTCTTCTTGACATTGAGCCTCTCAGCCCATACTGAAGGCTGCAGTCCTTGACCCTTCGCAGCAAGTGCATGAGGTCCTCCTCAGTTTCAGCAAGCAGGGTTGTGTCATCTGCATAACGGAGATTGTTAATAGACCTTCCACCAATCCTGATGCCACAATTCTCCTCATAGAGCCCAGCCTTTGGGATAATCTGCTCTGCATACATGTTGAAAAGGTATGGAGACAGGATGCTTCCATGGCGTACACCCTTCCCAATTTTGAACATGCAGTGTTACCCTGCTCTGTTCTGACTACTGCCTCTTGGTCCAAGTATAGGTTTCCTATTAGCACAATTAAATGTTCTGGGATTCCCATTCTTCTCAGAGTCAGCCACAGTTTGTTATGATCCACACAGTCAAATGCCTTTGCATAATCAATCTGCTGTTGCATAATCAATCAAATCTGCTGTTAGGGACCTCTCTAGAGTACTCAGGAGCAACAGTGTCTCTCTGGAGACTAAGGTGCGCCTGATACAGGCCATGGTATTTGCAATCGCTTGTTATGCATCAGAGAGTTGGACAATGACTAGGGAGGACAGAAGGAGAGTGGATGCTTTTGAGCTGTGGTGCTGGAGAAGGGTACTGAATGTACCCTGGACTGCCGGGAAAACAAACAGATTTATCTTGGAGAGGATCAAACCAAGCTACTCCTTGGAGGCAAGGATTCTGGGGTTTCGTCTGACATACTTTGGACATGTTGCCAGGAGGGACGGGTCCTTGGAGAGGGACATCATGCTTGGGAGGTTGGAGGGACAACGCAGGAGGGGAAGACCCCCTATGAGATGGATTGATTCGATGACTGGGGTAATCGGGATGGGTGTGTCAGAGGCAGTGCGGTTGGCACAGGATAGAGCAGGGTTTAGGGCTGTTGTGCATAGGGTCGCTATGAGTTGGAAACGACTCGACGGCACATAACAACAACAACAACAACAACAACATGTGAAACTTATACCTGGACCAGGAGGCTGTTTTGCAAACATGATTTAATATTGAGAAGGGAGTGTGTCAGGGTTGTATTCTGTCTCCATACCTATTCAATTTGTATGCTGAGTAAATTATTTGAGAAGCTAGACTCTATGAAGAGGAATGTGGCATCATTAATAACCTGTGATATGCAGATGACACAACCTTGCTTTCTGAACATGAGGAAGACTTGAAGCACTTGTTGCAGAAGATCAAGGAATGCAGCCTTGACTATGGAATGCATCTCAATGTCAAGAAACAAAGATTCTTACCACTAGACTGACAGGCAACATCATGGTGGATGTAGAAGAGATTGAAATTGTCAACAACTTCATCTCACTTGGATTCATAAATATCACCTTTGGTACCAGCAGTTAGGAAATCAGGAAACAGATTGCACTGAAACAGTCTGCAGTTAGGGACATCTCCAATTATTGAGGAAAAATGAAACGAGTCTGAGGACTAAGGTGTATCTGATTCAAGCCATGGTCTTTCTGAACACTTTTAAAAAAATTAATTTTAAGGAAAGTGTACAGAGACTTAGAGTTTGCAGTCATTCATTGTTGCACTTTTCTCCCTGCCCACTCCTT
>NW_006399888.1:8561836-8563535 GCF_000299155.1 Elephantulus edwardii | reverse complement strand
TTTTCAATACTATATAGTATTCCATTGTGTGAATATACCACAGCTTCTCTATTCATTCGTTTGTTGATGGCCACTTGAGTTGTTTCCATCTCTTTGCTATTGCAAACAAAGCCGCAATAAACATGGGTGTACATATATCTGCTCAGGTAACAGTTACAGTTTCTTTAGGGTAAATTCCCAGTAGTGTAATTGTTGGGTTAAATGCCTTTGAGCTGTAGTGTTTTTTTGTTTGTGGTTTGTTTGGGTTTTTTTTTACCTTTTTTGTTTGTTTTGGGGTTTTTTTATTATTAATTTTAATAAACATTTGCAGAGGTTTTGGATTTCCGTTCATTCGTTGTCGCATTTTTCTCCCTGCCCACCCCTTCCCACCAGTTCGCTCTCCTCTGTGAAAAGAAAAAGAAAAAAAAATGAGCTGTAGTTTTAAGAAGAGCATTGAACATCCCATGGACGGTCAAAAGAATAAGCAGCTATGACTTGGAGAGGGTGCAGCCAGAGTACTCTTTGGAGGCAAAGGATTATGAGGCTTAGCCTCACATGCTTTGGGAATGTTGCTAGGAATGATAGAGAGGGACATGATCCTTGGAAGGGTGAAGGGTCAGCGAAGGAGAGGGAGACCCTCAACCAGGTGGATTGACACTGTGACTGCTGCAATGGGCTCTAGTGTATCAGGAAGTACGAAGATGGTACAGGATAGGACAAGGTTCAGATCTGCTGTTCATAGGGTCGCTATGAGTCATACTCGACCGCACCTAACCTTAACAACAACAACCATCACCATTGGATTAGGGAGCTCTGGTGGCCTAATGGTAAGAAGCTGTGCTGCAATCCCAAAGGCACACAGTTGGAGGCCACGGCAGATAGACAATCTCCTCCCGTGAGATTAAATGACCCTGACAACTGACTAGAGGGTCAGCTATAGGTCGGTTCTGACTTGATGGTACACAACAACAACAATAACCACCTTTGAGTGGCAGTGCAACTCCCTAGCCTTTAGGCCCCCAGAGCTAGGTGAGTTGAAGGGATGGATACCTTTCCCAAAAGCCTTTGTCACAAATCTATTTTTGTCAAACAAAATTGCTTACAAATCTTTTTCTGTCAAAATGGCTTAAGTGACCTGTTACCTCTTTCCCATTGGCCACAATGCCCAGAGTAATTTGGTTCCACTTTTGAACTATGCTACAGAGAGTAATAAAACTCCAGTAACTTTTTTTTATTCTAGCCCACAGTTCCCAGAGTTCTCTGATAAAACCAATAGTTTCTTCCATCAGATCATCCCCAATAATGGTGCACCCCTCCTTGAGATATTTTCAATTTGCTCCTATTTGTGTTGATGTATTGTTGGAAAAGTAATCTGAATTTTTATCTGCAATAAAGAAAAACACATAAGAATATTTTCACAGAACTGCAAAAACCAGAAGAACAATAAAACCTCTTTGAAAATGTAAATATTTTAATCTGTAAATACATTCTGTCTATAATGATTACCCAGCCTCTTTTGAACAGTCTCAGAGATACTGAATTTGTAATCCTTTCCAAAGACAGTTCAAATTGGGTTTGTTGTTGTTGTTGTTGTTATGTGCCGTTGAGTTGCTTGCGACTCATAGTGACCACATGTACAACAGCCCTAAACCCTGCTCTGTCCTGTGCCAATCTCACTGTCTCTGACACACCCATCCTGATTACCCCAGTTGCTCAATCA
>NW_006399888.1:8540267-8561391 GCF_000299155.1 Elephantulus edwardii | reverse complement strand
AAGAGTGTTGACTGTGGAGCCAAGCAGACTAAAGCTGTGAACAATCTCAATCTCTTCACCATCCATCCTGATGCTGCCAGTTGACCCAGTGGTGAGAATCTTTGTCTTCTTGACATTAAGTCTCAATCAAGTTCTATTTTTTGTTGTTGTTTAAGTATTTAAGCACCAAACCACGGCCAGTTTTAAGAGCTGTGTTAAAATAATTGTGATTACTTTCTTGTTAGTCACTTTGGTGCAGGGAATAAACATTGCTGAGAAACCACATTCACAAGTGAAATGGAGATCAACAGGCATTGACATTATCACACTGCAGTTCATCACAAAACTCATCTTCCAACCTCACCAAGTCCTCAGCCCCTATCAGTGTGCTTCCTTAGGCATTTGGTAACTGTCTCACTGACACACTATCAGTGATCGCGATCTACTGCCACTATTTCTTGGAAAAGACTTATTCTTTCTCAACTTGCAGCTGTTATAAACCATCATGGTCCAATGGTGCATTTTCTTAATTTTTCAACAGAGGTCAATTTGTCCTAGGAATGATCTTTGAGATGATTAACCTGAGCCATCAGTTCTCTGATTATGACACAGCATAGGTCCCTGTTCTTTGACTCACACTGTAGTGTCACAATCGTACCCTTGACTCATATAATGGTCCTACATCAACAGATAACTGCCTGCAGTGAAGACTGAATTTGGAAGAGGCTGTGGCACTAGGGATATGGATCTTGGCTGAGAGCAGAGAGTACCAGAGGAATATCTATCTGTGTTTCATTGACTCTGCAAAGGTTTTTTTGACTGTGTGGATCACAACAAAGTATAGCTGACTCTGAGAACAATAGGAATCCCAGAACATTTGATTGTGCTTATGCGAAACCTATACTTGGACCAGAAGGCAGTTGTCAGAACAGAGCAAGAAAACACTACATGGTTCAAAATTGAGAAGAGTGTGCATCAAGAATGTTTTATCTTTATATCTTTTTAATCGATATGAAGAACAGATATCCAGGAGGCTGGGCTCTATGAGGAGAATTGTGGCATCAGGATTGGTGGAAGATCTATTAACAATCTGCGTTATGCAGATGGCACAACCCTGCTTGCTGAAACTGAAGAGGACCTGAAGCGCTTGCTGCAGAAGGTCAAGAACTGAAGCCTTCAATATGGATTGAAGCTCAACATTAAGAAAACAAAGATTCTCACCACTACGCCGATTGGCAGCATTAGGATCAGTGGTGAAAAGATTGAGATTGTTGACAGCATCAGTTTGCTTGGCTCTACAATCACCACTCTTGGTACCAGCAGCCAGGAAATTAAAAGACAAATTGCACTGGGAAAGTCAGCTGTCAGAGACCTCTCCAAAGCACTGAAGAGCAACGATGTCAGTCTGGAAACTAAGGTGCACCTGATATAGGCCATGGTCTTTGCAATTACTTGCTATACATCAGAGAGCTGAACAATGACTAGGGATGATAGAAGGAGAGTTGATGCCTTTGAGCTTTGGTGTTGGAGAAGAGTATTGAATATACTGTGGACTGCTAGCAGAACAAACAAATTCATCCAGGAAAGGGTGAAACCAAGCTGCTCCTTGGAGACAAGGATTCTGAAGCTTCATGTGACGTACTTTGGACATGTTGCAAAGTGGGATCAGTCCTTGGAGAGGGACATCATGCTTGGGAGGGTGGAGGAACAGTACAGGAGAGGAAGACCGTCGATGAGATGGATTGATTCAATCACTGAGGTAACGAGGATAGATTTGTCAGAGACAATAAGATTGGCAAGGGACAAAACAGGGTTTAGGACTGTTGTACATAGAGTCACTATGTGACACAGGTGACTCGATGGCACATAACAACAATAACAACATTGGAGTTGTTGTTGTTCTACATGCCATTGAGTCATAGATGACTTGTAGTGACCCTATGAATGAAAGACCTGAACACTTGGATAACTTTCATCATTTCTCCACGTTTATAGAGTTTCCAGGAGGGAGCTATTTCAGAAGTGGATGCCACTCCTGTTTCCAAGCTTGTTTTAATCGGAGAGCTCCACCAAACACTGTCCACCATGGGTAACCATTACCACATTTGATATTTCAGTGTCACAGTGTTCAGTATCATAGGAACCATGAGTTACCTCTGTACAGCAAGTGGACAGACGAGGGCTATACGAGCTAGAAGAATGTTTGACCAAAACCAATTAAAACCAGGCCTGGGGGACACAGATTAAAATCACCCTCCTTTGGCTTGGTAGCATAAATTTCTATCCACTAGGCTAACAGAGCTCTCTCTGTTGTTGTTAAGTGCCGTCGAGTCATAGATGACTCATAGAACTACTAAAAGAATAAACAAATACATCTTGGAAAGTGAAACCAGAGTCCTTCTGGGAGACAAGGAAAGTGAAACTTCATTGCACATGCTTTGGGCATGTTGTCAAAAGAGACCAGTCCTTGGGAAAAAATATCATGTGTGGAAAAGTGGAAAGTTAGAGAAAGAGGAAGATGCTCTATGAGACAGACTGACACAGTAACTGTAGCAACGCATTCAAGTATATCAGAGATGGTGAGGCCAGCGTAGAATACGGCAAGGTTCTTATCCGTCTTAGCGACTATGAGTTGTAGTCAATTTGATACTTATCGTTCTTTGTAGATATTGTGTGTTTCACACATGAAAGCTTTGTGGTGGCTGCATCAAGCAAGTTTATTAGCACAGGGTTTTTTCCCCCAACAGCATATACACACGTTGTATCCTAGTGAAAGCTTTTGATAATTGCTGCAATATTTCAATAACCTTTTCATGTTATCGCATACTTATTAGACTGTAATCGAATGTGAGCACAGCATTTTTTGAGTACTTGGAAATTTTTATTGAGGTGATTTGTGATTGAGCAAGCAGTATCTGGGCCATGCTTGAAATTATTTCACAAACATAATATTTAAGCTTCTCATGCTTGACATTGCTTCTGTTACCTCTGCTTTCGTTCAAACTTTCTCCACCTGGATGATAACTGTAGCTTCCTCTTCTCTTTATACCCAGCCTTGCCACGTCCTTAATCCACTTTCCAGTGTAGCACGGGTGCCCTTTCATAAATGTCTGTATGGTTAGGTCTCCTTGTTTCTTTTAGCCTCATTGCCTTCTTCATAAAATGCAGTCATTACAAAACACAAACGTCTGCCAACTTCTCCTATTTCATCTCTTTAAATCCTGCATTTATTTGAAATTGTTTTTGACTGTGGATGGCATTGTGCCTTCTGGTGATTCTCTTCCTCTCTGTCTTTGCTTGGCCACATCCATCTATCTCAGACCATCCATCTGTCTTAAGAATAAGCTCAGACTTACTGCCCAGCCTAAGGATTACTTTTATCATTACTGGTGTTCCTTCCTGCACTAGGAGACTATTACATCTGCAGTAGGACTTATCTCAAACCTAGAAATATTCTTATTTGCATCTTTCTTATACTTGGAGCTCTTAGTGGGAATAGGTAGGGTCTTTTATATCTATTACACCAGGTATTAGTATACCTTGTAGCGTACTGTTATTGATGTCTATCATAGAGTTGGAATAAAGTCACTGCTTACCCTCCAGCAGGTTTTCAAAAGCTATAAATCACACAGGAGGAGATTGTTCATCTTTCTCCCATGAAGCAGCTTATGGATTTTAACTGCTTGCCTTTGGGCTGGTAGTGCAACTGCTTGCCACTGAGACACCAGAGTTCCCTGTATCTTACTTTAGTTACCAGATACTGCAAATGTATGAAGCTTGGAGGGCAGGTGCCCCAACACAGAAGTCAATAAATATTTGGTGTTTTGGAGGCCATAATTAGGCTACCTGGAATCATTCTATAAAAGACAGCAATTGATTGAACTCAGAAGCAGTGAAATAATGGTTGCTTTTCGTGGAAGCAAAGTCTTGTGGAAATGTAGTAAAGCCAGGAATACGTGGAAGTCTTATCGTATCTTACAGTAAGTGTATTCTGGGTCACAAATCATATGAGGAAGGATTATCAGCAGAAGTGACATGATGCACTAAAAGAGATAGTGATGACCTTGGGATTTCACATCTCTCTGACTTTTCTCCCTCAACATGTAAGTGGCATGTCAAAGCAGTGCGGAACATCTTACAGGTTCGGTCAAAGGCAAGATATTGATACATGATATAGGGAGAGAGAAAAAATCCAACCCAGACAGATAAAATGACAGTGTGTGGTAGATTTCAGAGGAAAATGTGGAATGAAGATTATTGCTGCTGATATCAGAGGGTAGTGGCTGAAAGTACAGAATATCGGAAATAAGATGACCTAGGTTTTATGGACCATACAAAGTCATTCATCTCTGTGGATCAGGATACATTATAGGTAGTGTTACGAAGAATAGGAATTGCAGAACACTTACTTGTGTTCTTGTGGAAGCTGTAAACAGCTTAACGGACAATTGAACAGAAAACGGGGATGTTAACGTGTTTTAAAATCAGGAATCATGTGTTTCAGAATTGTGTCCTTATTCATTCTGTTTGCATATTGGGCAAGAATACTTATTCTGTTTTCACACTGGGCAAATATCCCAAGAAACTGGACTATATGAAGAAGAGGGTGGCATCAGAATTGAAAGAAGATTCTGTGATATGCAAATAGCATAACTTTGTTGACCAAAAAGGAAAAAGACTTGAGCACTTACAGATGAAGTACACAGATTTCAATAGAGAGATAAAAACAATGAGAGAGAAGATAATAAACATGGAGAGCAGAATGAGTGTATCTGAGAGAAAAGCAGAAAGGAACATGCTGCTTTTCTGTTGAGTTATGTGTGAATAAACACTTAATAATTAGCAACTTGTGTTGGACTATCACAAGGTAAAACCTTCTTTCTCCCAAAAATCTAAGTTGTTAGGGGCCCTTGAATGGATGACAACTCATAGCAAATCTACGAACAACAGGTCTGTATCAGGCACACCTGTAGTCTCCAGACTGACATCATTTCCCTTCAGCACTCTGGAGAAGTAGAAGATTTTCCCCAGTGTAATTTCCTGATTGTAGAGCCAAGCAAGCTGAAGCTGTTACCAGTCCAATTTCTTCTCCATCTATCCTGATGCTGCCTAGAAACCTATACTTGGACCAGGATGCATTTGTCCGAGCAGAGTAAAACACTGCAGGGTTCAAAATCAGGAAAGATGTGCATCAGATCAGGCGTGCATCCTGTCTCCATAACTTTCCAATCTATTTGCAGAATGGATCATTCGGGAGGCTGGGTTCTATGAGGAGGAATCTGGCATCAGGATTGGAGGAGGACTCATCAACAACCTGCGCTATGCAGATAACACAACTTTGCTTGCTGAAACTGAGGAAGACCTGAGGTATTTGCTGCAGAAGGCCAAGGGTTACAGCCTTCAATATGGATTGAAACTCAACCACAAGAAAACAAAGATTCTCACCATACCTGCACTCTAAGCAAATAATTCAAATAGCAGGACTAAATGGAGAAGGATGTGACATCAGCATTGGAGGAAGACTTATTAATAACCTGCCTCATAGAGATGACATAACCTTGCTTACAAAAAGAGAAGACAACTTGAAGCACTTGCTGCAGAAAATAAAAACCTGCACTATAGCTTCTTGTTGTTGTTGTTGTTAAGTGCCGTTGAGTTGTAGGCTAATCATAGCAACCTTATGAAGGAAAGTGCTCAACACTTGTGTGACTTTCATCCTTTCTCCAGGTTCACAGGGTTTCCAGAGGCAAGCCATTTATGGAAGTGGGTGCCACTCCTGCTTCCAAGCTTATTTTAATTGGGGAGCGCCACCAAACACTGTCCTCCATGTGTAAACATTAATATATTTGACACATCAGTGTCACAGTGTCCAGCTTCACAGCAATCATGAGTAACCTCTGTATGGCAAGTGGACACACCAGGGCTATATGACCTAGAAGAATGACAAAAAACAATTAAAAACAGAGCTGAGGGCCATGGATTAGAGTCTGTGGGCCAGAGACCCCCAATGCATCTGACAAATCCACTCTGCTGACACCCACTTGGGGCCAAAAGAAAGTCACAAGCACCCCGAGCATTCCATACTTGCCTCTCTTCAAGACACAAGAGGCCTCATCCAGCTGACACTGAGATTCATCCGCTATAGATTATGTCTCATTATAAAAAGCACAAACGAACCTAACCACTGGACCATTAGGCAACGTCAGGGTAAATGGAGAACAGATTGAGTTTGTCAGCAATTTTATTTTACTTGGATCCAATCCGTAGTCAACATTCATGGAAACAGCAGTTAAGAGGTAAAAAGATGTGTCGCACTGGAAAATCTGCTGTCCAGGATCCCTCCGCAGTTCCAAAGAGCAAGGTTGCCACGTTAAAGATGAAGGTATATCTGTTTCAAGCCATGGTATTTTCAATTGTTCCCTCTGTTTTGGAAAGTCAGACAATAAATAAAGATGACAGAAAAAAGAAAGGGAGCTCTGGTGGCCTAATAGCAAGAAGCTGCACTGCAATCCCAGAGGTACGTGGTTCAAATCCACCAGATGCTCTGCTGGAGAAGGAGGGGCAATCTCCTCCTATTATTTTTTATTTTTTTTTTTTATTTTTGTGTGAGTGTACCGTCAAATTAGATCTGACTGGTACAGGAGGAGATTGTCCCTCCTTTCCCGGCAGAGCATCTGGTGGATTCGAACCATGAGCCTCTGGGATTATAGTTGCAGCTTCTTGCCACTAGACCACCAGAGCTCCCCCTCCTCCTATTATGAGTCAGATCTGATTTGACAGTACACACACACAAAATAATAATGTAAATTTTAAAAAAAATCAATGACTTGGAGTTGTAGTTTGGGGATGAGGATGAAATATTCTGTGAGGCGCTGAAAGAACAAAAAAGTCTACCTTGAAGAAAGTGCAAGCAGGCTGCTCCTTAGAAACAAGGATTGTGAAGCTTTGTCTCACATCCTTCGGGCACGTTGTCATGAGGGGCTAGTTCTTGAAAAAGACATGATGGTAGGAAAATCGAGGGTCAGAGAAGGAGAGAAAATTCTCAACAGGATGAAATAACACAGCGACTATGGCAATAGAGTTGAGCATATCATAGTTTGTAAGGATAGAGGAAAGTTCAGACCTGTTGCTCATAGAGTCACTATAAGCCATAATCAACTTGATATCGCCTAACAAGAACAACAAGTTGATAGAATTCTCTGTCCTTGATAGTAAATACGCTCTTCTTAGAAAACTCCTGTTTCCATTGGTTAAAACCAATAAACTAGCCTGATAATATATTTCTGTCCCAAAGTCCCTTTCCAAACATAAACCATGACTTTTCCTATGTAAACCAAGCATGGAAATCTATATATGTAGCAGGATGTCCACAATTAAAAAATATCTATGTAAGTGGCCATAAAAAAACCCCAGAAAACACATTAAAACATGAATAATGGCTAATTTTGATGGGTTTCTCCTTGAGTAAGTGGTATAGCACTGGTCTGTCCTTGCTGTACAGAAGTAACTCATGGTTGCTGTGATGCTGAACACTGTGACACTGATGTGTCAAATGTGATAATGGTTACTCATGGTGGACAGTGTTTGGTGGAGCTCCTCGATTAAAATAAGTTTGGAAGCAGGAGTGGCATACACTTCCAAAACAGCTTGCTTACAGAAACTCTGTGAACTTGGCGAAATGATGAAATTTATACAAGCATTCAGGTCTTTCATTCATAGGGTCTCTATTAGTTGTCTATGACTCGACAGCACTTAACAACAACAACAATGTTTTCAAAAATCTTTGTGAAAGTTTGTATTAGATTAATAATCAGACAGAAAGTTAAAATCAGTCTATGTTATTGTGCATTTGAATTCCACCTTCATTGCAAAGACATGCACAGTGAAAGGTCTGGAGTAAGTCACTAAAGGGTAGTTATGATTTTCTCTAAAGATGAAATGAGAGGTAGTAAATTGCCTCTTCCTTGTAATGTGCATTCTGTCTCCATACATTTGCAATCTGTATGTAGAACAGATCATCCAGGACACTGGGATCTGTGAGGAGAAATGTGGCATCAGGATTGGTGGAAGATTCATCAATAACCTATGTTATGTAGATGACACAGCCTGCTTGCTGAAAGTGAGGAAGACATGAAGCACTTGCTGCAGAAGGTCAGGGACTGCAGTCTTCAATGCAGATTGAAACTCAACATCAAGAAAACGAAGATTCTGACTATTGGGGCAATTGGCAACCTCATGATAGAAGGTAAAGAGATTGAGATTGTTAACATCTTTAGTATGCTTGGCTCCACAGTCAACACTCTTGATACCAGCAGCCAGGAAATCAAGAGATGAATTGCATTGGGAAAGTTAACTGTCACGGGCCTCTCCAAAGTACTCCAGTTAGGCTGGAGACTAAGGCGCACCTGATACGGGCCACAGTCTTAGCAATTGCATGCTATGCATCAGAGGGCTGGACCGTGACTAGGGATGATAGGAAGAGAATTGATGCCTTTAAGTTGTGGTGCTGGAGAAGAGTTTTGAATATACCATGGACTGCTAGGAGAACAAACAGGTTTGTCCTGGAGAGGATGAAGCCAGGCTGCTCCTTGGGGGCAAGGATTCTGAAGCTTCGTCTGAAATACTTTGGACATGTTGCAAGGAGGGACCAGTCCTTAGAGAGGGACAACATGTTTGGGAGAGTGGAGGGAGAGCACAGGAGAGGAAGACCCTCGATGAGATGGATCGATTCAACAATTGGAGTAATGGGAGTGGGTGTATCAGAGGCAGTGAGGTTGGCACAGGATAGAGCAGGGTTTAGGGATCTTGTACATAAGGTCTCTATGAGTCTCAAGTGACTCGATGTCACATAACACAACAAAAAAATTACTATGTTACATTCTTTTTAGGAGGAAAAAAGGAAATGATATTTAAGTATTTAAAAAAGAAATAAATTACATGGCACTTATCATTTGAATAACCAAATACTGAAATCACTTCCTACGAGGAATGATTACCAGACTTAAAACCACACATTTTTTGAAATTTGAAAACATTTAGCTGTTATTTTGAGAGCTAATGGAAAACAATATAAATATTAGAGGTCTGTCTTTTAAATGGTAAAGCAGTGTGTCTGGAAATAAGACGAAAAGACTTGGTTTAGAACTTTAAGAAGCTAATTGTACTTGTAGTCCACTATGCTAAGAGTGGAATTTAAATGCAAGTGTTAATTGAATATTTGGTTTTTAAATGTATGCATTTTTGTTGCTGAGCTTATTTTTCTTTCATGATACACTGGTGACAAAGATCCTCTGCATTCAGGAAAAGATTTAGTAAAAAGTTATAAAAGGAAACTAAGTCATAATTTGTACAGGTGCATATTTAAAGAAAGAACATAAGTTCTTTGAAAAACCACAAGAGAAAGGCAGGGAACAGCAGTATTTCAGAACATTGTTTTAATTTTCTTCTTTAAATCCGTATGTTTTGTGCTTATTATAAAATGAGACTAAATACATCTTCAATATTTATCAAATGTTTTCCTCGTCGCATTGGCAAGAACTGAGTTAATCAGCTGACTATAGTTATTTATTGAAAAGATTAGACAGTTTTTAGTTGTTGTAAGTTTTGGTGAGAAAGATAACATTCAGCTCTCAGAGGTTCTTGCCTGTTATCTACTATCATAAACTGGTAATATGACTCCTGACTCATAAACTTGATAGTTGATAACGCTCATATATATTGAAATGTCAGCATAAACATTTCTTTTTTCATCTTTTTTATTATTATGATTTCAATGAAAGTTTATTGAACAGTTGGATTTTCATACATTTATTGTTAGGTATTTTTTTCCCTACCCCCAGTTCAATTTTTTCTTTTTTAAGAAGAATTCATTCATCATTGCATACTTTCTCCCTCCCTAACCCCTCCTCCTCCAGTCCACTTTGCTATGCACCTCTTATTCTAGACTGTTGTCATTCAAATAAGGCATAATCATGTATTCCTTTCACAGTTCTTTTCTTTATCTGTTCCAATGCAGTGTTCATTTCCCCCTAACCCCTATGTCCATCCTGTTTTATGACAATACTGTTACGTGTATTTGTCCTTTTGAGACTGACAGTATAAACATTCTTATAGAGAGCTTGCATTAACCAGTTCTAGGTCTGAAAATTAAATCCTAAAAGCTACATGAATGTGTGTGTTTCAACAAGTAGCAAATATCTTAACATATTTCGTCATTTAAATATGTTGCCACTGAGTTTATCTTGATGTGTGGTGACTCCGTGCGTGTGCATGTCAGAACAGAACTGCACTCCGTGGGGTGATTTTTCAGAAGTGGATCGTCAGAGCTTTCTGCTGTGGAGCCTTGGATGGTCTTGAACTTCCAACCTTCTTTGGGTTAGCAGTGGAGTGTGTTAACCTTTCCCGCCACCTTAGCACTTCAGCATTTTGCTAACCCAAAGGTGGCACCTCTCTGGTGGCTTCAACTTTGGCTTTAGTGGATTGTTATGTCAGTTTGTCACACTATGAGGGGGCAAGGGGGGTTTGGGCTGCTGTGATGCTAGAAACTGGGCAAACAAATGCTAACAGCGTCACTTCTAGTGGACAGTTTTCAGTAGACTTTCTAGACTAAGACAAACTCAACAAACAGGACTGCACATCTACTTCTGACATAACAAGCCTTAGAAAGCCCATGAATAACAGAAGAACATTGTTGATATGGCGCCAGAAGATGGCTTCCCTCAGGTTGGAAGGCACTCAAGATGTGGTGGGAAAGAGCTGCCTCCTCAAAGTAGAGTCAGCATTAATGACGTGGATGGAGTAAAGCAGGCGACCTGATGGCGCATAACAACAACAATATGGAGTCTACAATTGGTTTATACGTGAAGATTTCATCTGTGTTCCTAACCTTCAATTTATGTGTCTCTTCTTGGAGATTGGAAATCAGAGACATAACCAGAGAAGTTTAGATAAGATGAAAACATACCTCTCAAAAACAAAAACCAAACACCAGACCCGAAAAAACAGAACACCCAAAACCCAAAAACCATACCTCTTCTTTATGCTATTGACTTTATTGTTTTTTTCTTAGCTCAACACTTGAAAAAGATTTCCCTCTTTGGACTATTGATTTTCAGAATAGGGCATAAAAGATGTAAGAGCCTTTTATTTTATTCAGTATGATTTCTTAAGTAAAAAGGTAGATATAGAAAAGCCACAAAACAAATTACTGCATTAGAATCAATAAGAACACTTCACATTCTTTGTGTGATTTTTTTCTTTTTCAGTAAATAGCTTAGATGATGATGTCTATTTGTGTGTGTTTGTATTCCAGGCACACATAGCGAATGAGGCAAAGTTAAAGGGCTTGTTAAGCCATGGGAAGAATTTTGTTGTCCATCAGCTCGTGTTACAGCAATTTCTGTGGACATTTAATTCAGAAGCAAAGTTAGGACTGATACGTTTGCCTTTGAGTCACAAATTATGGGACAATTTCAGGAAATAGCAGTCTAAGATTATCTAAACGTATAAGGCCATTTACCTGCTGGTGTGGTCTAAACACGCAGTATTTTTATTTTGGCAATTCCTTGTGTTACCTATCCCTCCACGTCCCATCCCTTATTTAAGTGTCTATGTCTAATTATAGCAATATTGTTCAGTAATTTCCACATTTTGTTGGATCACCTTTTTGGGGAATGGGAACAAATAAGGATCTCTTTCAATTGGTTGGCTGGTTAGTTGTCCTCCAAATTTCCTGGCATAGCTTGATGAGCATGTCTAGACCTGCATCTGTTTATTGAAACATTTCATTTGATATCCCTTTGATTCCTGGAGCCTTGTTTATTGTGCTTCTTGAACTTCCTCTTTGAAACCATTGGTTCTTGATCATACACTACACCCTAAAATGGCTCTATGTTCGCCACTTGTTTTTAGTACAGTGATTCAGTGTATACCTTCCATCTTCTTGTGATGTTTCCTAGATGCTGCCAGTGTCTTTCAGTATTGAGACTCGAAGTTTGGGTTTGTTTTTCAGTTCTTTCAGCTTGAGACATGCTGACTAAGATTTTCCCTTTTTCTTTTCCAGCTCCAGCTCTTGGTACATTCCTCCATAATACTTGGTTTTGTGTTCTCACGCTGCCTTATAAAATCATCTGTTCTTCTCTTTTACTTCGGCAATTCTTTTTTTTAAATTCTGGTCATGTGAGACTTATTCCTGGACCAAGAAGCTTGTTTATGAACAAAGCAAGGGGTCACTAAATGGCTTAAAATCCAGAAAACCATGCAGCAAGACTGTTTCCTGTGTCCATTCTTAGTCAATCTGTATGCAGAATAAATCAGTCAAGAAGCTTACTGAAAGTGAGGAGCACTTGAAATCACTTGCTGCAAAGGATCAAAAACTTCAATATGTGTTACATCTCAACATCAAGAAAACAAGAATCAGGGGAGCTCTGGTGGCCTAGTGGTAAGGAGCTGCAACTACAATCCCAGAGGCGCACGGTTCGAATCCACCAGATGCTCTGCAAGGGAAGGAAGGACAATCTCCTCCTGTACCAATCAGATCTGATTTGACGGTACACTCACACAAAAAATAATAAAATGAAAAAATTTAAAAAAAGAAAACAAGAATCTTCACCACTGGGATAATAGACAACATCGTGATAGCTGGAGAATACACAGAAATTGTCAATGATTTCATCTTACATGGACACAAGTTTTGCATACAGAGGTCTAAGGTGGAGGTGAGAGTCAAGTATAACGGTAGTGAGAACGTGGAGGGCTTCTCCCAGTGAGCACTTGATGTGTTTGGGTGTCCTATTTAGCTAATAAATCAAAATCAGCAGTTTAGAAGTAGATCTGGATGGCCAACATTAGATTACACATTAATCTTTTCACCATGGTAGAAAAAAAACATGTGCCACATTTAGGATAGCTCAAACATGGTCATTTTATTGTTGTTGATTGCCTTCAACTGGAGCACAATTCATAGAGACCCTATAAACAAAAGGCCTGAAGCCCTTCTACAACTATCAACATTTATCAAAGTTCAGAGAGTTTCCAAAGTCATGTTGTTTAGGAAGTGGATGCCACTCCTGCTTCCAAATCTGTCATAGATTGTTGTTGGTTGAGTCACCTGTGATGCATAGTGACCCTATACATACAGCAGCTCTGGACCTTTCCCTGTCCTTAGTCAGTCTCACTAATTCTGACACACAAACCCCCATTGCCCCAGTCACTGTATCAATCTATCTCATCCAGGGTCTCCCTCTCCTGCACTGTCCGTCCACCCTTCCAAGCACGATGTCCTTCTTCAAGGACCTATCTCTCCCAGCCACGTGCCCAAAGTAAATGAGGTGGAGCTTCAAAGTCCTAGACTCCAAGAAGAGGTTTGGTTTCACCTTCTCCAAGATAGACCTATTTGTTTTATTGGCAGTCCATGGTATGTTGAAGATTCTTCTCCAGCACCACAACTCAAAGGCATCTTTTCCTCTTCTGTCACTCTTAGTTATTGTCCAACTCTCTGTAACATAATAAGTAATTGAGAAGTGTTGTCAACTGAGGGTAAAGTATTTTAAAAAATGAGACAGAACACCAAAAATATATAAATAAACAGAGGTAAATCAAGGGGCAAACAGTTTGGAAAACTGAAGTCATGAACTGAGCTTCTCTGTGTCTTTATTGAAAATTACAAGAAGCAAATCATAAAGAGAATCCTTTTGTAAATGAAGCCATGGTTTTCTTTATTTTCAATGTAATGCTTAGCTCAGGAAGAAGTAGTTCACAAGTATAGACTTTTAACACTCCCTCTGCAGGGGGACCTACCTGCCTCTTGTCTGCAGGAAGCAGCTCATTTCTTGTGATCTGTCACAAGAGGAATTCCAGCATATATTTTGTGTTTCCTTCAATTCCTGATTAATCATGTGGTTTATTGTATAATATTTGGCTTCCCACAGAGAAGACCATGGTCTGGATTAGATACCTTTGTATCTAGACTGACATCATTGCTCTTCAGCACTCGGAACGGTCCATGACAACAGATTTTCCCAATGCAATTTCGTCTTTTGATCTCCAGACTGCTGGTGTTAAAAGCACTGATTGTGGATCCGAGCAAGCTGTAATTGTTAACAACCTCAATATTTTCTCCATATATTATAATGCTGCCAGTTAGCCCAGTGGTGAGAATCTTTGTCTTCTTCATGTTGAGCTTCAATCTATATTGATGTCTACAGTCCTTGACCTTTTGCAGCAAGTGCTTCAGGTCTTCTTCAGTCTCAGCAAGTAAGGTTGTGTCACCATCTGCATGTCATAGGTTCTTGATGAGTCTTCTTCCAATCTTGAAGCCACACTCCTCCTCATAAAGCCCTGCCTCCCAAATCATCTGTTCTGCATACAGATAAAAAAAAAAGGTATAGGAACAGGATGCATCCCTGATGCACTCCTTTCCTGATTTTGAACCATGTAGTGTTGTTTTTTTTTCTCTGTTCTGAGGACTGCTTCTTGGTCCAAGCATAGGTTTTGTATAAGCACAATCAAATGTTCTGAGATTCCCATTTTCCTCAAGGTTAGCCACAATTTACTGTGATCCACACAGTCAAATATCTTTGCATAGTCAATGAAACAGAGATTCTTCTGGTATTCTTTGCTCTCTGCCAGGATCCATCTGACACTGACAATAATATCTCTAGTGCCATGACCCCTTCTAAACACAGCTTATATTTCTGGTAGTTCTCTGTCAATGTACTGTTCTTTTCTGGATAATCTCCTGCAGGATTTTGCTAGTGTGTGATCTTAGTGATATTGTGGGTCTAGTATGATAAAGTCACAGAAAGTTTCAATATTCTATCTATCTATCTATCTATCTATCTATCATGATGTTGCTTATTGGTCCAGTGGCAAAAAAAATCCTCACCACTGGACCAAGAGACAGCATCATGACAGATGGAGAAAAGATTGACATCATTAACAATTTTCTTTTACTTGAAGCCACAATTAACAAACAGGGTATCTGTTGTTATGAATTGTTGAATCAGAACAGACCTTTCCATGGATTTTCAGCAGTCAAAAATATTAAAAATCTTCATTGCAATTGGAAAATCTGCTGTACAGGATCTCTCCAAGGTGTTAAAAAGAAAGAATATCAGTTTAAAGACTAAGATATAGGGAGCTCTGGTGGCCTAGTGGCAAGAAGCTGCACTGCAATCCCAGAGGTACACCGATCAAATCCACCAGATGCTCTGCAGGAGAGGAGGGGCAATCTCCTCCTGTATCAGTCAGATCCATTTTTGTGTGGTACACACACACACAAAATGATAAAAAATAAATTAAAAAAAAAGACTAAGATATGCCTGATTTAAGGCAGGGTATTTTCAATTACTTTCTTTGCATCTGAAAGTTGGACAAGACATAAAGAAGACTGAAAAAGATTGATGCCTTTGAATTATGGTGTTGGTAAAGAATATTCAATGTATTATGGATTGCCAAAAGAACAAACAAATCTGTTCTGAAGAAGTGCAACCAGGGCGCTGCTTAGCAGAAAAAATGATGGCATGTCATCTCATATACTTCACTGAGTATGTTGTCAGAAGGGCTTGTCTTTGGAAAAAGACATCCGGTTCGGAGAGGAGAGGGTCAGGAAAAAGAGAGACTTTCCATGAGATGGATCAACCAGCGACTGTAACAGTGGACTCAAGCATTTTTGAGATGATGAGATGGCACAAGATAGGGCAAGGTTCTGACGTGTTCTGCGTAGAGTCGTGATGAGTAAGAGTCGTGATGAGTAAGATTTGACGCAAAGGCATCTGACATCAAATTATTAATGTTATTCTCAACATATTGAGAAACAGCAGGAAGTTGTGATGTTATTGAATTCAGAGATATATCTAGAAAGAGAGAGGAATCAGCACAAAAAAAGAAAGTCAATTGCTTTCTCAAATAGGTACCTACAATTCTCTCCAGAATCTGGCTTCAGCCTCTTATCCAGCCCTTTTTCTATTTGTGCTCTAGTCATACCATCTCTATTTCACTTCCTGCAATGGATGTTTCCTTCAAAAAGCTATTTCTTCCACTAAACTCTTTCCTGTCTGTGCCAACTTAAGTTCTTACTCATCCCTCAGGTCTCAGCTAAAATGCCATTTCTTTAGCCTGTTTTTCTGTGATCCCACTAGCATTTTTATAGCTGTAGCTTACATGGAGTCTAAAGAGTTTGAATTGACTTGCCCTCAACTAGTTATAGCAAGCATAAGGTTACCACGTAAATGCACTAAGATGACCTCATGCCACGTGTATCTCTTAGGTCTTCTGGAATTTGATATTAAAACTTGGTGATGAAATGTACTAGCCAGCAATTTGTAATGTGATGTATAAAACTCATAACTCCCTTGAAGGCAACTTCGTTTATGAATGGTGTTGAGAGAGATAATTAATTGATACTTTGCATCTGGCTTAACAAGTCATACTAATTACCAAAATCTTTTTTTATTTTGTAATCAAGGTTTTTGCAAGATTTTGTGGTATGCTTTTGTTTCTCTGGGTGCAAAGTTTTGGAAGATTTGCAAAGTAAGCTGTATATTTAAGTAGAGAGTAGCTTCCTCAAACTTTCAAACTTTACTAATTCCTTCTCAGAAAAAAGATCAAGAATGTGCAAAAATGACAATGAAAATGGATTTGGTAGCTACATTAAAGGAGAAAGTTTTCCACAAATCCTATTGACTGACTTTGTCTCTTCAAATTCAAGTTGAGCTTGATCAACCATTGCAAAATATAAAGAGGACAGACAAAAAGATGCATTTTGCCCCATACTCAGGAAATAATTATGTCTAAATGGTACAAATGAATCATCCCCAGTGCAGTTAGTTTAGCAAGTTTTATTGAACACATAATTTGGTGAGTTCATGATCTAAGTATAAAGGTACTCAAGAGAACCACTTTTGCTGCAATTTTTCTTTTAAAAAAGGGTTGCATAGAGAAAGAAAGAAGATGAATTCAGATTCATTCTAAACACAAATATAAAAAGTAAAAAGACATTTGGGTTTTTTTTATTATTAAATTTTATTAGTTTCAATGAACATTCACAGGGATTCTGGGCTTTCACTCCTTCATTGCCGCACCATTCTCTCCACCCTCCTCCCCAGTTTGTTCTTCTTCCCCGCCATCTGAATGTCTGTTTTAATTGTCCAATTGCCACAGTGCTTGTCAAAGTCAGTTCTGATTAATCTCCTTTGTCGGTGTGTCCTTTGCCATTCCCTATCACTCCTCCCTGAGAGAGACTTCACCCTGATTCATAAGGAAAAGGGGATGGCGTATTCTCTTAGCTACTTCCTGCTGAAAAGGGATGCTGTGGGTTTCAGGGTGAAGATCTTCTCTCACTACATCTTCAAGGATATGAACATGTACGGCCAAGCACAATCAATAAGAGTGCATCTAAATTCCAAAATCAGTCTCCATAATAGTCTATGTGTTTCCTATTGCCAAAGGGGCCCTTTAGAGAAGTAAAAAGACATTTGAAGGAGAGTATAGCCCACAGTGAATCGCACTCCTGGCTGAAAATCTGCTTCTCTCCGGTGGTTCTAATCCACCAGCCACTCTGCAGGGGGAACCGTGGACAGCCCCCTCCAGTTGGAATTTACAGTCTCCAAAACTCAGCAGAGGCTTGCTGCGTGTTGAAACTGATTCAAGGACAGTCAATTTGAAGCATTTGGAAGGTGTTATTATTTAAAAAAAATATTTCTGCAGGACAGTTACAAAACCTTGCATACTTTGGTCATGTTGTCAAGGGATACCAGTTCTAGGGAAAAGAGGGTGCTTGGAAAAGTAAAGGGTCAGTCAAAGAGAGAAAGTCCTTCAACGAGATCAACCGACCCATCAGGCTTGAGCTTGAGGCTGGTTGTGATGATGGTGCAGGCTAGGGTACGGCTTCCATCTGTTTGTTGCTCATAGCGTTCTCAGGTATCAGATCTGACGTGGGGTACCTAGCAACAGCCACCCTGTGAAAGGGTATAAATATTCTTTTCTGAATGTGTGTTTCTTTGATAGCATATCCTAGGGGAAGTTTTCACTTGTTAAATGATCGTTGATGAGGCATTTGTTAGTTCAAATAAGCACATGCTAACAGATTCTTATACCCTAAGGTAGTTGTAACTACATCATGAGCTTTATCTAAGAGAGAATTGAATATTATGTTAACATATTGGCACTCACTAGGGCTTTCTTTTCTCTTACATGGATAGTTGATTATTGTAGGAGCACAGCAATAACTCCAAGCATGGTACAGGACGGACCAAGGAACATTTCAAGGGCACCTAACAAGAACAGCATTGTGAGTGTGCTTGCGTGTGTGTGTTTCCTATGCTCATCAAGATAATCTCTCTTTTTTCCCTTCAGCACAAAGAATATTTTACAAAAGAAATGATACTCAAAAGACGATTCATTTTCCCTAAGTTGTGGCTGTGTTCTCAATAGCAATTGTGTCAACTTTCTTTTACAGAAATTTGGGGGAGGTTGTTACTTGAGTAAAAGATTACAAAGCAAACCAGTTTTTCAATCAGTCATTCATACGTAATTTTTAATAATGTTAGTTGCCATATTCATTATATAGTGAAGCTTTCCCCTTCCCTCTGTGTAATTATAATTTCTACTTTTTAGCATTTTTATTTTATATTGATTTACATTAAAAAGTTTATATATATATATATTGTGTTTCACATTTTCCTTTATTCAAATTGTGCCTCATACAATCATTTCTGTACATTGTTTTATAAAGTTAGTCACCATTGAACTAAGCCCAGGTCATTGCTAAAACTTCTCCATTTCCTTTACCCTCTCCCTCCACCCACCAAATTGTGTGACCCCCATGATTTTGCCCCTTCCCTTCCTCAACCCTCTGCTCCCCCTTCCACCCTTAGGTACCCATACATGTTTTACTAGCTATCCTTCTATTTTTACCATAATGGTCTTATGCAGTGTTTGTTCTTATGAAACTGAGTTAATTCACCCAGCATAATGCTCTCCAGTCTCTCCCATATTAGGAGAAAAATTGTTGTTCCTGAATTACTGTATAATATTCCATCATGAGCGTATCACAACTTTTCAATCCACTCAATTGTGTCATTTCTAGTAATACTTCTATCTTACCCCTTCCTGTCTTGGATGTGTCCTTGGGCAAATGCTGTTATTCAGAGCCTCTGTGATTGATTCTTCCAAGGACTGAGCAACTCTCTGGTGTTGCTGTTTGTTTGGCTAGAAGTTCAACCGGGGAGGTGAGTTTTGTTCCACATTTTTTTTTCAATCATTTTAATGAACATTTACAGAGAATTTGGATTTCCATTCATTCATCGCTGCACTTCTCTACCTCCCAGTCCTCTCCCCCCGGCCCCCTGACAGTCATAGTCTTGAGGGTTCAACAATCTAACTATAAGCTTGACCTTTTTCATGTTTCTTAGCTTTGCTGCACATTTTCCTGCAGGTTATCTGGGATTTTCTACTGTGACCCCTTTGCAGATGACCAGCGGTGGTAGCCAGGTACCATGTGTGTCAATTATCTATTAATTTTTACTCTCCTCTCTGCTCCCTACTTTCCCATCTCTGATAACCATCCAGGAATGATTGTGTGTGTAAACACTTCATTAGCTTTAACAGTGGGTTTTTACAATCTATGTTCTTTTATGACTAACTTATTCATAGACAGATTCATTCCTAAGCCCAAGGTTGGGCACTTCTCTGAGAGTTCAAATCCACCCCTGGTTCTACAGGAGAAAGATGGACAGTCCATTGTGGTGTTATTTACAGCCTCTGAGACTTCTGGAGGGTTAGCTATGAGTCAGATCCAACTCAACAGCAATGAATGTTTCACCCAACATAATGTCTTCTAGATTCCTTCTTCATTGTTTGTAGCATTGCCTAGTATTCCATTGTTTGAATGTATCATGGTCTCTTTAACCATCTCTTGTTGATGAACACTATCTCTTTGCTATTATGAACAATGCTACAGTTAATATGCGTCTCCATATATCTGTTTATGCTGTAGTTCGGCAGTTCTCAGGTTTGTGGTATATAGATCTAGTAGAAGGATTATTGGATCAAACACTATTTCTAGTTTTGATTATTCAGGAAAGCACTGAGTTGCTTTGTTAATGATGTAGTTTGTGGCATGTGCTTTGACTCCATCAGCTGCTCCATGGCAGAGGGACGAGCAATCCCCTGGGGTATTTTCTGCCTTTGAAAAGTAAGCTGGAAAGTCAGCTCTGGGTTGATTTCGACTCTTTGATATACAACAGCAATATTAATGATATTGTTCAGTAATTTCTACATCCTGCTGAATAACCTTTTTATGTTCCTTAACAGCTTAGTGGCAAGAAGCTGAACTGCAATCCCAAAGGCAAGTGGTTCAAAGCATGGGGTTTGAATCCACCTGCTGCTCTGGGAAAATGATGGGCAATCTCCTCCCATGCAATTAACTGCCTCTGAAAACCCCGTCGGAGGGTCTGCTATGGGTCGGTTCTGACGCAACAGTAAACAACAATAGAAAGAATAGTCATCTATTCAAGTCAGTTGGTCTGGTAGCTGCCTTCCAAATCTGTTGGCATAGATGTGCAAGCAGGACTACATCTGTTTGTTTAAAAAAGCTTAATTCGTATTCCTAGAGTATAATGTCTGAAGCTTGGACTTCTTCCTTCAAAACCATTGGGTTTTGATCAGATGAAGTTTCTTGACGTGGTTGTTGTTGTTGTTAGGGGCCATCAAGTCAATTACATCATAATGACCCTATGAAAACCAGAGCTGAACTTTGCCCTATCCTGGACCATCGTTGTTGTTGTTGTTGTTGTGTGCCATCGAGTCGCTTGTGACTCATAGCAACCCTATGTACAAGAGCCCTAAATGCCACTCTATCCTGTGCCAACCTCACTGTCTCAAACACACTCATTCCTACCCCCCTAATAATCACAGAATCAATCCATCTCATCAAAGGTCTTCCTCTCCTTCTCTGCCCCTCCACTCTCCCAAACATGATGTCCCTCTCCAAGGACCAGTCTTTCCTTGCAACATGCCCAAAGTATGTCAGACGAAGCTTCAGAATCCTTGACTCCAAGGAACATTTCGGCTTCACCCTCCTCAGGACAAACCTGTTTGTTCTCCTAGCAGTCCATGGTATATTCAACATTCTTCTCCAGCACCA
>NW_006399888.1:8518463-8540017 GCF_000299155.1 Elephantulus edwardii | reverse complement strand
GGTGAGAATCTTTGTTTTCTTGATGTTGAGCTTCAATCCATATTGAAGGCTGCAGGCCCTGACCTTCTGCAGCAAGTGCTTCAGGTCCTTCTCAGTTTCAGCAAGCAAGGTTGTGTCATCTGCATAACACAAATTATGGATGACTCTTCCACCAATCCTGATGCCACATTCCTCTTCATACAGCCCAGTGTCTCAGATGATCTGTTCTGCGTACAGATTGAAAAGGTAGGGAGACAAAATACATCCCTGATGGACCCCCCCTTCTTGAACCATGTAGTGTCTCCTTGCTCTGTTCTGACGACTGCTTCTTGGTCCAAGTATAGGTTTTGCATTAGCACAATCAAATGTTCTGGGATTCCCATTCTTCTCAGAGTCAGCTATAGCTTGTTGTGATCCACACAGTCAAAAAAGCCTTTGCATAGTCAATGAAGCACAGATAGACTTTCCTCTGGTATTCTCTGCTTTCTGCCAAGATCCATCTAACATTAGCTATAATATCCCTAGTACCACAACCTCTTCTAAATTCAGCCTGCACATCTGGCAGTTCTGTGTTGACATATTGCTCCAATCGTTTTTGGATAATTTTCAGCAGAATCTTATTTGCATGTGATATTAATGATATTGTTCAATAATTTCCACACTCTGTTGGGTCACCTTTCTTTGGAATGGGAACAAATATCAATCTCTTCCACTCAGTTGGCCAGCTGGCTGTCCTCCAGATTCCCTGGCACAATTTAGTGAGCACATCCAGGGCAACATCTGTTTGTGAAATATGTCAATTGGTTCCCACGGATTTGATTTCATTTTCCTCCACTTCAGCTTGAACTTGCATGAGTAGTTGGTGGTCTGTCCCACAATCAGCACCTGGCCTGGTTTTCACAGCCGATATTGAGCTTCTCCAGTGAGTCTTTCCACAGATGTAATAGATTTGATTCATATGCATACCATCAGGTGAAATCCATGTAGACGCCAATGCCAGAGAAATTGTTTTTAGGACTCGGGAAGGAGACAGAGTTGGAGATTTCCTGATCTCAACATCTTATTCCAGGTACGGAGACACTAGCCAGGGACCCCACAGACACCATTGCCCGAGAAAAAGTTTTTGGGACTCGGAGAGGAGACAGAGTCAGAGTTTTTCTGATCTCAACATCCAAGACCATCCATGTAATCTGTTATTCTCAGATCATGCAGTCACCGTGTCAGTCCATCTTGTTGAGGGTCTTCGTCTCTATTGCTGGCCCTTTACCTTCCTCAGCATATTGCCTTTCTCCAAGGACTGATTCCTCCTGAAAAGACACTTACCATGAAATGAAGTTTTACCATCCTTGCCTCTAAAGAGCACTCTTGTTGCACTTCTTTCAAACAACAAGTGGTTGAGCATCAACAGTGCTACAGTGACTCTGTATATTCTTTCCATCTCTTTTTTAGTACAGTTTGAGATCTGAGTTTTCTACTTCAGTTCTTTCAGCTTGAGAAATGCCAAGTCCATTCTTCCCATTTGTTTTTTTCTAAAACTAGGTCTTTGCACATTTTAATATAATGCTTTGACTTCTTGAGCATACTTTTGAAATAGTCTACTCACTTCATGATTATGAAGTTTATGTTCTTTCATAAGTTCTTTGTGTTAGTTCTTTCAAATTCCTCGGTCAGTTTCAGAGTATCCCCTGATACCCATTTTGGACTCTCCTTTTTTTAATGACTCTTTGCTTTCTTCATGTTTTACTTCCTTGATATCAACCTACCATTCATGTATTCTTTGGTCTATATTTGATACATCAAGTATATTCTTGAAGTGGTCTCTAAACTTAAATGGGATAAATTCTAGGTCATATTTTTTTGTCTCTTGTTTTCTTTTCATTTTTTTCAGCTTCAATGAAACAATAATGGTCTATTCCACAGCCAATCCCTGGCCTTGTTCTAATAATGAGCTTCTCCACATGAAGTCAATTTAATTTCTGCATCTTATGTCAGGTGATATCCACATGCATAGTTGCCTTTCTTTAAGTTATTAGTAATAAATAACTAGTTGATCTTGTAAAAGTCTACCTTACAAATTCAGGCTCTATTTATACCAGCAAGGCCTTATTTTCCCCACTACTACTATTTGCTTCTAACTTCTGCACTCCAGTCACCAGTTACTGTTAATGTACCTTGATTGCATATTTGATCAGAATCAGACTGCAGAAGATGGTAGAAAAACCTCAGTTTGTTAATCTTTTACTTAAGTGGCTGATGCATGTATTTAACTAACAGTTGCATTAACAGGATTTTTTTTTTGTATGCCTATGTATATTATCCTACCTCTATCACTGACTACATTACACTTCAGGATAGATTTTGATTTTCTTTTTGAAGATCAATGTGACACCATTCTTCTTCAGTTTGGCATTTGTGGCCCAGGAGATATTATTGTGATTCATAATGATCAACATCAGTCCATCTCAGCTGACCTAGAATGTTGATGTTTATACATTCCATTTCCCTTTTGACAACTTTCCATTTTCCTAGATTCATACTTTGTACATTCTTTATTCCAATTATTAATGGATGTTTGCAGCGGTTTCTCCTCTTCTTAAGGACTTACTTCAGAAGTTGATGGCCAGTCCTGTTTCTTAATCTGCCTGAGTCAACCTGAGTTTACTATGAGTGAATTCTCTGGTCTTTTAAATACCAGCAACTTAGCTTCCAGTCTCATAGCAATACATAAGCTACCAAAGTACAGTAAACTGATGGATGGATGATGACTGACTTGTAGAGTAAAGATTATTATGGTAGGAAAGTATAACTGGAAGCCATTATGATTTACTCTGGGGCTTCGTCTGATATACTTTGGGCATGTTGCCAGGAGAGACAGGTCCTTAGAGAGGGACATCATGCTTGGTAGGGTGGAGGGACAGCACAGGAGGGGAAGACCCTCTATGAGATGGATTGATTCGGTAACTGGGGTAATCGGGATGGGTGTGTCAGAGGCGGTGCAGTTGGCGCAGGATAGAGCAGGGTTTAGGGTTGCTGTGCATAGGGTCACTATGAGTCACAAATGACAACAACAACAGGAAAATAGTAACTCAAAAGGTTATGTAAAAGGTTTATAGATATCTGTGAAAAAAGAAATACAGAGTGGCAATTCCCACTACATGTCCATTTAGTTTACCTGACCCATGTGAAAAACCAGAAGAATCTCCAAGAATTACAGTGGGTCTTAGCCAAGTGATAATTCAAATCACAGCTGCTGATCCAGACGTGGTTTCATTGCTTGAGCAAATTAATATATATCTTACTTAGTACATGGTATATGGACCTTGACCTGGACAATAGCTTTTTCTTGATTCTAGTTTCTAAAGAAGTAATGTGTCTTCTGGAAAGACAAGAAGTATACCCCCAAAGTTCTACCTCAGAGGTATATAAATTGCAGGTGCTGTCTTGAATTTAGTCCGGAGACTTTGATCTCTTTTCTCTTCAAGACATTACACTAATCTATTACACTGACACCATGTTGACTGGACCTAGTAACAAATGAGGCAGATCTAAATACCAATTAAAGTACATAACCAGTTGCAGAAAGGATTGCAATTGCTGAGTTTTGTGTGTGTGTGTGTTGTTTTTTGTTTTTAATTTTATTTTATTTGTGTGTGAGTGTACCATAGACTGCTAAGAAAACAAACAGGTTCATCCTGCAGAGGGTTAAACCGGGTGGCTCCTTGGAAGCAAGGATTCTGAGGCTTCGTCTGACATACTTTGGACATGTTGTAAGGAGAGACCAGTTCTTAGAGAGGGACATAATGCTTGGGAGGGTGGAGGGACAGCGCAGGAGAGTAAGGCCCTCAATGAGGTGGATTAATTCAGTGACTGGGGTAATCAGGATGAGTGTATTGGAGACAGTGCGATTGGCACAGGACAGAGCAGGGTTTAGGGCTGTTGTACATAGCGACTCGATGGAACATAACAATAAGATAACAACCATCAAACTGGATTTGACTGGTACAGAAAGAGATTGCCCCTCCTTCTCCAGCAGAGCATCCAGTGGATTCAAACCACATACCTCTGGGATTGCAGTGCAGCTTCTTGTCACTAGTCCACCAGAGCTTCCCTACTTTTTGTGTTTTTAAAATCTATTTATGTATGTTTGTATATAAAATGCCTCTTTCTTCACTCCTTTATCTAATTACTTATTATAAACTATAAGATATGAAGCAGAGTTAATTCATTTTTAAGTTGTATTAATGATACTGTATCATATGTGTGGTATAAGAAGATGTGTACATGTGCCAAGTTGGCAAAGGAGAGACCGTGATGGTTAATATTATGTGTCGATTAAGCCATGCTCCTGAGTAGTTCAGTAGGCACGATGCTGTGCTCTCTGTTTTGTGGTACGATGTGAACAACCAATGAACCAGAAAAGGAGTTTCCTTGGAAGTGTGGCCTGTATCTACATAATAAATAGACATCCTGGCAAAGCTCTCACTTTTTTCTTTTTGGCTCATAGAATCCCAAAACACTGGAGTATGCTCATGGGAAACCTCAGAACTAGTCATATGAACAGAGCAAGGAAACACTGTATGGTTCAAAATCAAGAAAGGAGTGTGTCAAGGATGTGTCTGTTCACCATTCCTTTTCAATATATAGGCTAAACAGATCATGCAGGAGGCTAGACTCCATTTAGAAGAATGTGGCACCAGGACTGGAGAAAGAATTTGTCAACAACCTCCATTAAGCAGATGACACAGCCTTGCTTGTTAAACTGAGCAGGACCTGAAGCATTTGCTGCGCAAGGTCAAGGACAGCAGTGGAGAAGGACAGCCTGCTTTGAAGGTTGGAGAATCAGTGCAGGAGAGGGAAGCCCCTGGATGAGATAGATTGACACAGTAACTATGTCACTTGCAATGGGGCAAGTATGTCAAAGATAGTGAGGTTGGCTTAAGATAGGCAGAGTTCAGAGCTAGTGTTCAGAACGTTGTTATGAGTTGTAGTGAACTTGACAACACATAGCAACAATGACATCCCAGTAAGCCTGCAGGCCAGATACCTGACCCAAGTATTTGAGGCTTTCCAGTTTCCATAAGTGTGTGGACCATTTCTTTGAAGGAATTATCTTTATCTATATATGCTTCATTGGCTTTGCATTTGAAGAGAACCCAGCCTAAATAAATGCCTGATAAATTTTAGACCAAAGGCTATGTTAATAGCCTAAGTACTATATTTCTACTATGCTCTTAAAGATTTATGGGGAGATATATATGCATGTATATATATATAGATATAGATTTAGATATAGATAGAGATAGAGATAGAGATAGAGATAGAGATAGATAGAGATAGAGATATATAGATATAGATATGTAACTCATTGCAAAATAAAATAAATCTTCACAAATTAGCTTATAATGTTTATAGTATAGTAGTTACAACAAAACCACATATTAATTACAAATTCTTCATTTGAGGATTGCTTTGGCTTTGACAGAAATATCTACTTGCCCCAGAGATTGGTTTTTGGGTTTCAAAACATTTATCCAAAGGAGAAATTGCTGTGATTTATATCTTCCCAGCCTCTTCCAAAGCCTGAGCTCTCTGTGTGATGTTCCTCTGAAAGGGCATCATGAAATCTTCAAAGTCCACCTCGTAGGTGAACCGCTCCCGCAGCAGTTCCCTTTTCCTGATCAGCTCTGCTGTAGTGGCCTCGGGACTCCAAACCTTAAATAAACAACAAAGCTCTTGTCAGAGACAATAGATAGTCAATGCAGATGTTCATATCAAGACAATTTCCAATAGAGTTAGTGTAAGACTGCCAAATTCATTTCTCAGCGGTCTTTTTCTTCTCTTCTAGATCGTAAGAGAAAGATCACTATTTCTGATGATAAGTGTTTGGACAACTGGATACGGAAAAGCTCTCCAGATAGCTTTCTGGTGACCCAGGGACATTTTTAGGGTACCAATAGAGGGAAGCAAAGGAATGAGAAGACCAACTGGACTTAGGACCTTTGTGTCTCAAATGGAAGTAAAAATTATTCTTATAGTAGAAGGCAGAGGAATACGGCAGTCTTATTCATATGGATTCATAGCTATTAGGGGAAAAAACCCTCTTAACCTATCACCCCCTGCCCCTTCAATGCTGCCATCTCTTTTATTGCAGGCATTTTAGGAGATCCATGAAAAATCCAGGCTTGATTGGTGGGAAACATTCAAATAAGATGGTACTCATGGGTACAAAGAGGAAGAGTAGGGTCTTAGAAGTATCAAGAGAAAGTATCTATAGAATTTGATGAATAAATGTGTAGAATTTGATGAATAAATGTGTAGAGAATGGCACTGATCAAATAAAATGTCACTATTTCAAGAAGTAAATTATCACTATATATAGAAAATAACACAAGGAACCAAATTTTAGGGGCAAAACAAGTTGGACATACTGCATTGGAAGTAACTGCAGAACTTTAGAAAAAGGCACATACAAATAGCAACTATAAAAGAAAACCTTTGAGCATTTGTTTAGGTGCTCTGCATAAAAAAAACAACCCTTTTCAAAGTAACGATATAAGCATGTATTCTCTGGAGTACTCACCCTCCGAGGAACAAAAGTTATGTTTACTTTCTTGGTATAACCATTAGTAATCAAAGAATTGAGATAAACCACAGTGTCCTTAGTAATTTTCTTGTCTTCCGGTATTAATGGTACAGCATAAACTGAAGAAAGTGGTTCCTAGATATAAGACAAAAAAAATAATAATCTATTACTTGAAAAACCCAACGTAAGTTATTCACAGTGGTATTTGCTTGTTACGTTCTTATGAAGGCAGATAAAAAAGAAACCAAAAATTACACTTGTTATCGACTTGAGTATGACTCCTAGCAACCCTTTGGACAATGGTTCTGAACCCCATCCTATCCTGTGCCATCCTCACATTTTCTGACACATTATAGCTCATCGCAGCAGTCGTCGTGTCAATCCACCTGATTGACGGTCTTTTGCTTTGCCAAGTCTCTACCCTTTCAAGCATCATGTCCCCTTCTCCAAGGAATCGCTCCTCCTAGCACCATGCCAAAAGTATGTGAGGCAAAGCCTCATCATTCTTGCCTCCAAAAAGCACTCCAGCTTCACCCTATCCAAGACATATTTATTTTGTCTGTCCATAAGTGCCTTTCTCCAACACCATAACTTAAAGTCATCATTTCTTCTTCTGTCACCCCTATTCATTGTCCAGCTCTCAGAACCACAGCAAATGATAAGAAAGACCATGGCCTGACTCAGACACACTTTAGTCCTCAAATTGACATCATTACTCTTCAATAATTTGGATGAGTTCCTATGCGCAGACTTTTCCAGTGCAATGCATCTCCTTATTTCCTGACTGCTGGCATCAAGGGTGTTAATTGTGGATCCAAGTAAGGTGAAGTTGTTGACAGTTCCTATCTCTTCTCCATTCATTATGATGTTGCCTATTGGTCCAGTAGTAAAAATCTTTGTTTTCTTGACATTGAGATGCAATCCATTTTGACGGCTGTATTCCTTGATCTTCTGCAAAAAAGTGCTTCAAGTCCTCCTCTCTTTCAGCAATCAAGGTTGTGCCATCTGCATATTGAATCTCCCTGTGCTCCTGATGCCACATTCCTCTTCATAGAGTCCAGCTTCATGAATAATTTGCTTAGCATACAAATAGAATAGATATGGAGGGAGAATACAACCCTGATCCACTCCCTTTACTTGTATATGATATTAATGAAATTGTTCTATAATTTCTATATTTTGCTTGATCATCTTTCTTAGGAATGGGAGCAAATATGGACCTCTTCTAAACTGTTGGCCAGACAAGCCCTCCTCCAAATTTCCTGGCATAGACCGGTGAGTGCATCCAAGGCTGCATCTGTTAATTGAGACAAGTCAATTGGTATCCCCGTGATTTCTGGGGTCTTATTTTTACTCAGTGCCTTCAATGCAGCTTCTACTTCCTCCTTCATTACCATTGACTCATGTTTGTACGTACTTCCTGAAATTTTTGTGTCAATCAGTTCTTTTTGGTACAGTGATTCTGTGTATTCTCTCCATCTTTTATTGATGCTTTCTGGGTCATTCAATACATTGTCCATATCACCTTTGAATATTGCAATTCAAGGCTTGAATTTGTTTTTCAGTCTTTAAACTTGAGAAGTGCAGAGTTCTTCCCTTTTTATTCTGCAATTCTAGCTTTCTGCATATTTCATTATAATACTTCTCTTTGTCCTTTTGAGCTGCCCTTTGAAATCACTTTTGCTTGAGTGATTCCCCTCCCCTCTCCTTTGTTTTGGTTTTTTGACACTCTAGTGCAATTTTTCAGTTTCTTCTGACATCCATTTGCTTTTTTTTCTTTCTCCTGTTTTTGCAATGCCCTTTTGTTTCTTCATGGATGATATCAAGAATATAAACTCATCCAGTAGCTAATTCTGAGAAGAATGGGAATCCCAGAACACTTGATTGTGCTTATGCGAAATCTATGCTTGGACCAGGAGGCAGTCATGACAACAGAGCAAGGAAACACTGTATGGCTCAAAATTGGGAAGGGTGTACGCCAGGGATGTGTCCTATCTCCATATCTTTTCAATCTATATGCAGAACAGATTTATCTGGGAGGCTGGGCTCTATGAGGAGAAATGGCATCAGGATTGGAGGAAGACTCATCAACAATCTGCATTATGCAGATGACACAACCCTGCTTGCTGAAACTGAGGAGGAACAGAAGTGCTTACTGTAGAGGGTCAAGGAGTGCAGCCTTCAATATGGATTGACACTCAATATCAAGAAAACAAAGATTCTCACTGCTGGGCTGACTGGCAGCATCATGATAGATGGCGAAGAGATTGAGATTGTTAACAGCTTTACTTTGCTTGTCTCCATAATCAGCACTCTTGGCACCAGCAGCCAGGAAGTTAAAAGATGAATTGCATTGGCAAAGTCTGCTGTCAGAGACCTCTCCAAAGTAATGAAGAGCAATGATTTCACTCTGGAGGCTAAGGTGCACCTGATACAGGCCATGGTCTTTGCAATCACTTGCTATGCATTAGAGTGCTGGACAATGACTGGGGGGCAGAAGGAGAATTGATGCCTTTGAGCTGTGGTGCTGGAGAAGAGTATTGAATGTACCATGAACTGCTAAGAGAACAAACATGTTTGTCCTGGAAAGGGTGAAACCAGGCTGCTCCTTGGAGTCAAGGATTTTGAAACTTCATGTGACATACTCTGGACATGTTGCAAGGAGGGACCAGTCCTTGGAGAGGGACATCATGCTTGGGAGGGTGGAGGGACAGCACAGGAGAGAAAGACCCTCAATGAGATGGATTGATTCAACAACTGGGGAAATGAGGATAGGTGTGTCAGAGACATTGAGGTTGGCACAGGACAGAGCCGGGTTTAGTCTGTTGTACATAGGGTTGCTATGAGTCACAGGAGAGTCGACAGCACATAAAAACAACAGTCTTCAGTCATTGGTGTTTAATGCCTCAAACCTATTTCTGACATGATCTTGAAATTCAGATGGAATAGATTCAAGATCATATCTTGGGTCCTGTGGATTTATTTTCATTTTCTTCTGCCTCAATTTGAATTTGCATATGAGTAATTGATGGTCTGACCCACAGTCCACTGCTGGCCTAGTTTTGACTGCCAATATTGAGCTTCTTCAATAATTTCTTACACAGATGTAGTCAATCTGACTTCTAGGCAGCCCCTCAGGTGAAGTCCATGTGTAAAGTCATTGTGTCTTTTAAAAAAAGGTATTTGCAATGAATCATTGAAAATACAAAATTGAATCATTCTATTTCCATCCTCAGTTCAATAACCAAGTCTATATTTTCCAACTACTATTCCTTCTTCACTGTTTCCAACTTTTGCATTCCACCAATTATCATTAATGCATCTTAAACGCATTTTTAGTCAATTTTGGACTGCAAGATATGGTAAAAATTCCCATTTTCCTCCTCTTTGGTTGTAGTTATAGGAGTGTATATTTGAATAATAGTTAACAGGTCTTTCTTGTATGTGTATGGATAATGTCCTATTACTGCCAACATTGTATTTCAGAATAAAACTTGAAATTGACTTTTTCACTATGAATGCAACACTATTCTTCTTCTGTTTTTCATTTCCAGTCCATATGCCGTGATTACCTGATTCAAAGTGGCCAAAGCTGTTTCATCTCATCTCATTAATACCTAATATGTCAATGTTCAGATATTCCATTTAGTCTTTGACAATTTCCAGTCTTCCAACTTTCAAGCTACGTACATTTCATGCTCCAATTTTTAAATGATGTTTGTCATTGTTTTTCCTCACTTCAACTGACCTCCAATCTGGGCTCTACCACTACACTACTATAACTATCCATATTCCTCTAGTGTTCACAGGGTTTTCAAAGGCCTATTATTTAATATGTGAATGGCAGATCCTGCTTCCTAGTCTGTCTTAATCTGGGAGCTCTACTGAAACCTGTCCACCATGGATAACTCTTATAACATTTGACACACCAGCAGCACAGCTTTCAGTATCACAGCCATCCACAGTTAACTTTATCAGTTTTAACTTGAGGTTAAATATAAGATCTTGGGATAATTTGAGGCAAGGGAAATTTATTAGTTTGACGTAAATCTTTCTTGTTGTTATTGTCCAGGAGAAACCATGTTGTTCTCTTGGTGGTCCATCATATGTCCAATAGTCTTCTCTAGTATCACAATTCAATGGTATTGATTCTTCTTCTGTCATCCTTAGTCATTGTCCTACCCTCAGATGTATAACAAGTAATTAAGAAGACCATAGCTTGGATCAGGGGCACATTGTTGTTGTTGTTATGTGCCATTGAGTTGCTTGCAACTCATAGCGACCCTATGTGCAAGAGCCCTAAACCCTTCTCTATCCTGTGCCAACCGCATTGTCTCCAAACACCTACTCCCACTACCCCAATCACTGAATCCATCCATCTCATCAAGGGTCTTCCTCTCCTGTGCTGTCTCTCCACTCTCCCAAATAAGATGTCCCTCTCCAAGGACATGCAACATGCCCAAAGGGACACCTTAGTCTCTAGATAAGACATCATCATTCCTTAGCATACTGGAGAGTCCCTAACAGCAAACTCTACTAAAGCAACTTGTCTTTTGATTGATTCCCTGACTGCTAGTGCCAAGAGTGTTGATTATGGATCAGAGCAAAATGAATTTGTTAACAACTTCAACCTCTTCTTCATCTATCATGATGTTGCCAATAGGCCTGGAAGTGAGACTGTTTGTTTCATTGGTATTGAGATACAATCTATATTGAAGACTGCAGTTCTTGACTTTCTGCAGCAACACTTCAAGTCCTCCTCAATTTTGGTGGGCAACGTTGTGTCATCTGCATAATGTAGGTTGTTGATGAGTCTTCCTCCAATCCTGATGCCATTTTCTTCTTCACAAAGTCTAGCCTCCCACATGATCTGTTTTGCATATAGATTGAAAAGGTATGGAGAAAGGACACATCCCTGACACAGTCCTTGATTTTGAACATGCACTGCTTCCTTGCTCTGTTCATCTGACTGCTTTCTGGTCTTAGTAGGTTTTGCATGAGCACAATCAAGAGTTCTGGGATTCCCATTCTTCTCAATGTTAGCTACAATCTGCTCTCATTCACACAGTCAGATGCCTTTGTATAGTTAAGAAAATAAAAATTGTCATTCTTCTGGTACACTCTGCTTTCAGCCAAGATCCAGCTAGTATTGACTATGATAGCCCTAGTCCCATGGCCTCTTCTAAACCCAAATGTGCTGTTTCAGCCATTTTTCAATAAGATTTTTCTTGCATGTAATATTAGTGATATTGTTCAATAATTTCCACACTCTCTTTGGATCACTTTTTTTGAGACTGAGAATAAATTGGACTTTCTTCCAGCCAGTTGACCAAGTACTGTCCTCTATATTTTTTTGGCACAACATGGTAAGCAAGAAATAGAAATAGGAAAAAAAAATAAAAGAAAGAAATAGAAATTGTTAGAAATACTTAATTTCTTAAACTTTGACTTTTTTTTTTAAATTGGTGTGTTAATTTGAATAATAGTTACATTAACACATCTTCCTTGTATGGGTATTGAAATTATCCTATCACAGACAGCATTGTACTTAGGACAGATCTTGAAATTTGCTTTGAGATGATAAATGTGATGTCATTTGTCATTAGTCTGTTAACTCCTGACACAGTAGATTATTTGATTATCTGATTAAAAATTAGCATTATCATCACTTCTCAGTCTTCTGGCTAATATAACTTGTAAAAATGATCATTACTAGATACCAGACCATTTCATCTCAGCAATTCCTAAGATATCAATCTTTTTGTGTTCCATTTCTTTTTTGACAGCTTGCAATTTTTCTTGATTTACGGTCCAATTATCAATGGATGTTTGCAGCTATTTCTTCTCTATTTTGGGTCACGCCACATCATCCAATAAAGGCTTTCACTGACTGAACACTTTGCTCTGTTCACAGCATTGAGGCAGATCCTACTTCAAGTAGGAGTTCTTTCATAATTATGTTTACTGTGCCCAGAACATACTTTGTTAAAAGTAGAGTCTAGTGGGCAGTCTCCTCCCAAACGATTAGGTGCCTCTGAAAACCCGCCAGAGGATCAGCAATGGGTCCGTACACAACAACAACAGTAGTGTACTAGTAGTGGGTGTTGGGGGTTGATGGAGGAGAAAGATTGAGCCCCACCCCAGTACTCTGAGGAGATCTACATTTGAATGGATTTATAAACCCACTTCGAACTTCTGACTGAAGAAAGTCACATTTGAAAGAAGGACAGGCAAGATAGGAGAGAAAGGAAAAGGAAAAGGAAAGACTGTCTTTTTTAAACTCGAACAAGCTGTTTGGCTTCTGAGGCAGGGTAAAGTTGGTGCCTATCAGAGACCACTTCCAGCACCTGAGATTGGAGGGAGAAGGTGAGAATCCTCACTCATGGGATCACCTGGATCCAAAGGAATGGAAGTGGGATGAATACAATGGAGAAACACGCTGAGCTTTGAAGTATTCCTTTAACACGGTCCTTAACATGCACAGCCCTTCAGCACTTAGCATGCACGATGTATGGATGTGCAGGAAAGGGTTGTTGGTTTGAAGAACAGGGAATCATGAGGACTTGCTGACTTGGCCCGATGTGGGGGTAAGGGCTGTGTGAAGGGATCAACAGATCTGGAACATAAGGAGAAGTGTAGACTCCTTAGCTTGTGGCTCACAGCCATTTGAACCTAGCCACAGCTGGCTGGGGATAAGTTGACCAGAATCTAACTAGGAGAAGATGATCCATGCTGTGTGTTAGAGTTCATTGCTGCAACCTGATGGCTTGCTCTTGACTAGACTCTGCTTGTGGATGTAGAGGCTCAGAGTGTGCAGATTGAACAAAAGATTCTTCAGCAAAATTTCTCAGAGTTTTGGTTTGATAAGGAGGGGCAGACCAGAAATTAACGGTGTAAAACTGGGATATTAAGGCATGAGGCATGAGGTAACTGGCTGATACACTTTCATAAATGTAGTTTTTATTAAGGGGACAAAACTCCACAATATACATGCATGAAATTGAATGTAAATGAAATACTGTATAAAAGATGCATAAAATGAAATGTATATAAATGATTAAAATATTAATTTAAGAAAAAAAGACAAATTCCAATAAAACATATACATAGAACAAGAAAGAATTGGCCAAACAGAATAAGATAATACGGCATATTTAGGAAAAATTGTGTTATCAGGGTTGAATTCTTCTCTTTACCTATTTAATCTGTATGCCAAGCAAATAATGTTAGTAACTGAACTATACAAAGAATAGGTTGGAGGAAAACATATCAACAACCTGTGCAGGCAGACGACACAGCTTTGTTTGCAGGAAATGAAAAAGGCTTGAAGCACTTACTGACAGATATCTGAGACTACAGCTTTCAAGATGGATTACATCTCAACATTAGAAAAACAAAAACCTCCTATGCTAGACCAGTAGGCAACATGGTGATAGATGGAGAAGATCGCAGTTGTCAGGGATTCACAATCAACACCATGATATCAGCAGTCAAAAGAAATCAAAAGTCTTGTTGTGTTGGGAAAAATCTGTCAAGTACCTCTCTGTCAAGCTGTCAAAGACCTCTCTAAAGTGCTAAAGCAAGGTCAAAACTAAAATGCACCTAATCCAAACTAGAATATTTCCAATTGCTTTATTTGCATCTGAATGCTGGACAATGAATAAGGATGACAGAAGAATCATCTATGCCTTTGATTTGTGGGGCTAGCAGAGAGTATGGAACAGCCTATGGTCTGCCAAAAGTACAGACAGATCTATGGTGGTGGTAACTGGGGTGCTCCTTAGAGGTAAAGCTGGTGAAATTTCACTGCATATACTTTGACCATCTATTCAAGAAGTGCCAGTTCTTGGAGAAAGACATTATGTTGAGAATGCCTTCAGAAATGTGGACTGACGTAGTGACTATATCAAGGGGCTCAAGGAAATCAGACACAGAGAGGATGGTGCTGGAGAGGGCACGATTCTGATTGATTGTTCATTAGGTCGCCTATGGGTAGTCAATCCGAGGGCACAGAACATCAAATGTCTATTACCAATTCCGGTTTCAGTATTCTTATTGCATTTAATTGAACCCACTTCATTTCATGTGGAATTTGTTTGAATAAAAAGTGCTTAGATTCTTTCCAGAATAGTTAATACATTTTCCTGTGAGATATTCCTTTAAAATCCAAAGTAGGAATAGGAGATGGTAGGCATGCAGAGGGTGGGAAGCAGAGGAAATTACGAGCTCATAGAGCTTGGTGGGCAGAAGGAGGAGGTGAAGGAATTAGGAAAGATACAGTGGGGACCCGAAAAGATAGGCAATAATGGCCATAGGTCAATGGTGCTTAATTTTATAAAAAAATAATGTATGGAATACAATATGAAATACAGATACATATGAAATATAATATGAAATACATATTCAATACAAGTGAATGAAGGACTGTGTGAAACAGTGTACATGAATGAAACACAATGTATCAAATTTTATATGCAAACCAATATAAAATAAAAATACATTTTTAAAAAGTACTATATGATGCTAACCACTGTGACACTGATGTCCAAATGTGATAATGGTTACCCATGGTGGACAGTGTTTGGTGGAGCTTCCCGATTAAAATAAGCTGGGAAGCAGGAGTGGCATCCACTTCTGAAATGGCTTGCCCCCGGAAACTCTATGAACAGTGCTCAGGTCTTTTATTCGCAGGGTCGCTATTAGTCGTCTACGACTCGATGGCACTTAACAACACAACATAACTATATAATGGTGCTGAGAATACTAACTGCAAAATAATGTTTTATCCATATTGTATAATCTATAAATAATTCCTCCCCACCCACACTATTAACAATGTTTTAAAGCACTATATTTGCTAATAGTCAATTTCTTTTCCTACCTCCTCTTTCTTGATTTCAGCGCCTTCAGGCTTTGATTTAATGGCTGGCTTGCCTTTTCCTGCTTTTTGATTTTCTGTTGGTTTGGGCAGGTTATCCAGCTTTTCTTTAATCATATTAATTATTCTATAGTCGGCATATGCCTTTGCAACATCCATGGCATTGTGCCCTAATCAAAACATAAGTTCAGAGTCAGATTAGCAATAAGCAATGTAACAAAACGTCAGTACAGCAGCCTTAAGTATGTGGTCCTAAAGGTAACTGTTGAAGGAAATGAGCATGAGGAGTATTACAGGTTCAGAGTATATTTTTTTCTAAAGTAAAGCCAGTTCTAAAATCCTAGGGCTTAAAATACCACTTAGTGCCACAAATTGTTCTTGTTCTTAAATTCTGTTAACAGGTTTCTTTAAGAGGTGAGGGGAAGTACTAGAGGATTATATTCCACCTTCAATCGATATTTCTCTTTCCCACAATAAGCACATTTTTCTTTAATGTGATATTTTCCTATTTTATTTCCCCAATGCCATGACATAATGAGGCAGAGTCTAAATGAAACTGGAGAAGCTGGTGGACACAGAGGGCTGAGCACTGTATACTCTCCAATATCCTCAGGCCTGATGCAATATTACTTGTGACTGAGGCAGCGTGAGGCTCCTAGAGGTATAAAGTTCTCAGATAGAAAAGAAGCAACTAGTTATAACATAAAAAAGGAAAAGGCAACGGAAAAGAACCTCAACGTACTTTTGTAAATCATTTTTCATCATCTTATATGGTATTTGAGGTATAAGGTATGCCTGCTGTTTGTTTCCTACAATCAAAGGAGCTTCTTTTCAAGAATTATTTGGATTTAGAAGGAAATCAAAGTAGATCGAGTCTTTGGACTCTGCTGATTACTAACTCTAATGCCTATAATAGGTGCTATCTCAGTATATTATCCGCTAACCAATCAACAAGTTCACACACTGACGGTTACTAGTCCAGGATTAAAAATGTATAGAAATTTAGGGTAAATATTAAGACCTTTTTATAGCAATTTTAGAGCACAATCTTCTTCCCCACCCCCAATCTTCTTTTTTTTTTCTACCTGCGTCCCAATCTTCTTTTTAATGTAACTGAAAACATTTCCTACAGACTCATTATCATGGAGTAACAAATCTTTCCCTGCAATGAGTTTTCAGAGGCTGTGAATCACTTGGGAAGAAATTATCCATCTTTCTCTCAAGTAGCTGCTGGTGGATTAGAACTTCCCGAGTAGTGCAATTCCCTATGGATTATGCTCCCAGAGCTCCCCATTCTATCAACTCAACTCTGCCATCCAGTGGGAATCCACTCATAGTTGACTCTGCAGAGGGTTTTTAGAGGTTGTAAATTGTACAGAAAGAAATGGTCTATATTTTTCCTGAGGACCAGTTGGTGGATTGAAAATGTCTATGTTTGAGTAGGTAGTGCAGCTCCTTACTATTAGGCCAACACAGTGCCAGAGCATGGGCTCTCCTATCTCTATCTATCTATCTATCTATCTATCTATCTATCTATCTATATCTATCTTCCTATTCTGTTATTCATTGGAGAGTTGGACAATGACTAGGGAGGATAGGAGAATTGATGCCTTTGAGCTGTGGTGTTGGAGTAGAGTATTGAGGGTACCATGGAATGCTAAGAAAACAAACAGATTCATCCTGGGGAGGGTTAAACCAGGCTACTCCTTGGAGGCAAGGATTCTGGGGCTTCATCTGACATACTTTGGTCATGTTGTAAGGAGAGACCGTTCCTTGGAGAAGGACATCATGCTTGGAAGGGTGGAGGGACAGCGCAGGAGGGGAAGGCCCTCTATGAGGTGGATTGATTCAGTGACTGGGGTAATCAGGATGGGTGCATCAGAGACAGTGAGATTGGCACAGGATAGAGCATGGTTTAGGGCTGTTGTACATAGGGTCTCTATGTACATAGGGCTATTGTACATAGAGTCACAGGTGACTCGACGGCACATAACAACAACAACAATAAATTATATCTATAAAATTGCTAGAAAGGCTTCAGGCCTTTTGTTCATAGGGTCACTATGAGTTGTGCTCGACTTGACAACAACAAAGAGAGTAGTTAGCAGTCCAGAAAAGACTATTATCCTTCACCATAGCTAATTTGAGAGAAACCACTGGGTATAAAACAAATTATTCTTTGTACACTCAGTAACATTTAACTCAGATTCATGCTCACAGTAATTGTATACAGCTTCATAAGAATAGAATTCACAGTCCAGAACCTAACACAGACTCTCTTTTACTAATACCAACCATTAACAATACATATATAACAAATACCTCTTCTGTTTTCCATTTGGAATTTAGCACCAAGATCAAGCAAATATTTTACTGTATCCAGTCTACAGCTCTCAATAGCTCTACTTAAAGGAGTTGAGTTGTTGATTGAAGGTGCATCTATTATAGCTCCATATTTAACGAGAAGTTCAACAATATCTTGTTGACCTGCATGGCATGCAAAATGAAGTGGAGTCCACAGGAAATTGTCTGTTGCATTGACATTAGCCCTATAAAATAAGAGAGGTATATAAAATAAATATATTGGTTATTCCACATAAGCCTAAAAATGCAAAGCAATAGTAATTTATAGCTTTTTAACAGTTTTAGCAACTTTTTGCATAAAAAAAATTGTACACATCGTGTTTCATTCATACATTGTGTTTTGCACATTCTTTCATTCACATTGTTTCATACCATCATTCCCATTCATGGTGTTTTATAAAACCAACTATGCCCACAATCACCCCATCCTTTCAGGTCCCCACTGAATCTTTCCTAATTCCTTCACCCCCCTCCCTCCATTTTTAAAACAAACTAGGGAAGCTTTAAATTAAATAAACTCTGTACCATAATTTTGTTCTGCAGCAATTGAAAATCTTAAATATCTTTGTGGATATATAATGTTCTTTTATTTTTTAAAAGCACATACGTCATCCTGATGGTGACCATTTTTGTAAGGTTAAAAGTTACAAAAATTATACAAGTGGAGTCAATAAATAAAAGCTTACTGGAAATATATGTTATACTATCCAATTTTATGTCTACTTTCTCTTCAAGTTATGAATTTTTTAATGTCACTTTCAGTATTAAAATCATACTATATTACTTAAAGCATAATCCTTTAAACAAATTCACCATCCAAAAATTAAAATTGTCTTTGTTTTATACTCATCTTGATAAGATAAAATTTTAATCTTTCTTGGACATTAAAAAGAACAGTAATAACAGTGTCTTTTATCAAATCTGTAGTGCCCAACACTGCTAATAAGTGCTCTTCATCTTTTAAACTAATTTAATCAACAAATTCTTTGAAACCCTAATGAGAAATGGAGGTACAGAAAAATTAACAAATATTCTCCAGATTGCACATCAATGGTTGGAAAAAAGCATTAATACTGACCTACATACGATCACTATGAGTCTCAAGAGACTCAATGGCACATAACAACAATAAGAACAAGAATCTATATTTAAAAATAAGGATATTAACTTTTTTTGTAAACTAACTTATGTGGACACTTATGTGAACTCTATATGGGTTTACTGTGATGCTTAAATTTGTGCCATTGGGGTATCAAATACCAGAATGGTTTCCCAATGTGGACAGTGTTTGGTAGAGCTCCCAGTTATAAAATAGGTTTGGAAGCAGGAACGACATCCACTTCCTAAACCACAGGCCTCTGGAAACTCTATGAACTTGGAGAAATGACAATAGTTATGGAAAGGCATGAGGTCTTTTGTTCACAGAGTTGCTGTGAGTCATGTTCCACTTGATGGCAATCAACAACAACAACAACAGCTTTAGTTAGTTTTGTTTTAAAGGTAGTTATGCTTGGTATTTTTAAAGTGTGAGATGTGGTTTTGTTGTTTGGTTTTGTATGTGTGTGTGTGTGTTTTAAAGTGACCCAAGCAAAATACTGACCTTCCTGAGGTGGTGGGCAAAACTTGTCCTTAAAAAAAAATACAAACATGCCCTTAGTGTTTCTAGCCATTATGCCAACTTGCTTCAATGTCACTGGTACACTCACAAAAAGACCCATTAAATCATTAAATAGCAGCCCCACCCAGGGACACGGCAAATGGTTACTGTGCTCTGGTGCTAAGGGCGGGGGGCGGTTGGAGTCCACAAGGTCTACTCACTCAGAAGCAAATCCTGGGGATTGGTTTCAGACACACACTGGATTGTTATGAGTTCCAAACAATTCCTGAGCAACTGGGTAGTGTGTGTGTGTGTGTGTACCCTACCATCTAGGTAAGACCATGAGCCCAAACTGCTTTATCTTCCAAGAACTCTATTAACAGCACCTGGAAGAGCTTCTGTTCCCCTCTGTGGCCCCTGTGCTCACTTTCAGTTTGGATTTCATTCTTACAGGCAAGTTTTATTTGCCACCACTCCACCCCTTTTCCCATTATAAGGGCTATTATTAAAAAAAAACCCACAAATAAAAATTAAAAATAAGGGCTATTATAAGCCCATTTGTCAATATAAGACCTATTTGCAAAGTATTGAGGCATTTTTCTGTGCAACTTAAAATGTTGAAGCAGAACGTTTCTTTCTCATTCTTTTATTTCCTTGAATTACTTTTGTGTGCCACGGAGTAGCAGCCGACCCAGCTGAGACTACAGTGGGTTTTCAGAGACTGTGAAGCCCTCGAGAGGAGACTGCCCATCTTTCTCCCTTGGAGCAGCTGGTGGATTCGAACTGCCTGCCGCTGGGTGGGTAATGCAACTCCTGACTGTTGACTCATTCAGTCACAGAACATACCCTTTCTCCAGAAGAAACTTGACCGCGTCAATGTTGCCGGTTGCACAGGCCGTCATAAGGGGTGTTTTGTAATAATTATCCTTCATATCGACAGGTATCCCTGAATCGAAGGCCTTTTTCAGGGAAGCCAGGTCTCCTGCCTTGGTGACATAGTTAATGTTGGTGTAGACTTTCGCAGGGTCATCGATGTACCAGGCAGAGTCGTCCTGGATGGGATGTTCTGGGGGGTGAACGCGGTTGAAACGGCTGCAGTCAGTCACGTTCTTGTAGGTTTCAATCAAGTAATAGGGTGGCCCCCCGCCCTTCCTCAACGGGAAAGCATTATCCGGGATGACGCAGATCGGGAGAGGCAAAACGAATTTGCTTTTCTTCACTCTTTTGCCTATCCCTTTTTTCTTTTTCTTAGGCTCGTAGGATCCCAAGACGTAATTCTTGCTTAAGTATTTGGTTCCTTTAAAGAAATCATTAATGTTAATCCCCGCTCCCCGGAATCGCTCGTGAAGCTGGGCAATGGCAGCCAGCTGCTCCGCGCTCACAAAATCTTGCCGCTCCTCCAGGGTCATCACAAAGTCCTCCTTGCTGACCGTCCCGTCGCCTCTATCCACCAGCGAGAAGGCTTCGCGAAGGAAGGTCTCCTGGTCCATTGACCAGTCGTGCAGTCGCAGGGCCCACAGAGGGTTGGGGTTCTTGGCTCCGGTCCTTGAGAGTTTATTAGCGATTTGCTCTGCTTTGCGAATTTCTTTGCCTGCTGCTTTGAAGCCCAACTCTTTAGCCACAGCCCTGGGCGTTTTATGGTCTAAATTCTTCCATTTCAAGTCACAACCTAAAGGGAGGGGGAGGGGGGGAAGAAACATCATATGGATGAGTAGTTTAAAGATTCTACAAACAATATTCATCCAACTGCTTCCTCAAAGGGACTTCGAGAGACTAAGTTGTACCCCCAAAGTAGACACTGAATAAAGCCGAGCCTATTTAGTTACACTAATCTACCTTAAGCTACAATGACAACATAGAGAGAGCTACATTGGCCTAGTGGACAGAAAGTTATGCTACCAAGCCCAAGGTGGGTGATTTTAATCTTGGCCCTCAGGCCTGGCTTAATTTTTTTTTTTTTATCAAATTCTTCTAGGTAGTATAGCACTGGTCTGTGCATTGCTGGACAGAGGTAACTTGTGCTTGCTGTGATGCTAAACCCTATGACACTGATGTCCAAATGTGACACTGGTCACCCATGGTGGACAGTGTTTGCTGGAACTTCCCAACTAAAACAAGCTTGGGAGCAGGAGTGGCATCCACTTCTGAAATGG
>NW_006399888.1:8490550-8516263 GCF_000299155.1 Elephantulus edwardii | reverse complement strand
GACCATGTCTTTCTGAACAATGACTGCAAGCTTATGCTGTCTTGAATTACATTTTCTCTGTATTATCCATGAACTCAATAAGATTTATTTGCTGCTTTGTGTCAAGGTCACATAAGCAACACTAACAGAGGGGAAAGTTCTTTGGCAAACAAACCTGAGAGGTTTCCAGTATTATTTTTGTGTGGAAATTAGACATTAAATAATCATTTTACTTTCTGGTCCCTCAGTCAACAATGTGAGACAAACATCATCTGCAATGTCTCCAAAGAAATACACTTTTCTGAGTACATAAAAGAATCTATTTAGTGTTATACAGGTTAAATAAGGATCTTAGTGATGTTAAAAATGCACCACATGTATATAAATGAGCCAGACTATAATGCCACCCTCTGGTGTTTCCAACCTAGAAGGTGCTTCTATTGCTCTGCCAACATCATACAATTAAAAAAGGCAGGTACTGGTCTGTGCATTGCTCTACAGAGGTAACTTGTGGTTGCTGTGATGCTAAACACAGTGACATTCATGTGTTAAATGTGATAATGGTCACCCATGGTGGACAGTGTTTGGTGGAGTGTCCCGATTAAAACAAGCTTGGAAGTAAAAGTAGCATCCATTTCCGAAATGGCTTGCCTCTGCAAACTCCATGAACAGTGTTTAGGTCTTTCGTTCATAGGGTCGCAACTCGATGGCACTTAACAACAAAAACCACCCAAACAGTAACCAAAGTCTGTAGACAACTGATTACAATAATACTCTTATCAGAACAGAACAGGAAAACACTGCATGGTTCAAAATCAGGGATGCATCCTTTTTCCCTTATCTTTTCAATCTATATGCAGAACAGATCATTAGGGAAGCAAGGTTTAATGATGAGGAATGTGGCATCAGGATTGGAGGAAGACTAATCAAAAACCTTTATTACGCAGATGACACAACCTTGCTTGCTGAAACTGAAGACCTGAAACGCTTGCTGCAGAAGATCAAGGATAGCAGTCTTTAATATGGATTAAAGCTCAATATCAAGAAGACAAAGATTCTCACCACTGGGCCAATTGGCAGCACCGAGATAGATGAGAAGAGATTGAGGTTGTTAAGTTACAGCTTGCTCAGCTCCACAATCAACACTCTTAACACCAGCAGTAAGGAAAGCAAAAGGGTTCTGTTCATGTTCAAGTGTTCTGTGCATGGTTCAAAATCAGGAAAAGTGTGTGTCTGGGTTGTAACCTTTCTCCAAACTTGCTCAATCTGAGAATGTGACTTCAGGATTGGAGGTAGTCATTTTAAGACTTTGTAAAACAGTGTATATGTTTGGTGATTGTTGTACCATAAAGAAACAAGTGAGAATTTGAAAGTTAAATAAGTTTATGTCAAACGTGGCAGATTGTTTTCATATTTAGGATTCACTTTCCTCTTACTGTCATCAAGTAGGAACTGACCCATAGCTGACCCTTCACTCGGTTTCCAAGGATGTAAATCACACAGGAGGAGATGTCCCATCTTTCCCCTCACTGAGCTGCTGGTGGATTTGATCTGCCAGAGGCACAGCCTTTGAGTTAACAGCACAATTCTGATCCAACAGAATGAAGATGCTATTAAATAATAAGATGAATAGCGTACACACAAGTAAAATCTTGTTGAAGATTTAAAAAGGCTGAAGCAGAACATTGAGAGCGAAGAACCAGAAATGCAAGCTCATTTCAGAAGAGGCTGTGGAACAAGGAACATCATTGTTTGATGTAGTTGGGATCTTATCTCAAAGCAGAGAATACCAGAGAGATATTTATTTGTATATGATTGACTATGAAAAGGCATTTGACTCTGTGGGTCAAAATACATTATGAGTAACACTGAGAAGAATGGGAATTCATCAATACTAAGTTGTGATCATAGGGAAACTGTACATGTACAAAGAAATAGTTGATCAAACAGACAAAGAGGCACTGCATGATTTCAAATCAAGAATGGTGTCCTTTCACCAATCCTATCCAACATGGACACTGAGCAAATAAACTGAGAAGCTGGATTATACAAATTATAATGTGGCATTAAGATTGGAGGAAGGCTCATCAACAACTCAATAGTCTAATGATACAGTCTTGCTTGCTGAAAGTGAAGAGGGCTTGAAGATCAAAGACTGCAGCCTTCATTATGAATTACATCTCAACATCAAGTAAAACAAAATCTTCACAGCATGACCAACTGGTAACAGCATGACCAACTGGTAACATCATGATAAAGGGAGAGAAGACTGAAGTTGTCAAGGAAGTAATTTCCCTTAGATTCAGTCAATAAATCTCAGGACATGTTGTATTGGACAAATGTGCTGTCAAGGACCTCTTTGTAGTGCTCAAGAGCACGAATATCAGTTTAAAGACTAGGCGCATCTGTCATAAGCCATGTTATTTTCAATTGCTTCACGTGTCTGTGTAGGTTGGACAATGAGAAAGACTGACACAGTGACAACCACAGTGTACTAGAACATAACAAAGATTCTGAGAATGGTGCAGGTTCAGGCAAGGCTTTTGGATCTCTTGTACAAAGGAACACAAAGACTCAGAATTGGGCAGACAGCATCTCACAACAACAGTGACTTCTATAGGTCTGTATCTGAATGAATCACAAAAAATAATACCGTTTCTTTTATCTTGAGAACTTTTTATACTAAGTTTTTACCTGTTTCTCACAATCTGAAAAAACAAATAAAAAGTGTGAGCTATTCTTCTGAATGCAGGTCTTTTTATCTGACAAAGAGGTAAAGCTTTTCAAAGTGTATTCAAGTAGCTTATAATTAATAAATACTAAGCTAACATAGCAATGGTGTCTCTTTGGAGACTAAGGTGCGTCTGATACAGGCCATGGTCTTTGCTCTCACTTGTTATGTATCAGAGAGTTGGACAATGACTAAGGAGGCTAGAAGGAGAATTGATGCCTTTGAGCTGTGGTGTTGGAGAAGAGTATTGAGGGTACAATGGACTGCTAGGAAAACAAACGGATTCATCCTGGAAAGGGTCAAACCAGGCTGCTCGTTGGAGGCAAGGATTCTAAGGCTCCGTCTAACATACTTTGGACATGTTGCAAGGAGGGACAGGTCCTTGGAGAAGGACATCATGGTTGGGAGGGTAGAGGGACAGCACAGGAGGGGAATGCCCCCTATGAGGTGGATTGATTCAGTGACTGGGGTAATCAGGATGGGTGTATTGGAGATGGTGTGATTGGCACAGGATAGAGCAGAGTTTAGGGATGTTGTACATAGAGTTGCTATGAGTCGCAAGTGACTCGATGGCACATAACAACAACAGCAACAAGCTAACATATCTGTATCTTAACATGTGACTAGCTAATAAGATCATCTTCAACAATACAAGAAACTATATTCCATAGTGTATTCCTCGACTAATAAAGTGATAGAATATAAGTTTTTATTGGATGGTATTAAAAAACTGCTGACATTTGAAATTTTCATTAAAATTTTTATGTCTTCCTCGAACAATTCTCATAATTTCACGCTACCTAGAAGAGCAATTTTTTGTGTTTAACACAATAAATCACTTCTGTAGGTAAAATAATGATAGGTTTCGGCCAAAATATGGGTGACTTTCTATGCTAGTTTTTCTTTATGTTGATGCTGGTACTTTTAAAATTATGAGGGTAATGAACTATAACTATTTAAATATTTGGTGGTCTCATGAATACTCCCTTTTAGATTTCAAAAAGAACCTAATGATATTTTGAGAAATGAGTTTTTGTTACTTTTAGGACTAGATTCATATTTTAAGAGAAAAAATTCTACTTTTTACATGTATTAGAACAGTTCAGTTGTCTACTGAAAAAGATATGCTACTGATGAGCTCCAGTCCCAGATTCTCTGCCTTCTATCTTGTGGGTAAATGAACCATGCTTCAAGGACACAATTACCAAGGAGCTTTACCTCGCTGAGCTATATATTTACAGCAGTCTGCAAAGCCTCCCATAGCAGCATAATGAAGGGGGGTGTTCCCATTCATCGCGATCAGCCCCATGTTTCCATCGTAGGTAAAAAGAAGCTTCAGTATCTGCAAATGAAATAGCAGGCAGTGCACAGAAAAGGCGTTGGTCAACATTAATTGGATGCAGATGGGTCCCTAGCCTTTCAAGACAAAGACATCAGCTTTTAGACATGCAGCTATTTCAAATTTAAATTTATGGCCCTCGGGCCAAAGTTATAAATTTTTTAATGAATATTCCTTGAAAGATACAGCAACCTTTTGTCTACTTGCTGAACTGAACAACTTGGTGTTGCTGTGATGCTGCACACTGTTCCATAGTCTTGTCAAATATTATAATGGCTACTCATTATTTACAGTGTTTGGATGAGCTTCCTGATTGCTTTATGCTGGAAAGCAGGAGTGGCATCCACTTCCTACATCAGATGCCTTTGGAAACTCTACAAATTCTCTAAACTCTACAAACTCTCTAAACTCTATAAAAGTACAGAAATGATATTAGTTATAGAACAGAGTTCTGTACAGAAATGATGTTAGTTATAGAAAAGAGTTCAGGTCTTTTGTGCAAAACTTACTTTCAGATGTATTTGACTTGATGACACTTAACCACTGCTAAATGAAATTAATGTTGTTATATCTGGAGGAACACTCTTCCACTTTGCACATCACTCTTTGTCAACGTGCAGTATGAAGTAACCTGGGTTTGCTGTGATGCTGAACCTTGTACCATTAGGGTATCAAATACCAGAATGGTTTCCCAATGTGGACAGTGTTTGGTGGAGCTCACAGTGGTAAAACAGGTTTGAAAGTAGGAGTGCCATCCACCTCCTAAACCACGTGCCTCTGGAAACTCTATGAACTTGGAGAAATGACAGTAGTTATGGAAAGACATGAGGTCTTTTGTTTATAGGGTCGCTATGAGTCATGCTCGACTCGATGGCAATCAACAACAACAACAACAACATTGAAAAAAGTTTAGGCCATTCACTCCCTTAGAGTCACTAACCACAATTAATGCGCTCAAAAGCTACACGTGTCTTCTGGCCACCACATTCAAACCATGCAGATATAGGACATGTCTAGAATTACAGTTAAGTCCTATCACAGAGTTGGAAGACAAGTAAAACAAAGATACAGGACAGCTGAGTCAATACCAACCCACAGTGATTCTATAGGATGGAGTGGAAATGCCCCATTGGATTTCCAAGACTGTAACCTTTCTAGAAGCGGACTGTCATATATTTCTCCCGCGGAGGGGCTGATAACTTTTTGGTTAGCGGCAGAGCTACTTAACCTAATTCCCTTCCAGGTGTCCTGTCTGTATAGGGAAAAGAGTAAACAGTGGCACCCAGCACGGGTGCTCTCACTTGGGTAAAGCCAGGCAATCGAAGAGCATGTCAGAACACTGCATACATCCACCAGTGGGACAAGTCCTTTACCAAATGTGGCTTCAATTTTAACAGATAATTTAATGGCATAAAAATGGCCTAAAGCCATAAGTAAAGACAATTGTGCAAAAACCTTAAGAACATAAAGAATAAAATTATTTTAAATGAGATTCAGAATATAAAAAATACAGTACTTTTTTTCATTTTATTTTTGTACATCACTGTTATCTAACAGATATCCTCTGTTGATATGTCCACCAGAGAACCTTGTGTTTAAAAGTCAGATGAATCAATAGGTGCGTACCAGCAGCAGGAAGAATGTAGACACCATTCTAATTACAGTTGGATCACATAAAATTTCAAAGACCGTAACATGACAAGGGAGTTCTGATGGCTTATTTCTAAGGAGTTTTGCTGCCAATCCCAAGGCACATTGTTCAAAACCACCAACTTCTACATGGGAGAAAGAGAGATAATCGTCTCTTGTGAGATTTACCGCCTCTGAAAACCCACTGGAGGATCAGCTATGAGTCAGTTCTGACTTGACTGTACAGAATAACAACTACATATGATGGAAGTATATGACCATTTCAATTGGCAGAAATCTTTATGTTGTCACAATAGTTAAGTACATAGAGAAATCATATGGGTAACAATAAATTAATGTTGCATCAGAAATGACCCATAGCTGACCCTCCAGCAGGTTTCCAGAAACAGTAACTGCATGGAAGGAGATTTCTCATCCTTCTCCCGCAGAGCAGCTGGTGGATGCGAGTCATGTTAACATTCAGCTGTTGTTGAGTACCATTAAGTGGGAACCAACTCATAGCTCCAACAGATTTTCAGAGGCAGTAAACTGCAGGGAAGGAGTTATTCTCCCATGAAGCAGCTGGTGGATTTGAACCATGTTAGTAATTATTGTTGTTATTGTTATTGTTGTTGTTGAGTCCCATCAGGTCGGATTTTCAGAGGCCGTAAATCGTAGGGGAGAAGACTGCCCATCGTTTATCCGCAGAGCAGCTGGGACTTTGAACTGCATGGTTTCAGAACTGCAGCACAGCTCAATTAATTAATGTAAGTTAGAAATAAACAATTGGGACCTTTTCAATAAAATTTGGTATAGAATAATATTTTAGAATTACTGGGGGGAGTCATAGAGGTCACTCAGAAAGAAAAAAAATCTTGTCTTTATATAACCTATGCTTGTCTGTCAGATACTATTCTGAATCTGAGCATTCATAAAGACAGACTAGGAAGAAGGACTGGCCACCCACTTCTGAAATAGCAGGCCTCTGAAAACCCTATGTACAACAGAACACACGTAGACGAACAGGGAAACTGAGGCAGAGCTATCAAGTGATTGGCACAGGATAGAGTAGGGTTTAGGGCTGTTGTACACAGGGTCGCTACGAGTCACAAGCAACTTGAAAGCACATAACAGTAACAACAACAACATATGATATATAAGAATTTGAGGGAGGAAAAAAGAGAATATTTTTAGCAATATATTTCAAAGCAAAGAGCATATAATTACATCGAAATATCCTCCTTTGGCCGCAAAATGTGCAGCATGATGTCTTTCATTGTCGTACGCATTCACATCACCTCCTCTTTCTAGAATCTCTCGGACTAGTGTCAGCACTCCTTCTCGTGCTGCCTCCATCAAAGCTGTCCGGCCTGTGGACTGGAGAGCAAACATACCATATGTTATCAATGGTCATCCCAGGTCTACATGATGGGCCTAGTAAGTAACACTGGTGCTGCCAAGTTTAAAATTCTTGACAGTTCTGAATCCACTCAGTTTGAAAGAGACAGAAAACATGCTTTTCCTCTTGGCACTAGTTTCACGTAACAATTGGAAAAAACTAAGGAAGTATAAAGGGAGCTCTGGTGGCCCAGTGGCAAGAAGCTGCTCTGCAATCCTGAAGGCTCAAAGTTCAAGGACACCAGGTGCTCCAAAGGAGAAGGATGGGCAATCTCCTCCCATGTACTCATCATCAGAGGGTGAACTATGGGTCTGTTCTGACTTGATGGTGCACAGTAACACAATGAGTCAACAGTCAAAATGTAGCACTCTAAAGTCAGAGTCAAGGTCACACAGGGTGCCTTTCTTTCTGAGACAAACATACCAAAATGGATATTTCTCACCAAGCGAGTAGAGCAAAAAGGGAGAAAAGATGCTAAAATGAGATTAGAGGTGTTTTCTAATTAGAACGAAATCTACATTTTGGTGCAGATTTGTAGAAATTATCTAGAAGTGGCAATTAGAAGAAAAAGAAACCCAGTAAAATTAGCTAAATGAGGAGTAGAGAGAAAAAAAATGAGTAGAGAAAAACAGAGTTGTACTTCATACAGAAAATATATTTTAATTCACCATCAGTTCTGCTTTTTATGATTTCTTATAATTATACTTTAATAGTATGCATAATAAATACTAATCTTTCCAACATAATTAGAAAGTAGACTGTAGCATAATGGCAATAAGATGATAATTAAAGCATATTATCTTAAATCATTTTGAATAGAAATGAATAGTCTATCAGTTAATAAAGTAATTTTGCTATATTTTAATGCAAAATTATACTATTAAGATTCTACAATGGGGGGGAAAGGAACATTTATAATCACAGGAATAGTCGTACTGAGTTGACAGCATTTGGGTTGGCTCCTTTTTCCAAAAATGTCAAGCACATATCTTTAACATCGTGAGCTTCTTCACAAGCTTTGAGAAATACTGGAATTCCGTCGTAGGTAACATTGTTGACATCTGCACCATGTTCAAGGGCAATCAGAGCACAGCGATAGTGTCGCTTAGTGGGCAAAACACAGTAAAACAAAATTCCTGCCAAAAACACAATCCCCAGAGGGCACTGAATTAGAAAATCTTGATGTAGTTATATCTTTTAGGCCCCCCAAAAAATAATTCTAAAAATCCATAATTAGCTCTCAGAGCAAAAGCAGATCTGAAACCAATTAAAACATCAAGACAGAAAAGCAGCAAAGAACTCCACTACTGACATTATTAGCAAATTCCCATAACCAAAGATGGCAGGCCCTAGAAGAATCTGGATTCTAATCTACAATTCACAGCTGACCCTGGGTATTCAGCATGTTACAGTCCTTATCCAAGTGCCCTTTCTCAGGATGTGATTTGCTTTGTGAGATAGAGGTCTGTGGGTCCCTTGTAAAACTACAGAGATGCAAAAGAGATGATACACAATGATGATATAAGTAGTCCAGCCATGTTTAAAAACAAGTTAATGGTGATTGTAGCAACAAGGAGAAGAAACACAGGATTCAAGTGGATCATCTCATTTAGGCAGATCATGTTGTCCCACTGAAAAGAAAAATGACAAATCCCTGATCCAGGATTTCTGACAAATTGGTAATGTAAAACATACAGGAGTTGCTAAGGCATTTTAATCACCACCTTGTGGAGCTCCTTTCTGTAATGATTATTACCAAAACCCACGGAGAAGTTCTAGCCTGTAACCCATGGAGTTACCAGGAGTTGGAGGCCAACTTAATGGTAGTCAACAATAATAAGAAAGTTGGAGCTTGTCAAGTTTCCTAGTATAACTCCTTTACATGTCAAGATACTACTGAAGGAAGACAAAATTCTTCTGGAACTCCAAGCCAACATCTGAGCAGTCTATAAAGTAAAAAGAATAAGACCTAAGACATCATGTCCTACCTCATCTTTTCAATAAGATTTTATATTTCACAATGAATAATTTTGATATGATACCAGACATAGACAATCTAATTCTTGACACGATTTATTTTTAAAGGAGAAAGCTTTCAAAACTGATTCTTCTAGTTATGCCCACAACATTTTCAAATTATGAAAACAAATTGGTAGAGTAGTGAAAATCTGGCTAAATAAGGAAGATCTATTCATTCAGATAGAATGCTGAGAGTTTTACCTTTTCCTTCATTATCTACTAAAGTCATGTCTGCCTTTGCTTTGGCTAATATTTCCACTGAGAGTTCATGGCCCAGCTCGGCAGCCCTCATTGTGGGAGTACAGCCCATTCGGTCCTGCACATCGGGGTGAGCTCCAAGGTCAAGAAGAAAGCTGACCATATCAATGTCGTTGGACACTGAGGCTAAGTGCAGAGCACTGTGGCCATTGACAGGCTCGGTGAAATTGATCAATGCAGGGTATCCGAGCTTGATCAACTTCTCTATCTGCTTCTTGTCTTTTTTCAGCACACACTGAAGAACTTTGTAGATCTGTAAGTTCTCAAGTCTCTTATCTGCCAAAGCCATACTCGATCACCTTCTTGAAAATGCTTCCTTGACCAAAACAGAAGCTACGAAAGGAGAAAAAGAAAAAGAAAGAAAACACAGGACTCAAAGTTAACTTTATAATTCATGATTTGTTTGGTTGGTTTTTTTTTAAATTTTACAAAGTCTTGGGGTTCAGGGGTGATTTTCAATAGATCGAAGCAAGGGAGCAGCTCTGCTACGTACCAAATCCCAACTCAGAAGCAGGTCATCTAGGAATGGCTTCGCACCAGGCTCCCCAGGAACGTATGGTGTGTGATGGGTGAGGGGGTATCATTAATGTTTGGCCAATCATATTTCTTTATTTGTGCCTCTGAAAATGAAGGCTAATGTTTTGAGTATTTCTTTAATCTAAGAAGAAAACTCTTTTTTATCAAAGATTCTTTCCTTAATTGATTGTGGCTAATATCTGAAAAGTAGAATTAAATTTGTTGTTACGTACTGTTTAGTAGACCCTCTGAGCAATGGCTCTGAACTCTGCCCTATCCTGGAACTATCTCTGACACACCTGCCCTTATTGCCACAGTCACTGTAGCAATGCATCTCATCCACGGTCTTTCTGTCCTGTGCTGACCTTCTACCTTTCTGAGCATGATGCCCTTCTACAGGGACTGGTCCCTCCTGGCAAATTGTCCAAAGTATGTGAAATGGAATTTCAAAATCTGTGCCTCCAAGGAGTAATTTCACTTTACCCTCTCTAGAACAGACCTGTTTGTTCCCTTGGTGGTCCATGGTGTGCTTAATACTCTCCAGTACTGCAACTCAAAGGCATGAATTTTTCTCCTGTCATCTTCAGTCACTGTCCAGTTCTCAGATGCATAGCAAGCAATTGTGAAAACCAAGTCCTATATCAGGCACACCTTAGTCTTTAGACTGACAATGTTGTTCTATAATACTCTGGAGAGGTATTTTTTAAAAATAATTTTTTAATTTTAATTATTATTTTAACAAAAGTTTACAGAAAAGTTAAGATTTTCATTCATTCATTGTTGCACAATTTACGCCCTCTCCCTCGCTTTCTTCTCTCCAAGTTGACTTTTTTTTTTAATTTTTGCGTGAGTGTACCGTCAAATCCTATCTGACTGGTACAGGAGGAGATTGTCCCTCCTTTTCCCGGCAGAGCATCTGGTGGATTCGAACTGTGTGCCTCTGGGATTGTAGTTGCAGCTCCTTGCCACTAGGCCACCAGAGCTCCCCCCAAGTTGACTTTTTTAATACTAGTTTATGCTACCCTTAATGTGCTCACCAAGTTGTGCCAAGAAATTCTGAGGATAACCACCTAGCCTACTGACTGGAAGAAATCTATATTTGTTCCCATTCTAAAGGAAGATGATCTGACAGAGTGTGGAAATTATTGAACAATATCATTGATATCATATGCAAGCAAGATTCTGCTGAAGATCATCCAAAAATGACTGGAACAGCACATCAACAGAGAACTGCCTGAAGTGTAGGCTGGATTTAGAAGAGGCAGTGGCACTAGGGATATTACAGCTAATGTCAGATGGATCTTGGCTGAAAGCAGAGAGTACCAGAGGAATGTCTGTGTTTCATTGACTATGCAAAGGCATTTGATTGTGCGGATCACACAAACTGTGGCTGACTTTGAGAATCCCAGAACACTTGATTTGATTGTGTTTATGTGAAACTTACACTTGGACCATGAGGCAGTCTTCAGAACAGAGTGCGGAAACATTGCATGGTTCAATACTGGGAGGGTGTGTGTCAAGGATGTGTCCTATCTCTATATCTTTTCAATCTATATGCGGAATAGGTTATCGGAGAGGCTGAGCTCTATGAGAAGTGTGGCATCAGGATTAGAGGTAGACTCATCAGCAAGCCCAGGGGCCAGAGAGGTCTTCAAGCAGAGTGAGTTGCTCTCCCCTTCCTCGGGAGTGTTGAGCTCCCCAACAAAGGTGAATTTCCAGTGATATCAGGGACCAGAAAGGTCTTCAGAAAAGGTGAATTGCCTTCTCTCCCACTGAAGCAGTGATTTCCCCAGCCAACGTCACCAGACCCAGGACCTGTGAGGTCCCCAGACACAAAACTCTATCACAGCAACGTCATGCAAGAAGCTGACTACCTTACATGCAACACAAAACCAAAGCAAGATATCACCTCCCAGATGTTATCAAAAGACAGAATCCGTGGATTTGCTAAAGGTGGAAAGTCAATTGAACTTCCTGACAAAGACTTCAAATGCATAATGATCAAGTACTTTCAGTGGGTGAAAGAAAAAGTCAAAGAATTGGAGAAATCTACAAGCAAAAATCCAAGAGAAACTTTTAAAAAGCAATACAAGACAGAGCAGATAAAAAAGCCCAAGGCACTAGAAGAACAAGAAATAGCAATCTTAAACATTAAAATCAAAGTCTCTGACACTATCAACATGTTGGAGAGATAGAAGAATAGAATTGAAGAGATGGAACACAGAATCAGTGAAATAGAAGACAGAGCTCTTAGCACTGTTCTGCTAGAGCAAAAATCAGAATCCAGAAGGAAAGGAAAAGAAGAGAGCCCAAGAATAATGTTGAAAACCATAAAGAGGAATAACACGCTCAAAACTGGAATTACATAACAGGAAGAAGTAAAGGGGGGGGGCACTTAAAAAATTATGGAAGTGTTACTAGAAGAAAACTTTCCAGGGATCATGAAGAATGAAAGAATATATATCCAAGGTGCTGAATGAATCTCATGTAGAATACACATCAATGCAGAAATGACTCCTAGCTGACCCTCCAGTGAGTTCTCAGAGGCAGTAAATTGTATATGATGTCCATTCTCCTATTGAACGACTGGCAGATTCAAACTGCGTGTCCCTTACTTGATAGAGACTAATCAGGAAATTGAATGTTCTCCAAATACTGAATGTTGTTAGGAGGAGATGGTCCTTGGAAAAGAACAGCATGCTTGGAAAAGTCAGTGAAAGAGAGGAAGACCCACACACAGTGAGCTGAACTGACACAGTGACTGTAACAGTGGGCTCAAGAATATCAGAGATGATGAGGGTGCCACAGGATAGGGCAAGGTTCAGATCTATTGCTCATAGGGTTGCTATGAGTCCTAGTTGGCTTGATGGCACCTAACAGCAACAATAGTCAGAGAATTATCAAAGCATCCACTCCAACAAAGACTTTATGGAATTTGGTGTTGTCTAATCATGTTGCCATGATTAGTTCATCCACCATGGGTTGGTTCAACTGCATCCCTCTCAAAAGCCAACCCCCCTCCCCCCACCCCCTGTGCTGTGGGTAGACAAGGTTGGTTAGCATCACTCAACATCTCACCCTCTGCACCATGAAAGAAGAAAAGTTTTCCCACTAGTCTAAACTCCTCTTCCCCGGTGTCAGGTAACCCATCCTGGTGAGAATCATCACATATATGTGTCGCTGTACTTTCCCCCAACATGACCCAGGGACACCTTGGCACACTCTATGTCTTTATTTGTATGGACAATGTGGGTTGGATGGTGGACTAGAACAGAATTTTTAAACTGATGTCCGTGCATAGGAGCCTCTATAAACATTGAGTCTGTAGGTATACACGTACCAGGGTGAATTATCCCTCTCTGGGGACAGGTCCCTAAAGCTCATCAAACAGTTTGTGAGACCAAGCAGCTTTCTAGAGGAGGGATAAAGACAAGACTGGTGGAGTAGGAGGACTTGAAGAGGGGCATCTGTTGTTTCTTGGCATCTTCCCTCCCCTGGGTCAATATCTGCACAAACTAGGAAGCTCTGGTGCCCTAGTCCTTAAGGAGTTGTGCTACCGACTCAGAGGCACACAGTTCAAATCCATCAGCTACTCCTTGGGAGAAGAAGGATGGACAATCTCCTGTGCTATTTACAGCATCAAAAACAATTTAATCGCATGGGAGGAGATTGCCCATCTTTCTCCTGTGGAGCCGCTTTGGGGATTGCAGTGCAGCTTCTTAGCACCAGGCCAATGGAAAAGGACGGAGAGAGTACCCGTTTTAAGGGGAAAATAGGGGTAACTACGATCAAAGAAGCCAGCTCACCTCCTACTCATCAGGGCGCTCAGGAGCCAGGACCTCGGGGCTGGGATACCTCTGGACCTGCGGGGACAGCGTGCGAGGCCTGCACCTCGGTTCCCCGGCGCCTCCCCGAGCCTGGGAGCGGGCGCCCCGGCGTGCGTGAAGTCCCCCTGGGTAGGGCAGGCGAACCGACGCGCCGGGCTGCAGACGAGGGCGCGTGCCTGTCCATGGGCCCGTGTCCGCGCGTGGCCCGGCGGCCAGGTGAGCTCAGAAGGTGGGCGGGGGCGCTGCGCGGACAGAGCCAATTGTGAGCTGAGGCCACGCACAGCCCGCTGCCAGGACAACCGCTCGGGTGCGGGGCGGGGCCATCGGGAAGGCCCGCCCACCTGTGTCCTGGGGAGGCGGGTGGAGCCAGGATGCTGGGCGGTGCAGGCTGGAGGAGGGGGCGTGGGCTGCCTGAAGCCCCGCCTTCGTCCACCTCCTGCAACCTCCTCCTGCTCTCATGGGAGGGAAAGTTTCATTTCATTGGAGAGTCGAAAGCAACTCATTCTTCACCCTCTAGCGAGTTTCTGAGTTTATAAATCACATGGGAGGAGGCTGGCCATCTGGGAGACTGGTCAGTTCGAACTGCGTCTCTTTGGGTTGGCAGCAAAACTGCCCCAAGTCTAGGCCACCAGAACTCTCTCTATAACTGGAAAAGTACTAAATGTATATAGTAAAGGAGAAAAAAAAATATAATAGTTTTAAAAGTAAAATGAGATAATTGCTGTCAATAATTTTCTTGTGACTTTTCCCAGAAATTTTCTTTGCATACTCTTGAAAATAGGTATACACCAATTTGAATAAATATATAGCGGGGATCATTTTATTTCAGAGCCTACATATTTGCCCACAAATAACCTTTTTTTTTTTTTGAGACAAATTCTGAAAATTGTTTATCTGCTTGTGTGTATGAATATATTTTGTTCAAATAGCACAGTTGTTGTAAGGTGCTCTCAGCACAACAGCAGATCTGAATCCTTCCCTCGCCTGTGCCGTCCTCACCGTCTCTGACACATTCCAGCCCATTGCTGCAGTCACTGTGTCAATCCATCTCATTGAGGGTCTTCCTCCCGTTCACAGACCCCCTTTACCTTTTCCAAGCATGATATCCTTCTCCAAGAAACAGCCTCTCCTTCCGACACACTCAAAATATGTGGAAGAAGTTTCTCCATCCTTGCCTCGAAGAGCTGCACTTTTTCCAAGATAAATCTGTATGTTCTTTGGGGCACAAAATTGCACAGATTAGCTTGTAATTGAAACTAACAGTTCTCTGCTTTGCCCATCAACCTTCCACGTAGTGATAGTCTAAAAATGTTACTAAGTACTATTTCCAAAAGAATACACTCTGTGCAATGCAGGGAGCTGTGGTGCTGCTAGTCCAGAACTGTAGTTCAGACCCACCAGCCACTCCAAGGGAGAAAGACCTGCAATCTCCTCCTGTGCGATTTACAACCTCTGAAAACTGCTGCAGGGACAGTTATGAGTTGATTCCCACTCAATAGCAATTGGTTTGAGTTTGTGTTTTTTTTGACATATGGAAAGTAGGAAAAAACCCGCAAAGCCCCCTATATATGCTGCCTCGACCTCTGGACTCAAATTTATTTCTCCACAGTTGTACATTGTCCTCTTCCTGTGCCCAGTGATAACTGCTAATCTGAATTTTATATTTATCATCCCCCTGCATTAATTGATCTAACTTTTAAAATTTTTTCTAGGTGATATATTTGGAAAATAATTTTAAATATGTTCTGCATGTTTGCAGGAATACAAAATTATATTAAATGGTGTGTGTTGACAATACTTTTTCCTAAGAGCACTTTATCTTTTAGTTATAACTTTCTAAGTGATATTTAGCAGTAGTTTTCAAATCTTCCTTCACCACTGTATGTCCTTTCAATAGATGATGATGTTGTTGTTGTTGTTGAGTACCACTTAGTCGGAACCAACCCATAGCTGACCCTCCAGCGGATTTTCAGAGGCAGTTAATCGCACAGGAGGAGAATGCCCATTTTTCTCCCATGGAACAGCTGGTGGATTTGAACCGCGTGCCTTCAGGATTGTAGCACAGCTTCTTGCCACTAGCCACCAATACTCTTCGTTCAATATATGATATGAAAGTAGAAAAAAAGACTCATACTCTTTTGGGTGTAAAAGCAAGATGTTTTATTATGGAAGAGGCAACTTCAGTTGGGAAACACCAACTGGATCCACAAAACACTCTGGCCTTCTGAAGGTGGAGAAAGGTCTAAATACAAAGATTTCAGGAGCTTCTCAGCAATTTCTTGAGTGATCAATGCTTATATTTTACATATCCAACAATTCAGGCATCAGATAGCCACTTATCCTTTTTTTTAAAATTTTTTATTTTTTATTTTTTTCCTATAATTATATTTTATTAATTTTCATAAACATTTACAGAGATTTTGGGTTTCGATTCATTCATTGTTGCACTATTCTCTCTACCCTCCTCCCAGTTTGTTCTTGTCCAAATGCCACAGTGCTTGTCAAAGCCAGTTCTGATTAATCTTCTTTGTCAGTGTGTCCTTTGCCATTCCCTATCACTCCTCCCTGAGAGAGACTTCACCCTGAGTCATAAGGGAAAGGGGATGGCGTATTCTCTTAGCTACTTCCTGCTGAAAAGGGACGCTGTGGGTTTCAGGGTGAAGATCTTCTCTCACTACTCTAAAGGGCCCCTTTGGCAGTAGGAAACACATAGACTATTATGGAGATTGATTTTGGAATTTAGATGCACTCTTATTGATTGTGCTTGGCTGTACATGTTCATATCCTTGAAGATGTATCATGGGGGTGTTGCAACCTAGAAGACACAAATTTGACTAGCAGGTTATAAGTACATGAGTCAAAAATTATGGAAAAGTAAAAGAAAAGATTCTTTCATTGTTTTACAAACCCTCCCCCAGGTCCCCTCCACCATGTAGCCCTCGCTCTAGTCTCCTGTGATGACAGAAATACCTAGTTATATATCTCTTTTAAACAGTTTTCTCCCTCCTCTGTTTCAGTGCAGTATACATTATTGAACCCATCTTACTCAGTGTCTCCCCAACCCCAAGGACAGTCCCATTCTACAACAGTGGCATCATGTAATATTTGTCCTTTTGTGACTGGGATATTTCACTCAGCATAATGTTCTCCAGAGTCAACCATTTTGAATAATATTGCATGAGTTCCTTGTTTTTTAATGCAGCATAGTATTCCATTGTGCGAATATACCACAGCTTCTCTAGCCATTCGTTTGTTGATGGGAACTTCGGTTGTTTCCAACTCCTTGCTATTGTGAACAAAGCTGCAATAAACATGGGTGTGCATATATCTGCTTGGATGTCAGCTATGGTCTCTTCAGGGTATATTCCCAGTAGTGGAATTGCTGGGTCAAATGGTATCTCTATTTGCAACTTTTTGAGAAAGCGCCATACTGCTTTCCACAGGGGTTGCACCATTTTACACTTATCCTTTTAAACACAGTTATTTCTTATACAAGGCCCTGGAAATAGTTAAAGCAAAAATTTCCTAATGACATTCTGTGGAGGCACTTTACATATTTAACCAAACTACATGTTTTAGCTATTATCCATCCAAATTCCTCCAGAAAAATAAGCCAAGATTCATGTGCTTATGGGACAACAGAAGTAGGGGAAAGGAGCTCCGATTTCAAACCTGACTTCAGTCATATTATTCATATCCAGCTGTAATGAATACCTATGATACCTTTTATATATACCTCCTTTAAGGTCATGGACTTAAAGAAAACTTCTTTTATCAACATTCTATGAGTGTTTTCTTCTTTAGTATGGCTGTTTGTTTTAGAAAAATCTACTGCAATTGAATCCATTCCAACTCATAGAAACCTTATCAGACAGAATATAATTCCCCCGAGGTATTTATAAGGCTGTAAACTCTGTGTATGTGCATGCAATATTTTTTATTTTCTGTGATTTAGATGAAAGTTTACAGAGCAAATTGGCTTTACATTTAATAATTCATGCACAGTTTGTTTTTGTCAACACGGATTAGAATCCCCCCAGTGTAATGGGAATTTTCTGACTGTCTCCATGTGTTTACCATTTCATTTCACTTCATCCTTATTTCCTCTGAGCTTTATCCCTGGGCACAAACTCCCACTCGTTCCCTTGTAAGTTGATTGTTTTCATGAATGCCTGCGTCCCGGGTATTATTTCACCTCATAGTTCTATCTTTATAGTTCACTTTATAGTCCTATCTGTTGTCCAACTTAAACTGTAGCTTCCAGGGTGACTTCAGTTGTGAGTTTAAAGAGTAACTAAAGGGCATTATCTTGGGGATTCTGCCAGCCTCCATCACTCCACAAGACTGCTCTATTTTTGTTATTGTGTTTGGCAAGAGCTTCCCAGCAACTTATCTGATTGGTTGATGCTGATGTTCTAAATTTGCCCCCAACTCTGTTCAGAACCTCTTATAATGGGGTGGTCTCTTCCTGAGCTGTCAGCTCTGACACCTAGGTACTCTTTAGGCCTCGTATTCATGTGGTGCATTAGTTCTAAAACAATTTTTTCTTCCTTAGGTCTTTGATTTTCTTCATTCTTCTTTCTTCCAGATGAAGAGAACAGATATCTGCTCACAAGTTTTTAAGACTCTAGTCACTATTCACAAATGCAGGATGCAGAATCTTATTTTTTTTGGTAAACTATCATATATTTTTGTAAAGTCAGTGCCAATTGACTTTAGTGTCTCTTGAGACTACAGTCGTGAGCCGTCAGACCTAGCGACCTCTTCCCTCAAAATGTTTCATTACGGCTAAGAAGTTTTCATAGCTTTGCACCACATATGTTCTACTATATTTGTGCATGTATTTCAGCACGTACAAATAAATACCTAAAAATACCCTCTGCAAAACCTCTATATCATTGTGGATTGTGGGTGTTGTCCCATTTGTCGTCATGTATTTGTTCATCTTAACTGCCTATATATTTGCTTTCAGACTATTGTGAGTATTGTTGGTACAGGATTGTACGTGTAATCGAGTCTACCTTTTGGTCTTTAACTCTTTTTTTTTTTCTTTAACTCTTCTTTAATAGTGTCTTTCTATGCCTTGACCATTTGATGTTGTCCCACTTCTTATTGGATATTGCTTATAAGTCTTTATAGAAGCAATTGTTTTTTGTTGTTGTTGCTGTTGGTTGCCATTGAATCGAGTATGACTTATAGAGGCCCCATATCAAAACCCTGTCCTATGCTGTGCTACCCTCTTCCTATCTGACATGCCTGAGCCCATTGCTACAGATACTTTGTCAGTCTGTATCTTTAAGAGTCTTCCTCTCCTTTACTGACCCTCCACCTTTCCAAGCATGATGTTCCTTTCCAAGGAATACCTCTTCCTAACGATCTACCCAAAGTATGTGCAATAAAGCTTTGCCATTCTTGCCTCTAAGGAAAATACTCTGGTTGCACTTTCTCCAAGACATAGCCATTTGTTCTTGTGACAGTTCATGGAATATTCAGTATTCTTCACCAACATCACAACTCAAAGGCACCAATTCTTTTGTCATCTTTGCTTATTGTCCAACTCTCAGATGCATAGTAACTGATTGAAAAGATCATAGCCTGAATCAGATACACCTTTGTGTTTAAACTGACATCATTGCTCCTTTGCATTTTGGAGAGGTCCTTAATAGCAGAATTTTCCAATCCAATCCAATCAGTCTTTTGATTTTTTCCTTTTATTTTTCTAAATTTATTCATTGTTGCACATTTTCTCCCCCCTCCTCCCCTTCCTTCCCCCCAGCCTACCCCACAACGCATCGCTTGTTCCAGATTATTGTCATACATATAATGCCTAAACATATATTCCTTTTGGACAGTTTTGTCTTCACCTATTTTACTGCAGTGTTCATTATCTATTTACTCATTCTTTTCTTATTCTCTCCTCAACTCCCTCAGCCCCCTTCTTTTTATAACAGCAGTGTTATGCAGTATTTGTCCTTTCGTGACAGAGAAATTTCACTCAGTATAATGTTCTCCAGACAGATTCATCCTGGAGAGGGCTAAACTGGGCTGCTCCTCGGAGGCAAGGATTCTGAAACTTTGTCTGACATACTTTGGTCATGTTGTAAGGAGGGACCGGTCCTAGGAGAAAGACATCATGCTTGGTAGGGTGGAGGGCAGGTGCAGGAGGGGAAGGCCCTCTGGGAGGCGGATTGATTCAGTGACTGGGGCAATCGAGATGAGTGTGTCAGAGGCAATGAGATTGGCACAGGACAGAGCAGAGTTTAGAGCTGTTGTACATAGGGTCGCTATGAGTTGCAAGTGTCTCAACGGCACATAACAACAAGAACAACAATGTTCTCCATGCTCCTCCATGTTTTATGCGTTCATTGTTTTTCACTGTGGCATAATACTCTATTGTATGAATGTACTATAGTTTTTCCCCACCCATTCATTTGTTGCTGGGCGTTTAGGTTGCTTCCATTTCTCTGCTATTGTGAATAACTCAGCGATCGACTGTTAGAGTTAAGTTTATATATAAAGATAAAGATAGTCTGGCCACCATCTGAAGTCTTTGTGTTTTCCTTGACTACTTCAGCAACAAAGAAGTCCCTAACCCCTCCTGTATGAACCCTACTCCCTTTATAGTTTGCTAAATATTTGCACCATTGCTAATGAGCCCACTCATTTTCAAAATAGCCAACCGCTCTGTGCCACCACCATCTTCCCCCACAAACTCCCCAATCCCCTTATATCTCCCAGCCCACCCCCACCCCCACCCCTGGCCCCTTCCAGCACCAATAAAGGCCACGAGGAGCTCCAGGAGCTCTGAGCTTGGGGCTCTGCCCCACTACCGCTGCCTTGTGTGTAGAGTCCTAGCTTGAGCTCATAATAAAATCCCTCATGTTCTTGCATTGGATTTTGCTCCCTGGTGGTCTTTGGGGGACTTGCAATTGTGGCGCAACACGACTTGGGTATACATACATCTTTTCTAGGTTGGCTCTGGTTTCTTTAGAGTATATTCCCAGGTCTTTTGATTTCTTGATGTCAAGGGTGCTGATTTTGGATCCAAGTAAGAGGAAATCTTTGACAATTTAAATCTTTTTTTCCATTTATCATGATGTTGCCTAATGGCTCTGTAGTAGGAATTTTATATCTTAGAAGATCACTTGTCATCTGCAAGTTTTTAAGACCCTACCTAGACACTGTTCATAAACATGGTATCAAGACACCACATAGTTCAGGATTCTTCACTGTACCATATCTTGAATTCTGTGCTTCCTTAAATTTTTATTAGGATATGTGTAAGCTATGTTAGAAGAATAACTTATCATTACAAAAGGCAAATTTTAAGACATGAATCGGTCTCTTTAACAAAACAAGTTCCTCTAAAGTGTGTAATTCTTCACATGGCCATAGGAATCTCTGTTCAATTTCAAGAGTTAGATAATCACTCTATATCATATTTAGCAAGTCCTGTAATATCTCTATAAAGGCTTCTAGTGTCCCAGTGAGTGGACAGCTGCATTGCTAAGCCCAAAGGCAAAGCTCTCGCTACTGGGTCAAATCCATCAGCAGTTCCATGAGAAAAAGATAAACAATCTCCCCCCATGTGATTCACAGCCTCTTGAAAACTCTTAGAGTGTCAACTATGAGTTGGTTTTGGCTTGAGAGCTATGAGTTTTTGAGATAGAAACTATAAGTAAGGGAAACCAAGTCTTTTTATCTAAGGAGCTTTCTGTATACAGTTGGTCAAATCAGATTGGCTTGCTTTTTTGGCAGACCCAGATATATGCAATAATTTTGACGGCACCAAAATACAAAGGCACCAGACATCAATTCTTCAGTCTTTATTCATTGTTCAGTTTTCACATGCCTATGTGTGCCAAATGCAGTAATGGTTACCCAGGGTGGACAGTGTTTGGTGAAGCTTCCCAATTAAAACAAGTTTGGAGGCAGGAGTGGCATCCACTTCTGGAATGGCTCATCTCCAGAAACTCTATGAACAGTGCTCAGGTCTTTCATTCATAAGGTCGCTACGAGTCATCTATGATTCAACGGCACTTAACAACAACATGAGGCAGTTGGAAAATCCTACCTCTTGGTTCAAGCACAAGCATATCTTAGCTGTCAACGTGACATCTTTGCTCTCTAGCATGTTTAAGAGGTCCTTTCCAGCAGATCTGCTCAGTGTTGATTGTGGATGCAAGTAAAATAAAACCTGTGACAAGATCAATCTTTTCTCTGTTTACCATAATGTTATCGGTCAGTCTAGCGGTGAAAATTTTTGTTTTCTCTTTGCTCATGTGTAATATACACTACAGTCTGTAGTCTTCTGAGCTTCATCAGAAAGTGTTTCACGTCGTCTTTACTTTCAGCAAGCAAAGTGGTCTCATCCTTGTCACATGTTAATGAGTCTTCGTCTATTCCTGTTGCCACATTACTCTTCATATGGTCCAGCTTGTAGAATTATTTGTTCAGCATAAAACTGAATATGATCAGTGAATAAGTGGATGGAAAAAAACCCTAATTTTTATCTTTCCTGGTTTCAAAACATGCAGTACTCCCTTGTTCTAGTTGAAGGATTGCTTCTTGTTCTATATTCAGGTTTCAGATGAGCACAGTTAAGTGTTCTGGAATTCTTATTCTACTTAATGTCCTAAGTGCGACTTAGACTTCTTGCTTCACCGTTGATACTTAGTCATGGAGCTTTGGTGACAGAGTAGTAAGAAGCTGAGCTGCAATACCAAACACATGTGTTTCGAATCCATCAGCTGCTCCACAGAAGAAGCAACCTCCTCTCATTCGACTTACTGTCTCTGAGAACTTGCTGGAGAGTCAGCTATGACTCGACAGCACATAACCATGTCAACAACAACATATTCCATATCCTGAAATAGTTGAGCATGGACTATTCTATTTGATACAGTGACTTTTACTTAGTACCAACAGTCAAGACATCAGGAGCCATATCACATTGGGGAATTCTGCAATCAAATCACTCAGGAGGAATGATGTCAGTTTGAGAAGTAGGTGCACCTGATTCAAGCCATGGTCTTCCCAATCACTGCTTATATGTCTGAGAGCTGGACAATGAATAAGCACAACACAAGAACTGATGCCTTTGAGTTACGATACTGGAAAAAAATATTATCTCATAGACATTGATGTTTTTGAGTTATGATATTGGGAGGGAACCCATTTAATAATCCATACACAGCCAAAATTAAAAAATACATGTCTTGGAGAAAGGAGTTGGAGTGCTCCTTAGAGGCAAAGATGGCAGAACTCCTCTCACAAACTTTGGGCATCCTTGGAGAGGCATTTCAAGTGTGGAAAGTTGGAGGGTCTGTGACAGAGAGGAAGACCCTTAACCCAATAGATTGACACAGTGATTGTGGCAATGGGTTTCAGTGTGCCAGAGATGGTGAGTACAGCGCAGGTTAGGACAGGGTTTGTGTCTGTTGTTCATAGAGTTGCAATGAGTCGTACTTGACTTGATGGCACCTAACAACAATAACAACATTCCATCTATGTGGAACAAATAATTTGGAAAGATGTGGCATCAGGATAAGAGGAAGACTTATGAACAAATTGCGTGGTGCAGATGACACAACCTTGCTTCCTGAAAGTGCAAAGGACTTGAAGAGCTGCCTGTGGATGATCAAAGACTATATAGCCATCCATTCAGGCTACATTCAGACATCAAGAATACAAAATTCCTCACCCCCGAGCCAATAGACAACATCATTATAGGTGGAGATGAGATAGAAATGGTCAACGAATGTTGTCTTGCTTGGGGCCACAATCAACACCCTTGTCATAAGGAGCTAGAAAATCAAAGATGCATTGCATTGGAAATGGATGCTGTTGGGAATCTCTCCAAAGTGCTGAAGAACCATGATGTCAGTTTGATAACTGAGATGCACTTGATTCAAACTGTGATCTTTTCCAATTATTTGCTTTGCAGCTCAAAGTTGGATAGTGAATAAGGCTGACAGAAGTCAATGCCTTTAAATTATGGTGTTGGAGAAGAGTGCTGAATATTCCATGGACTGCCAATAAGACAAACAAATACGTCTTAGAAAACGTGCAGTCATGGAAGGCAAGGATAGCGAAACTTCATCTTACATACTTCAGGCACGTTGTTAGAAGGGACCAGTCCTTGGAAGAAGACATCATGTTTGGAAAAGTGGAAGGTCAGTGAAGGCAGAAGACACTCAATGAAATAGAATGACATGGGGACTACAGTGGTGGCCTCGAGTGTGTCAGAGATGATGAGGATGGCACAGGACAGAGCAGAGTTCAGATCTGTTGTTCAAAGGGTCACTATGCATCATATGGTTGACTCTAGAGCACTTAAGAACTTCATTTTCTCTATGCTTTATAGGATCTTCCCTAGAAACATTTCAGAAAAATTATTTCCTTTTCAAGGATTTGTTATAACAACTAGTATGAACAATTTATGTCTTTCTCAGCATCTCTTCAAAACTATTCAAGCCTGCACAAGAATTTTTTTTTTAAGACTTTAAAAGACTATCTTTGTGGAAAACAAACAAAAAATTAACAGCCACTAGTCATGACTTCCTGAGACAAGGCCACACTCATGAACAAAAGGAGACAGAAAGCTACACAAATTCACCCATCTGTGAGGCTGGGTTTTAAAAACAGACTTATGTAATTCCAGGCAAGAGAATATTTATGAGGCCTTTTTTTTTGGCCTAATTCATTTCAGTGGCTAAACAGTCTCTTACTTTGATTTTTCTCTCCAATTGGAAACAATTTGAAAATGGATCCTGATTTAGCAGGCAATTGTTAGAAAACTCAAAAATTTAAATACTAGTTACTGACAAACGAATCCCAAAAATCTAGTTGATTTTTCTTTCCAAACTGTCTTGGATGAGAAAGTGCCAGACAGATAGCGTGATATAAGACAAAATGGTTTCTCATATAAATAAGCAGGAATTCCAGAAGGTTTCAGAAAATAAATGATCTCTAGTGTTGGCATTCCCACGTTTGTTACATAGTGAAAGACGCTTTTGAGTACAATAAAATAAATTCTAAGAACAACAGAAGAATAAGCCCCAGAGAGATAAAATGCAAGTAACAGAAGGGTGGTCCCAGATTTATTAACCTTAAAAAACCCACCAAGAGTGTGATGCAGAGCTAGACCATTCAAGAACTCACTGATCCTGAGCCTAAATCCTCTAAGCCTTAACTGTGGCAAAAGATGATGTGCCTTGGAGAGCACATCTTTGATACAAAACAGATCAAAGTAATAAAACTGTTGTACCTGTTTGGGAGCAGAAGAAAATTTGTGGAAAGACAACTCAAATTGGGAAGTAGGTCAACAAAGGACTCGATTTCAGAAACTTCCAAGCAAATTTTCTGATTAATTGATATTTTTAAAATTCAACCAGACACTAAACATTCACAAAATTAGACCACACACTTACCATTTTTTAAAAAATTGTGTTTCATTCTTGCACCTTGCTGCTTTTTTTTTCTCCCACCTTCCACCCACCAAGTTCTGCCACCCAGTGATTTCCTCCTCTCCCCACCCTCGGCCCCCTTGCCCCTCCGCTTCCCTCTGTGGATATCCATAGACATCTTACTGGTTATTCTTCTGTTTTTAATATAATGGTGACATACCCATAGTCACCAATAAGACAAAAGGACTGCAATATCCATAAATGCACTTTATTACGTAGGTCTGGGAGACAGCGAGTCACCTCTAAGACTGCCTCCCTGTCTGAGAGTGGTCATGGCTTTATATATGTTGTTGTTGTTAGGTGTTGTGGAGTTGAAGACGATTCATAGCGACCCTATGAACGAAAGGCCTGAGCACTGTTTGTACATAGAGTTTCCGGAGGCAAGCCATTTGGAAAGTGGATGCCGCTCCTGCTTCCAGGCTTGTTTTAGTCAGGAAGCTCCAGCCAACACTGTCCACCATGGGTATAAACATACAATATATATAATTACATATTTCTTCTAAAAAAAAATCCTTATAAAGAAAAATCATTGTTAAAAATGAAAGTCA
>NW_006399888.1:8486979-8489851 GCF_000299155.1 Elephantulus edwardii | reverse complement strand
GCATTTCTGGCTATATTCTTCTTTATACCAGATGCTAGGCCTTCTAAGTTTTGTCCAATTTTGTCTCTTATGATCGTTACAGTTTTGAGCCTTACCCCTAGGTTTATGATTCACTCTGAGGTGATTTTTGTGTATAGTGTGAAATGTGACCCTTGGTTCACCTTTCTGCAGGTTGTTGTTGTGGAGAACCAACTCATAGCTGACTCTCCGGTGAGTTTTCTGAGGCAATTATTTGTAGGGAAGGAGATTGCCCATCCTTCTCCCGCAGAACACCTGGTGGCCTCGAACTCTGTGCTTTTGGGATTGCAGTGCAACTTCTTGCCAGTCTATTTTTGCCAGAATCATTTGTTGAAGAAGTTGTCATTTCCCCATTTGATAGGTTTTGTTTCCTTGTCAAATACCAGCCAGTTGATCAGAGATAATTGGGTCTATTTCTGGATTCTCAATTCTGTTCCATTGATCTATGTGTCTGTCATTGTACCAGTACTGTAGGAGTCAAGATTTCTTATAAATATCTCTGGTTTGGATACCATCTCAAGTCTTTTGTCCTTGTTTTTCTCGAGTTCACTTCCTGAAAGGACCTCAGGAACAAAGAAGTGACTCTAACTCCTCCTGTATGAACATTACTCCAATCAGAGTATGCCAATTGTTCGCGCCCTTGCTAATGAGCCTGCTCATTTACAAGTCAGCCAATCGCCATGCCACACCCATCTTCCCTGCAAGTTCCCCAATTCCCTTGTATCTCCCCGCCCCTCACTCAGTCTTTGCCACTCCCAGCACCAATAAAAACCCTTGTCTCCTAGTGCTGGGGGCTCTGCCACACAGCCACTGCGCGGGCCTGTGTGTGTATCTTCTCGAGAGCTTGTAATAAAATCCCTCATGTTCTTGCATCATTTCTGCTCCCTGATGTCCTTTGGGGGACTTGCGATTGTGGCATAACAGTACCATGCTGTTTGGGTTATTACAACTGTGTAAAGGGTTTGAAATCAAGGAGTCACTTACTGCTTTTATTATCAATTATTTCTTACACAAGATTTTAGGAACAAGACTTCATTTCAAATACATTTCATTCATTTTACTCATGTCAAACACTTCAGATTTTAAATTGCCTTAAAAATGACATTTCCATGTATTTTAAAACATCAGATGTACTGTTGGTGAGGATTTGGAATATTACTAGTACTTACTACTATAGACAACATTACAAGGATTATGTCTACACATCTCTTGACATTCACAGTTCCAGAGTTTCTCCAAGGTATTTGTCTAGGATTAAAATTTCTGGGTCTTAGGTTAATTACAATTTCAAATATCCAAAATAATGTAGATTGGTTTTCCAAATATAAACACACAACACAACCATTTAGACTCTCCTTTGCTGTATGTATCTTGAAGAAAATTTGGTTTTGTCATATTTTAAACTTTTTTGCCACTCTGTTGTGGGTTGCTTTTGAGTCAGAATCGACATAGTGATAGGGTGGTATTGTTACTGAATGCAAGGGGTTCTTTCCGTAGTCAGTCGCCAATAAGACAAATGGACTGCAATATCCATAAATGCACTTTATTACACGGATCTGGGAGACAGCAAGTCACGTCTAAGACTGCCTCCCCGTCTGGGAGTGGTCATGGCCTTATATACCAGGGTGAAACTAGTTCATTTAACAATGAACTTTTGTTAGTAAAAAAAGTAATTTCTACACCTGAAAAGGACAGTTCTCATCTATGTATCAGTAATTCAGGAAGGCCCCAGTTCTCTTCCTGGTAAACAGACAGATTAACATACTGTTTACATATGACTGGAGAACCAGCTTCACCAGCATCTAGGATAGATGCATTTCCTCTTCTGGTAAACAGACAGATTTAACTACTCTATATGACTAAAGACAGGAAACAGAGAATTCAGAGGCTAAGCAACTAGTTTTGCAGGCTGAAGAAAAATAACTATAGTTTTATAACTGATACCTATATAAAGAATTCTGAACTTACTAATACCACCCTCTCAGTATTAGTAAGTTCAGAATTCTCTATATAGGTATCAGTTATAAAACCATAGTTATAAAACTGACATCAGTTTTCTCCAGCTTGCAAAACTAGTTACTTGGCCTTAGAATTCTTTGTTTCCTTTCTTTAGTCATGTAAAGTAGTTTAATCTGTCTGTCTCCTAGATCAGCCTCTTTGAAGCTGTTTTTCCCAGTCATATGTAAATTGTAACTTAATCTGCCTGTTTACCAGGAAAGGGAGTATTGAAATAACTTTTATCTTTCCAAACTTGTTTTTTTCTCAGCTATAGTCGCAAACGACTCAGCACATAACAACAACAACAACAACAACATATGTTAACTAGTTTATAGGTTGTCTGTTTATTGGTATCTGTGTGATTTTTTTTTCCCCAATGTAGAAATTCTTTGATTTTACAAACCAAAGCACATTGATAAGTGAGTTGGTGTCTCACCCTGGTACAAAAGCCTAATGATCACTCCCAGATGGGGGTGGGGGGGGCAGTCTTTGAGGCCAACTCTTTGAGGCCAACTCTCTGTCTTCCCAGATCTGTAATAAAGTGTGTATGGATATTACAGTCTGTTTCCCTTGGGTTCAGTAACAATAGCTGCCCCTCCAGCAGGTTTTCAGAAGCAATAAATTGAACAGGAAGAGAATGTCTATCCCTCTCCCATGGAGCACTTGGCAGCTGGTAGATTGAAAACTACGTGCCTTTGGGATTACAGCACAACTCCTTATCACTTTTACTTTGCATTCTTCCACTACTGACTGTGAGAACTTGGACCTACTTATTATAATTTGACTGATCTTCTGTACTTATGAAATGTTCATTTTTTATTTTATCTCATTTTTAATGAATTAAATTTATTATTTA
>NW_006399888.1:8461024-8486879 GCF_000299155.1 Elephantulus edwardii | reverse complement strand
TTATTTAATTTTGTATTTAAATTAACTAAATAGGTTAAGCAGTAGATCGACCTGGCTAGAGAGAGAATTTGTGAATTGTAAGGTAGATGAAAAGACTTCACACTGAATGGAGCAGGCACTCATTGTTCTCCAGTTGATTTCTACTCATGAGAGCCCTCTGCGAGGTTTCCAACTCGTGAACCTTATTGGGATCACACAGCTTCTCCTTTACCCTGCAGTGTGGCCAATGAACGCCAGCTGCTCACCTTTGAGATCCTCACACATAACTGACTATGCCAGGACTCCTTGGTTTACAAACTCTCTAAAGAAAGTTTATAAAAGTGTTTGAGACTCTGGTAGGTTTCTGGTAGAATATGGTAGAGACAAAAGACTGAATAGATTAGAAAAGTATAAACTATGTTGGATTATCTCAGAACTACTCGAATCCACTGCCATTTAATTGGCTTGAACAGTGTCCCTCCATCGGGTTTCTGAGGATGCACATCGCAGTGAGAGGAGACTATAGCTGAGTAACTCGACTGTCTGTGGCACCAGAGCTCCTACTGCAAAGAAGCTAGGTGAATGGTTAATTGATTGAGACCTTAGAGATAAGCAAAATAGTATACTTCCCCTCCTAGCTTGATGTCAAAGAAACTTTTTCTGTGAAAGATACACTCTGGATAAAAACTCTCTTTGGATTTATGAGCAGGAGCCCCTGGGTGGTAACTCGATGGCATATAACAACAACATGTCTCCACATCCCTCTGACTGGAATCAAAACTCCAGCCTTAAAAAAAAAATAAAATAAAAACTCCAGCCTTCCAGTTACCACCCAGGGGCTCCTAGCCTATTGTCTGCTGGTTGCAGATGATATATTTGTTGTTGTTGTTATGTGCTGCTGAGTTGCCTGTGACTCACAGTGACCCTATCTATGTACAACAGCCCTAAACCCTGCTCTGTCCTGTGCCAATCTCACTGTCTCTGACACACCCACTCTGATTACCCCAGTCCCTGAATCAATCCACCTCATCGAGGGTCTTCCCCTCCTGCACCTGCCCTCCACCCTCTCAAGCATGATGTCCCTCTCCAAGGACTGGTCCCTCCTTGCAACATGTCCAAAGTATGTCAGATGAAGCCTCAGAATCCTTGCCTCCAAGGAGCAGGTCAGTTTATCCCTCTCCAGAATGAATCTGTTTGTTTTCTTGGCAGTCCATGGTACATTCAATACTCTTCTCCAGTACCACAGCTCAAAGGCATCAATTCTCCTTCTATCCATACTTGTGAAAAATCAACTGTGAGAAACCTGTAGAACCAGCTCTGTTACAATATACATGGGGTAACTCATACAGAGTTGACTCAAAAACAATTGGAACTGGAAAGAAAAATCATAGATGTTAACAATAGGTAATAATAGATAATTGTATTCTAGGTTAAACTTATTGTCACCTTTGAGAAACAGAGCTAATTAAAGAGAAAGGTCATGTAATAAGATATGCCGTTGTGAGGGCCATGGAAAAGATGAATATTCTTATTTAAAAACCTCATCACCATCCAATTGAAACTAACTCAAAACTGACAAGCTATTGGGTTTATCTATCTTTCTCCCATGGTAGGTTCAAAGTTCCACATATGTGCAGCTTTTATGTATAATTTTATTTAAAAAGAGAAAAGAATTAGGGCCAAGTCTTAAATCTATGCTATAACTTAGACTATTTACCTTCTATTCTCCTGTGGGTGCCCCTGTTAGTCTTACATCCATTCAAATTTCTCTATTTTGTCACCTGGCTTTTCAAACATCAGAAAGCAGGAAGTGGATAAAAAGAAAGGGATATTCCTTCTCATTTTTGAGTGACCTTATTCTGGTTATGGTCCAAAACAATGACTAATGCAAAAGAAAATACCTAATTGTCTCCAGATCTTAAGATCAAAGCAGTGATGACACGTAACACAGTCCCAGAAGTCCTTGTTTATAGAGCAGAGTAATAAAGGTGTGCTTTCTTTCCCAATTTGTTCTTCACTAACCACAAAGAGAATTGTCATTTGAGAAATCTAATGCCAGTGCTACGAAGCCCAAGGTGCGTGATTTTAATCTGCCACCCTCAGGCCTGGTTCCAATTGTTTTTCTGTGAAACATTCTCCTAGGTGGTATAGCACTGGTCTGTCCATTTGCTGTACAGAGGTAACTCGTGGTTGCTGTGAAGCTGAACACTGTGACACTGATGTGCCAAATGAGAGAATGGTTACCCATGGTGGACAGTGTTTGGTGGAGCTTCCCGATTAAAACAATCCTGGAAACAGGAGTGGCATCCACTTCTAAAATGGCTTGCCTCCGGAAACTCCATCAATAGTGCTCAGGCCTTTAGTTCATAGGGTTGCTATGAGTAGTCTTAAACTTGACAGCACCTAACAACAACAGCAATGCCAGTTGGAAGTTAATATCTGCAGAATTTAATAGTCTCAACTTCAAGGTTAGTTTTAGTTGCCTCTAACTTTTGGCTAATTAACTGGTTGAATTCCTTTTCACCTAGATGCCAAATGCAAATGGTTGCTATTGGTTTTTCTCCCCACGTTTGAATATTTTAGCCTCCCCCCAGGGGGAAAAAAAATCTCAGAATACATTGTAGAAGCTGTTAAGACCTCAATCTATGTCTCCTCAAAAACAAAACTGTTGTTGTTGTTATGTGCCATTGAGTCGACTCATAGCAACCCTATGTATAAGAGCTCTGAATGCCGTTCTATCCTGTGCCAACCTTGCTGTCTCAAATGCACTCATTCCCACCACCCCAATCACAGAATCGATCCATCTCATGGAAGGTCTTCTTCTCCTGCGCCGTCCCTCCACTCTGCCAAACATGATGTCCCTCTCCAAGGACCAGTAACTCCTTGAAACATTCCCAAAGTATGTTAGACGAAGCTTCAGAATTCTTGACTCCAAGGAGATTCCGGCTTCACCCTCTCCAGGACAAACCTATTTGTTCTCCTAGCAGTCCATGGTATATTCAACACTCTTCTCCAACACCACAGCTCAAAGGCATCAATTCTCTTTCTATCATCCCTATTCATTGTCCAACTCTCTGATCATAGCACGCAATTGCTAAGACTATAGCCTGGATCAGGCGGGCCTTAGTCTCCAGTCTGACGTCATTACTATTCAGTAGTCTGGAGAGGTCCCTCACAGCTGACTTTCCCAATGCAATTCATCTCTTGATTTCCTGGCTACTGTTACCAACAATGTTGACTGTGGAGCCAAGTAAACGGAAACTGTTAACTATCTCAACTTCTTCACCATCCATGCTGATGCTTTCTTGATGTTGAGCTTCAATCCATATAGGAGGCTGCAGGCTCTGACCTTCTGCAGCAAGTGCTTCAGGTCCTTCTCAGTTTCAGCAAGCAAGGTTGTGTCATCTGCATAACACAAATTATGGATGACTCTTCCACCAATCCTGGTGCCACATTCCTCCTTGTACAGCCTAGCGTCTCAGATGATCTGTTCTGCATACAGATTGAAACAAAACTGTTGTTGTTGTTGTTGTTATGTGCCGTCGAGTCGTTTGAGACTCATAGCGACCCTATGTACAACAGCTCTAAACCGTGCTTTATCCTGTGCCAATCTCATTGCCTCTGACACACCCATCCCGATTACCCCAGTCACCGAATCAATCCACCTCATAGAGGGTCTTCCCCTCCTGCGCTGTCCCTCTACTCTACCCAGCATGATGTCCCTCTCTACAAACCATAAAAAAAAAAAAAAACAAACCCACCCCAAACTCAAATAGGTCAAATCAGTTCCAACTCACAACACCCTTTCCTTCCTTGCTTCCTTCCTTCCTTTTCTTTTTTGTTTTTTTACAAAGTTCATATACATTGTGTTTCACACTATTCTTCGTTCATATTGTGTTTCATACATTATGTTTAATGAAATTAATCACCATTGGACCTTGTCCATCATTACCCTGTCTTTCCACCTGGATCCAGGCCTTTCTTGAGAGGAGCTTCTGGGCAAATTCAAACCTCCAACCTTTCAACTGCCTGCCAAGTTTTTTAACCAGTGACTACAAATGCCCTCAGTCACACTCTACATTCACTACACTTAACTGTTTTTCTTTACCACCAAGTCCAGACAGACTCATAGCTGACCCCACAGTGGGTTTTCAGAGACAATAAATCACACTGCAGGAGATTGCCCAGCTTTCTCCCTTGGAGCAGGTGCTGGATTCAAACCATGTACCTTTCAGTTGACAGTAAAATTCCTTATGCTATCACTTCCCAACTCAACCACTCACACTAGGCTTCTCTGCCAGAGATCGTTCTCTGCTTTAAGGAAGTGTGCAGGGTGACTTAGAAGTGCCATGGATATAATGCCTTCAGGTGCAACTTTCATCTAGTGGAACATAGAAGCCAGTGGATGTATGACCACTACCCCCCCCCCCCGCTTCCCTGCCACTCGGGGGTCTCACTCCCTCAGAGAGTTCTTGCAAATATTAACACTAAGGCAATTTGCTCATGAAGACATCTCTTGCCAGCTGCTTCCTTTCTTTTCCTTAGTTCCTTTTCTCTCTGACCTCACTGGAGTATCTACCTTAGCAACAGATCTCTTTCCAAATAAAGTGTTTTTACCCAAGCGCTGTGTCAGTATTGGCTTTGAGAGGAGCCCAAACTAAGACAAGGTGTGAGCAGGAAAACCCAAGTACTTTCCCGGAAGTGCACCAAACTCACAGCACCTGTAGGGATGCCAGCGATTTCTGTGCAAAGCAAAGTGGCTGACAGGTGGCGCTGCATTGTCAAAGCTGCTGGCAAGATAACAAAAGTATAAATAACGAGGAAATCCTTCCAGGGGTTGGTCTGTGTGCCCGGCACAGGGGAGATGCAGGTTGGCTCTGTATAGGTGATTCTTCCACCCCTGTTAGTTTTACCAGGTCCTTCCTGTCTCTGACCTAGAGGAGAGGTACCTGGTCTAGTGCCCCATTCTCTCACCCTTGTTCAGAAGGGACAGGCTTGTGTCCACCATTGTTCCCAGAGCAGGCACATTTGCATTGCAGTCATAGTTTTCATGAGCCTCAATGGTATCATTTTCACCTTCCAGGGGGGATACCTGGCTTCACTCCTGGCTGATGCACTTCCAACACACCCACTACTTGCCTTTCTGTGGGGGCTCACGTGTTTCTGTGTTGCTAGCTGCTTTCAGGGGAACTGTCTATGCTAAAACAGACCAGGAGGAAAGACGTAATGACCTGCTTCCAAATATCAGTCGAGGGGAATGTAACAAGAGCAGCATTTCATTATGTTGCACGAATATTCACCAGTATTGGGGGATGACACAGTGGCAGCTAATAACAGCAACAGATAGGAATTATTGTAGCTATAAAGCAGTTAAATGAAATACCACTCTAAAATATAAGAGTAACCTTATTGGAGTAACAGAAAAAAAACCCAATATAATATAGATTAACCAAAGCAAATAAAATCCAGAATGCAATGTGTCACAAGGAAGAATTGACAGTGTTACGTTTAAGAGAAAGAAAATCTGGGGAAGATTCAGAGGAAGGAAATGCTTGAAATGGTTCTTCAAATGAGTAGGAAAAACTACTCAACTCGGATTATGCTGACAGACCAGGAAAGCAGAGGGCTAATCTTCGCCACAGCTAGCAAAAATGCTTGTGCTTTGTCTGCTAAGGAATAGTCTAAAAATCTTTTCTAATGTAATTCTTGACAACATTTTTGGTGGCTCTGGGTATTTCAAAGTCCAGAAGTATTTCAACAAGATTTAATGCTATGCCATTTAGTGCCATGCTTGTCTTCTCCAACACTGAGCTTCTGGCGTTAAGGGATTCATTTTTTCCGAGGTTATGGCTTTCCAATTCGTGCATTTGAAATGTTATGACTCTCCAAGGCTCTTAGGTATTACTGCTTGTTTATGAGAATTTCATCATTATTTGTGTGTACATGGCAGTCTGAAGAACCTAGAAGGAACAAACATTTAAAATAATGATTACATAATTCATCCACTCCCAATTAACTATCTTTTATTTTCTAGGAGCTAAGGATGTGCTATTACTCATAACAGTCTGTTCACTTGTTATTTATATCACGCAAATAAGATGTTTGCTAGCTTGAAACGTTTAAGCAAATTCTCTAGGCTGGGTTAATTTTTATAAAGCAGATATTAGGACCCACTTGATGATGTACTTCAAGCTTATAAAATCTATTGTTTAAAAATTTATAATGGCTTATAATGGCTTCTATTTTGATTTATAAGTCTATATTTCAATATTTAAATATAGTTTAATGTATTAGTCTATAGGATTTCTTCTTAGTCCTTTGCATGAAGCTATGCTGTTATTTCTGTTGGCAGATGCCGTCAAGTTGAATGTGACTCATAACACCCTATGAACAGCCTACCTGAACCTTGCTCTATCCTGGGCCATCCTCATCATTTCTGAGACACTAGAGTCCATTGTGGAAGTCACAGTGTCAGTCTATCTCATGGGGGGTTTTCCTTTCCTTCTCTGACCCTCCATCTTTCCAAGCATGATATTCCTTTCCAAGGAGCCATGCCTAGCTACATGTCCAGGAGGAAAGATGAAACTTCGTCATCTTTGCGCCTAAAGAGCATTCTAGCTGCACCCTTTCCAGGACATCGCTATTTATCTGTTTGGCAGTCCATGGGATATTCAGTACTCTTTTCCAGCACTACAACTCAAAGATATCAGTTCTTCTGCCATCTTTATGCATTGTCCAGCTCTCAGATGTGTAGCAGGTGAGTGAGCACGCCATGGCCTGAATTAAATGCATCTTAGTCTTCAAACTGACCTCACAGCCCTTCAGTATTTTGTAGAGGTGCCTGACAGCAGACTTGCCCAATGCAATGTCTCCTGATCTCCCAACTGCTGCTATCAAGGGTGTTGATTGTTGATCTAAACAAGATGAAACCATTGACAGTTTCAATCTTTTCTGTATCAATCATGTTTACTGTTGGGCCTGTGGTGAAGACCTTTGTCTTCTTGATGTTGAGATGTAATCCATACCAAAGGTGGTAGTCCTTGATCTTCTGCAGCAAGAATTTCATATCCTCCTCTCCTCACTTTGAGCAAGCAAAGTTGCGTCATCTGCATAATGCAGGCTATTAATGCATCCTCCTCCAATCTTGATGCCACATGCCTCTTCACAGCATCTAGCTTTATGAATTATTTGCTCAACATACAGTTTGAAAAGGTACGGAAAAAGGATGCAATCTTGTCACACACCATTTCTGATTTTAAACCAGGCAGTGTTCCCTTGCTCTAATTCACATAACAGCTTCTTGATCTAGGTAGAGATTCTGTATAAGTACAACTAAGTATTCTGGGATTCCAATTCTTCTTAATGTGAGCCATACAGTCAAATACTTTTGCATAGTCAATAAGAGAGTTACTTAGTCTCTCTCGGGTCACTTTCACTATTTTTAAGAATTGGTTTTCATGAAATCACTCATGTGCATTTTATTGTATAATGTAAATTACAATTGTCCAATCTCATTATTCACAATGTCTCATTGAATTCTTGCTTTTCTCTCTCTTTCACTTCACCCTATCCATCCATTGGCTCATTCCCACTCCCTCTACCTCCCACCCCTGTCAACCTCTCACACTTGTTTGTGTGTGTAAACTTTCCCTCAGTCTCTTTTCCCCAACCTCAACTTGACAAATAATGCATGTTCTGTTCCAAATTGTTGATTACAATACCCACAGTGTCTGGTCATCCATTCATTTCAGACTGACAATCCCTTCACCCATTCCAATACTGGCAAAATAGAGCCAGGAAATTTCGAGGACCAATGACTGACTGAAGGACTGGAAGAGATCCATATGTGTTCCCATTCCCAAGAAAGGTCATCCAATAGAATGTGAAAATTATTAAACAAGAGCATTAATATCACATGCAGGCAAAACACTGCTGAAGGTCATTCAGGGATGCACAGCATATAGACAGGGAACTGTCAGCAGTTTAGGCTGTATTCAGAAGGTGTTGTGGCATCAGATATAACATTGCCAATGCCAGATGGATCCTGGCTGAGAGTGGAGAATACCAGAAGAATGTTTATTTATATTTTATTGACTTTGCAAAGGCATTTTGACTGTGTGGATTATTACAATTTATGACTAACATTGAGAAAATGGGAATCTCACAACATTTAATTGTGTTTATGCAAAACCTACACCTAGAACAAGAAGCTGTTGTGTAAACACAGCAAGCAGACACTAAATTATTTAAAATTAAGATTGTATCCTTTCCCCATACCTATTTCAGTCTGTACGCTGAAAAAAATTATTTGAGAAGCTGGATTCTATGAAGAAGATCAGGTTTGAAGGAAGACTCATCGATGGCCTCCCTTATATAGATGACACAACTTTGCTTGCTAATTAAGGGGAGCTTGAAACACTTGCTGCAGAAGATCAAACACTGCAACCTTCAATATGGATTACATCTCAGTGTCAAGAAAACAAAAATACTCACCTCTGGAAAGATAGTTGATGTAATGATAGATGGAGAAAAGTTTGAAACTGTCAACAACTTCATCTTACTTGGTCCATAACCAATAAACTTGGTACCGGCAGTCAGAAGATCAGGAAACTCATTGCACTAGGAAAATAATGCAGTCAGAGACCTCTCCAAATGACTGAGGAGCAACAATACTAATTTGAGGACTAAAGTGTGCCTGGTTCAGAGAGCATGGTCTTTTCAATCACTTCTATGCATCTAAGCGCTGGACATAAAAATGACATGAGGATGACAGAAGAAAAGAATGATGCCTTTGAACTGTGGTGCTGGAGGAGAGTAGTGAATATTCTGTGGACTGCTGAAAGACCAAACAGATATGTCTTAGAGAAGGTGAAGCCAGATTGTTCGTTGGAAGCAAGGATGGTGAAGTTTTGTCTTTTATACTTCAGGCATGTTGCTAAGAGGGGCTATTAGGGCATCATGCTTGGAAAGGTGCAGGGTCAACAAAAGAGAGGAAGGCACTCCACCAGGTGGATGACATAGTCAAGGCAGCTCAAAGGAGATTCAGAGCTCTGAAGTCCACGGAGAAAATGCCATACACACATCCTCTTGAGCAGTCTAAGCTGCTTTTTAATTTTCTAGATTTCTGCTCTGCATCGTTTCTTCCGAGCTCACAGCCTTTACTTCCTTGCTCTACGGAAATTCTTGTAAAATGCCTTTAAGGGTCCTGGCCATTTCCAGAGCAGGAGACAGACAAGGAATAGAGAGTGTGAATGGGAGATTGGTTTGCAGAATACGACAACAAGGCTCTGTAGCCTTGTAGGACAGATGCAGTTGGAGTCAAGATATTGCCTTGCCTCACAGTCTTCACAGATATTGTAAGATGGGCACAGATTGCACTGGTGGCTCACACCATCGAGTCTCCCATGGCAGCTGCTGCAAGAACTATGCCAGATGAACTGGCTTTCTCACAAAATTAAGTGTCTCATCTGAAATAAGCATTGTTGCTTCTCTAAGGAATTGGAGCCCATGGTTGAGCTTATGAGCTTCTTGTGTAATTTCTGTTCAAATGTTTCAATTGTTTCTTTAACCCTTTGCTCTCAGAATATCCCCAAGTGGTCTGTGAAGCAGTCTGGAGGTTTATCTTGAAACTGGTCTGCACAACATGGAACAAGGGGAGATTTGTGTGCCGTAGGCTCGTCCAGGGGCCTTGTGTTTAACCCAAGGTTCTCACCAGTGAAGATTAATGTGAGAGTGGATTCTTCTCTGTCTTGGTTTCCTGATATGATCATGGTAGGAGGTTTATCCACAGCACAATTTCCTTCATCGACTTGCATCTACACTTCCTTTTCCTGCTTAGCTGCCATTATAAGGGCTCTTCACATTGCTTAGCTCCACAATCAACACTCTTGGTAACAGTAGCCAGGAAATTAAAAGACGAATTGCACTGGGAAAGTCTGCTGTCAGAAACCTCTCCAAAGTACTGAAGAGCAACAGTATCAGTCTGGAGACTAAGGTGTACCTGATCCAGGCCATAGTCTTTGCAATTACTTGCATCAGAGAGCTGGACGATGACAAAGGATGATAGAAAGATAATTGATGCCTTTGAGCTGTGGTTCTGGAGAAGAGTATTGAATATACCATGGACTGCTAAGAAAACAAACAGATTCATCTTGGAGAGGGTTAAACCAGCTGCTATTTGGAGACAAGGATTTTGAAACTTCGTCTGACATATTTTGGACATGTTGCAAGGAGGGACTAGTCCTTGGAGAGGGACGACATGCTTGGGAGGGTGGAAGGACAGCGCAAGAGAGGAAGATCCCCATGAGATGGATTGATTTAGTACCTGGGGAAATGAGGGTAGGTGTGTCAGAAACAATAAGATTGAACAGGCTAGAGCAGGGTTTAGGGCTGTTGTACATAGGGTTACTATGAGTCTTAGGTGAGTTGATGGCACATAACACCACCATCACCACCAACAACACATCCTTGACTAATAAGTCTTCATCTTCTTCACTCTGATATTTTATTTGAATAGTGATCAAACAAAGGTTTTACATAACCCTTACATCTGCTTAAGTTGTGTTTTCTGAGTTTCACTTTAATAAGTCACAATTAATCCAAATTTAATTTAATAAAAATTTCAAATTTAGTGATGGCCTAGTGAAGAGAAGCTGTGCTTCAATTCCAAAGGCACATCATTTGAACCCACCAGCTGCTCCATGGGAGAAAGATGGGCAATCTCCTCCCTTGGGATTTAGTGTCTCTAAAAACCTGCTGGAGGACCTGCTGTGTGTTGGTTCTGACTCTATGGAACACAATAACAACAACAATGCATTTCTCTAGGGAGCTCTGCTGGAGTCGTCTGTAGGAACTACAAACTCAAAGGATCTCTTATAGTTTGAGAAATGAGCCTGAATTGTGAAAATTCTGTATAAGAAGACAACATTACAAATACATTCTAGCATTACAACACTATAAAATCACAATAAAAAGCTCATGCCATACTTGGAGATGTGTCCAAAACCATGTAAACTCACAGTGGTGATGGGACTTCTTCTAAGGTGACTGGGAAATAAAGCTTTCACTAAAGGAAGTCTTACATTTCAACTAAAAAAAAATTGTTTGAAATTTTACCAAGCGAGGAAAAGAAATTAATGCATGAGGATATGAACATTGTGCTGAAGGAAAGCAGCGTGAGGGTATGAGGAATTTAAAGACACTGTCACGACTCATTGTGTGACAGCTGGAAATAAAAGACAAGTCAGGTATTGTTCTTCAATGTCAAGTTAACTTACAGACCATATGCTATTTGACCCATTTAAAAGATACTTTCAAATAGAAGAAATAAGACAAATTCTATTTTAACTAGCATCCTTTTTTCAAGAATGAGGGAACTATCTTTTCAACTCATTTGTGTGTGGGGAAACAGCTTACTTATTTCAATGACTATCATGTTGGTGTAGCTCGTGTGTGAAACACATTGAGTACTGAAACAGGTAGCTTTTAATGCTCAGCTCTGTCAGGAAAGATTCCACTGGATTTTTTTTCCACAGATAAATCTGAGTAGATATTGGAAAACTAAAAAAAAAAACCAAAACAAAAAACAAGTCCTACAGCACAGACACGACATACTTTTTTGAACAATAATGACCAATGGGCTTCTAGGGAGATGAACTGAAAGATGAGGTTAGAAAGCGGATCCTTTTCAGGCTGGCTTGGCGTGCTTTGAGGGGCTTCTGCCTAGCCACGGGCCCATTTTTCTGTTCAGATGTGTTGTTATGAAAGCGTCTCTCTCCCTCACTGCCTTGGCTTTACTATTGACATTTGCTGGCCACCTCCTCCATAAGACTCAAACTACTCCATCTCTGGATTCCATACAAATTTTACCCGGACTTAGTCTCTACTTCCTTTCTTCCAGCCTCCACCTGTCACTACACATAAGCCTGACCCCTTCCCTATCCATAGTTGTACCATTTAACTATAATTTTTTTTTAATTTTCTTTTATACAAAACAAGAGAGATCTCTATTTTCCACTAAACCATGTGGGTTATTTTTTAAAAAGAAAATGTGGTATGCTTTGAAAATCCAGACATTCCAGAAAGGGATAAACTGAAAACTAATTCTTTTCTTCCCTTTCATTCTGCTCTCACAGGGTAAATGCTGTTATGCATTTCATGTGATTCCTTGCCGGAAAATATAAAACTAATGTACAAATATGTCACAGTCTAGTTGTCTCTCAAACCCAAGACATTCTATTTGTTTCTCAACACTTTCAATGAACATGATTCTACGTACAAGAATATCAACTGGACAAATTAACACAGGAGAAAGAAAATCAAATTCCAGCCTCAGCTGTCCCATGGCTCCGGGAGCTCAAAGAGGGGATGGTTTTCTATAGGGTCTATTATGCATCACTTATTTTGGGACTCTCTTAAAGTCCCCTTGTGGGACTCTTGTCCCATGCTCTGAAGCTGGTGTTGCCTCTCTGAATTTTTGAGATAATTTCTAATCTGAGGCTAATGAAAATGTTGAAATAACAGTTTCAGGAGGTAGGAACTCTGGAAATTGGTTGTAAGCAATTGTGTTGCCAACCGAGAGAGACTCATGGTTTTAATCCACCAGCTATTGCAAGGAAGGAGGATGGGCAGTCTCCTCCTGTGCAGTTTCCTGCCTCTGAAAACCCACTGGAGGCTTAACTCTAAACTGACTGCCTCAATGTGACAACAATCCCCGTAGTCTCTACTTTTCAGAGTAAAAAGCCGTTTGAATAAAATACTAATGAACTCCTATTTGTATTTTATATTCAAGTTTTACAATACTGCCATCATTCAAGAAAGAGGTATTTTATACAGCTATCGATAAGTTTTATTATAGTTGTGTCCATATTTTTAAGAATTGTCCCTTTTATTTTGAATGATTCCATACTGGAGAATGATTGTATAAAGTATAAAAAATTATGTTTATATTATTTCTCTCTGTCATACTATAACTTCTCTCTAGAAAAATAAAAGGAGATTTATGTCACTGAAGTAGGCCTTCCATATTTAGACAAATATACTTTGAGATCTTTTTTATTTTTGAAGCTTAAAGTTCTTTCCAGCTAGCTTTATTTTTCTATAACTTGCCGGAACTAATACAGTATAAAGTAATAAAGTAATACATTATTTGTTCCTTTTGAAGTTGTCAAGACTAACAATGATATGAAACCCTAGTGTTTTATAGAGGTATCATTAAGTAAAATTGGTAGGGAGCAAACATTGAGATGAGTGAAAAAACATACGTATCTCCAGAATGAATTATCACTCTCTCTTATTCAAGAAATCATTTATGCACAGAGTAAAATAGAAAAGGCTTTGTTAGTTGATTGAATCCTATTAAGTCTTGAGGTATTTATGGAGCTAACTAGCACACGTAATAAAAATGAGAAGAAAATCACTAGCTTAAAAAAACCTTTCTCCCTGTGGTCACCATCTATTAGGAAACATTATCAAGTGGAAACTTGAACACAGTTGTAATAACCAAATTATTAAATAAACAATGAGCAAATTGGTTATCTTTATTTTGATCTATTTTCATCAGAGACCTCTATGAGCAATTAATTAATACAACAATGATATTGGCCATTTACCCATAAATAACAAATTTTTCTCTGATCTTAATGGCATCTGAATACTAATTAAAGACAAAGTCAATTAAGTAAATAAACACTAAATGACAACTAAACCTACAAAGACTCTGCAATCTGCTGTTGTTGTGTACCGTAGAGTCGAAACCAACCCAAGCTGACCCTCCAGCAGGTTTTCAGAGGCAGTTAGTCGCATGAGAAGAGATTGCCCATCTTTCTCCCATGGAGCAGATGGTGGATTCAAACCATGTGGCTTTAGGATTGCCGTGCGGCTTCTTGCCACTAGGCCACCAGAGCTCTTACTATATAGTCTAGACAATTTAAATTTAGTTTCTGGCTGGTATTTTGAGTTGAGTTTCCACGTATTATCTCATTGAGTCCACATAGCACTGTATTAGTTCCGGCAAGTTATACTAACTTAACTGTGTTCTTGTGAGTGCACAAGTTCACTTAGCCATTCCACAGTGGGTAAGCATGCTCCTGGTCTCCACCTGATCATACCAAATGTATTGCTTTGAGCATAATCACTGTCAGTGACCGCTCCAAAGTACTGATGAGCAATGATGTTAGTTTGAAGACTAAGGTGTGTCTGATTCAGGTTATGGTCTTTTCAATCAATCACTATGCATCGGAGATCTAGACAGTGAATAAGGATAACAGAAGAACTTGATGCCTTGGAGCTGTTGTGTTCGAGGAAAATACAGAATGTCCCAAAGACTGTCACATGAATAAACATGTGTATCTTGGAAAAAGTATAGCCAGAGCACTCTTTGGAGGCCAGGAGGGCAAAACTTCGTATCTCATGAATTGGACATGTTGCTAGGACAGGCTATTTCTTGAAAAAGTCTATCATGCTTGGAAAGATGGAGGGTCAGCGAAAGAGAGGATGACCCCCAGTGAGCTGGATTGACATGGTGACTGTAGCAGTGATCTCACGTGTATCAAAGGTGGTGAGGATGGCATAGGAGAGACAGGACAGGATTCAGATCTGTTGATCACAGGGTTGCTGTGAATTGTACTGGGTTGGCTTCACAGCCCCTAACAGCAACAACAACAAGAAGACTGTCACCAGAAATAGAATGACTGGATTCTTTCATAATCCCTTGAGCCTGGAACAAAATTCACTCTGGTGGCTCAACATTCAACCAAAAAATATAGAGACTTACAAGGCGAAAGCTATCACCAGGGAAGAAGTGATTCCCTATAGCCCCCAATCATAAAAAAACCAAGGGTCAGTATTTTCCCAGCATTTGCTCAGAAGATAAGAAGGGCGTGGATAGAAGGATGACTGGCAATGAGAATTGCAAAGACGAAGTGGGAAGTGTGTGGTTATTTTGGAGACTTTAATAAATATCACAAAACCTGTATGTAATTAATGGAAACAAATTTGATCTGTGAACTTTGACTGAAAGCACAATTAAAAGTTTGGTTTGGGGTGAGCTCTGGTGGCTTAGTGGGAAGAAGCCGTACTGTAATCCCAAAGGTGCATGGTTCAAATTCACGAGATGCTCTGCTGGAGAAGGAGGAAAAATCTCCTGTACCAGTCAGATCCGATTTGATTTATGGTAGCCACAAAAAAAAGGTTTTTTTCTGTTGTGTGTGTGTTTTTTTTTAAAGTTGAGGGTTCACATCCACCCAGAGGCATCTGTGCAGAAAGATCTAGCAATCAAGTTGCAAAATCCAGCCATTTTCAAAACCTGTAAATCACAGTTCTACATTGGCACCCTTGGGCTGTGAAGAGTTAGAGTTGACGTGAAGACATCTGGCCGATTAACTTGGAAAAATTAGCATGGATTTCTCATCAAGATATCAGTGCCTCTGTGTTCACAATTAGTTGTATCAACAAGATTGTCCATTTCCCCAAATGTTCAACTTCACCTTACCTTCCAAATAGCCTCACGCTCTGGAAAAGTGTGTGACATCTGTGAGGGTTATTTGTGGATGAATTCAATTCTTGATGTGCTGTGAAATTCAGTCAGCGCGTTAGAATTACATTTTAATAGTTATGAATGTGCTAATAAATGGCTGCTCATCAGAGCAAATTGGCAACACTCCCAGACCTCAGGAAGCGTTGAAGAAATGAACTTCAAAATTCCTGATTAACAAATATGTACAAGAAGTCAGAAAAGACAAATTAAGTATCCTCCATTAAAGTACACAAATGTGCCCTAGATTTATTTCACCAGTTAGGATCTGAAATGAGCCTGGTTTGTGCTGAAAAAAGACAATGTCCTTTGATGCCTTGAGTAACAAGTAAAAAAATCCTAAAAGGTGTGACAGAGCACTTGTCTTTCTCCTCAGACTTTGTGATTCCAGTTAAATCATCAGTGTACTTAGTTGATGGTTGTGTTGCTTAACAGAGAAAAATAGAGCAAAGGCATGAGGATTATTGTGAATGTTTCTATTGCATATTTAAAAGAATTTCTTAATAACAGTTGGTTTAGGGTAAAAAGCTATCTCATGACAATTGCTTAAGCAGAAGCTTGGACAACCATCTTTGAAAGGATAATGTGGGAGATTCTAATTGATTGAGAGTTGTAGTTAATGACTCCTAAGGCCTTCTGAAACTTTGTTTAAAAAACTCTGTTATCCGGAATCTGTAAAAAAACACCCAACATGATTCCTGACTGAAGAGTTGAAAAATAGTAAGACTTAGAAGTTAATGCTTTTTAATTTTTGTATTCAAATTATATTTTTTGTTTGTTGTTGTACATTTCCTTACACACACACACACACACACACACTAAGCCTACCCCACAATGCATTCTTTGTTCCAGATAGTCATAATATAAAACATCCCTAATCATATATTCCTTTCAGTTCTTCCCTTCACCTGTTCAAATGTGGTGTTCATTATCTATCCACTCTTTTCCTATTCTCTCTTTACCTTATCCCTCATCTGTCTTATTTTATAACAGCAGTGTTATGCAGCATTTGTACTTTGTGACTGAAAAATTTCACTCAGCGTAGTGTCCTCCAGGCTTCCCCACATTGTGTAAAGGTTTACAAGTTCATTATTTTTGAATGTTGTGCGATATTTCATTGTGTGAATGTACCATAGTTTTTCCTATCCATTCATTTGTAGAATACTCCAGTACCTCAACAAGAAAAAGGTAAACAACCCAATCAAAAAATGGACACAGGATACGAATAGACATCTTTACCAAAGAAGACATTCAGATGGCAAACAAATACAAGAAGAAATGTTCACAATCCCTAACTATGAGAAAGATGCAAATCAAAACAATTATGAGATATCAGCTCACCCAGTAACAATAGCAAAATTCCACAGAGCAGCAAACAATAAATCCTGGTGAAGTTGCAGAGAGATTGGAACTCTTATTCACTGCTTGTGGGAGTGTGAAATGGTACAGCCATTGCAGATAGCGGTCTGACACTTTCTCAAAAAGTTGGAAATAAAAATATCTTTTGACCCAGCAATCCCACCACTGGGAATTTATCCAAAAGAAGCCAGGACCGCGACTCAGACAGACATAGGCACACCCTTGTCTACAGTTGCATAATTCACAATAGGAAAAAGGTAGTAGCGATTCTGAGAGAATTTAGCAGCATTAGCTCTCAGTTTTGAGAACAGTTGTGATTGGGATGTGGAAAAGACCTGGAGTGAAGCTGAAGGGTTTGGGCAGGGTTAGCAGACCCAGACACCCTGTGGGACCGGCAGGTTCTCCGGCAGCATATAGCACAGGAACGTGGTGAAAGTGGAGTGCAAGCTTCAAAGATCTGAAAATGGAAGGCATCACTTATTTTCTGACAGACTGTGTTTACTTTAATCCTTTACACTGGGTGCTCTGGTGGCCAAGGCTGTAGGGTGTTGCACTGCTAACCCAAAGGTAGTTCGAATCCACCAGCTGCCCTGCAGGAGAAAAATGAGCAATCTCCTCCCATGCCATTCACAGCCTTGGAAACCCATTGAAATGTCAGCTGTGAGTCATTTCTGATTCAATGGCAATACGTTAAGATTTAAATTCATCTTTTACATTAGGAACCTATATGAGTGATAACCAAGAAGACAAAAGATAAAGATGACACAGGAAATCTTTGTTGGGGCCCAACCATCACCCCTGGCCCCTGAATGTTAGCACAGGTGAGTACAGATATTCACAATATAAAACTTAGATTAGGCAAATTTGTTTTGGCGAGACTTATTCAGACACCCTTAAATTTATCACACCCAATGCTCATCTTCCAAGCCTTGTTACCCCTGTGGCCCCCCACTTCTCTCCTTTATCCTGTCCCTGAGTTCTTATTTGAGATATCTGATTTTAGGTAGTGCTCATTTTTCTAGCCCTCTTCTCGAAAATCAGATTTTGCTTAAGCTATATCCACATCTGCGTAGGCTCTCGAAGGTATGCTGTTGATTGAATTAATGGCAAAAGTGAACGAAAAATCAAAACATATTCTTTGGCCTCTTCCTGGGATGCTTGTATGAGGTTTCTTAGACTTAGAAAACCGTTCCATTAAATAATACATTTTTAATTAGCACGTGGTCAGCAATAGCAGATGATAAATTATGATGCGGTTCAGTTAGTTGTACACCTGACATCCCACTAGCTAGGTATCTTCCCCCTTCCTTCTTCATGTCTCCGTAGTTGGGCACTAAGTACATTGGAGAATGATTGTAAATCATTGAATTTAAGAAACTAATCAATCTCTCCTGGGGAGCAGCTATTGTCCTTTCCACAAGCACCAAGGTTGTTATAACAGATAAGATCATAAAAAGGTGTGTTTCTGTCTATGACTCTTATTTTACTGAGTTTTTTTACTCTATTGAGTTGCTACCTTTTATGTAAAGATTTGATTCAAATGTTCCTGTTCATGTAGCTGGAGATGACTTCATGGTTTATTGGAAAGAAACTTTGAAAAAAGATCACGATGTCAAAACTCTATATAGTATTTGAGATGAACTATGAGGACCGTGGCTTGGCTTCCAGGAGCTAAAATAACAATTACTATAATGGAATCAATTTATTAGACCCTGCTGTTGGTCTCAAATTCACTGTTGTTCAGTCAGCAGGTTTTTGGAGACGGTAAACCGCAAAGGAGGAGATTGCCTGTCTCTCCTCCATGGAACCACTGGTGGATTTGAACCACCAGAGAGACGCCACCTGTGGATTAGCAGTACAACTCTCTGTGGACTAATCCACCAGAGAATACTCTTCCTAAATACATATGATCATGCTATAAAATATATAGGATTATACCATAAAATCCCCAATACAGCACACCAGAGGTAGCCATCAACATGATGAAAGTCAAGGCAAAATGGATCCATTTGCTTCCTTTGAACCAAAAGTGAAGTCTCACACAGTCCATGTGGATTTAGTAAAAAAGTTCGCAGTATCCTTAATATGTTATTGTTGTTGTTATGTGTTGTCAAGTTGCCTGCAACTAATAGCAACTCTATGTACAACAACTCTGAACCCTGTTCTATGCTGAGCCAATCTTGCTGCCTCTGACACACTTTCCCCCATTACTCTAGTTACTGTATCAATCCAACTTATCTGGGATCTTCCTGTCCTGCACTGTCCCTCCACCCTTCCGAGTATGATGTCCTTCCCCAAGGACTGATCCCTCCTGGCCACGTGGCCAAATTACATGAGACAGAGCTTCAGAATCTTAGCCTCCACGGAGAAACTTGGTTTCATCATCATCCAAGACAGATCTATTTGTTCTCTTAGCGGTCACTGCAATTCTCTCCTTACCACTCACAGTGCCAACTGGATATCAGACCAAGAGAAAGTAGGTCTCCTTTCTGCATGTTTAACATGCTCTCCACCTTTTCCCTGCCCTGAATATTATTTTAAAAATACTCTATGCACCCAAGGACAACTACTGACTGCTTTTGCCACTTGGAGTAACAGGAAATTGGAATGAAACAACTAACTCCCACCCCCAAGATACCAAGTCACATTTTTTTGCCAGCTTTCTCTTCTACCAAGCCAGTTAGCCAAATTGCCATGGAAAGTTGAAACAGAGATTTCCACTTTTTTTTTTTTGCCCCGGGTCTAACCAGTGCTCAGGAGAGAAAATGACCCAGGTAGAACTTGCTAACTTACTGGGTGGGTAAGACTGTCAATCTAAAACAAAAACTGTATTTATCATGTGTTTCGTGGCTACCAACTCCATTCTTGAAACATGGAGACAGTAAGAAAAAGCATCTTTTTCCTTTCTCACACTGAGTATACCTATAGGTTGTATTATCTTAGCTATGAACTCACTCACGCTCATTCGTTGCTGTCAAGCCAGGAGAAGGAAAATCAAACTCACCATTCTGTGTGCTTACCTTGCACAGCTACCTCCTGACTGGGAGGATATGAGGTTCCCACAAGTCGTCTTGCGCATCTCTTCTGCTCCTGCGAGCTTAGCACTTTCCCAAAAGAGAACTGCCCCCCTGCTTGGCCAAGAAGGTGCCTTCTCCAAGAGCAGGAAGATGGGTGGGATATGCTCCCGCTTCCATCATGTGGCCTGTAGTCAGCTTCCCAGGAGCACTGCCAGAATCCAGCTCCCAGACTCTCTTGTCGACGTTCCAGTCTTTTTCTGTTACTCCTTTGAAAAGACAGAAAAAGATGGAGAGAAAAAGAACTGTTGCTACTACTGAGGAAACCGCATATAAGGTAACACAAATGGAAAAAGCAAGTGTAAGATCCACCATAAAAAAGATTAGTTCTGCCAACATGTCTGTGTCTCTCTTCATTCACGGGAGGTACTTAAAAAATCCCAATGGCATTCACCGTGCGCTTGTGGTTCTTTTTTTGTAAAATATGGGCATGGGTAAAAAGGGAAAAAAAAGATGTTTCTAAACATGCTAAAGTGTGTTGTAATGTCTCCAGGAATCTAAAGGAGAACTCACATAATGTAACTTGATTTCCCAACTGGTATTAAACCGTGGCCAAGGGTTAAACACGGTCTGTTGCTTCACCATGAATCCTCCGGTGGAGAGTAAGACTTAGATTGCCATTTTCAGGGATAGGAATATAATAATATTGTATACTTATAACCTGCAAAACTATCTGAAATCAGATGTTTCTTGGAAAAGGAAAATGTGCCAGATCCGTATGAAAGGAGAATAAGGCCATTTTCAAGCACGTAAGACTCCGGAAGTTTATTTATTGTAATGCGTTGGAAAATAATAAATACTAGGGTGTATATGCCAATTAAAAAAATTATCTTTTTGTTGTTGTTGTTGAAAAAAGGAATCCATAACAGATACCTGCCAATCTAACTATCAGAGCAATGGAATTGAATCCCAGAATGGCAATTTGGCAGCAGACATACAAAGTAAAGAACTCAAAGTTGAAAAAAAAGTTAGTTAGCAGGCTGCCAGAGATAGGCTTTAAAGAAGAATAATATAAGGATATTTCTCAGCTGGTAAGGTAAGTGAAAGATAGAAAGAAAATATAAGAAAAAGAGAAAGCTGAACAGTAAACTCAGGATCCTCAAATGAAGCAAACTAAACTGAAGTGTGATTCAGAGAAATGGAAGTGATACGAGGAACAGGGATCTATTTATCCTTAATAGTAAAAGTATCCCTGTTCAGGGGCACAGATTGGAAGAATGAGAGGGTATTTTCAAATGGCTTCTGATGTTTGCAGCAGATATTCAATAAGGAAGACAAGAGAATGGTTGATGCCTTTGGCAAAAGAATAATAGGTATATCGTTGACTGCCAACAGAACAAACAAATCTGTCTTGGAAGAAGAACAGCCAGTGTTCCCTGGAGGCAAGAATGGTGAAACTTCATCTACAATATTTTGACTAGGTGTTCAGAAAGGGCCAGTCCTTGGAAGTGGACACACTTGGAAAAGTGGAGGGTCAAAGAAGGAGAGGAAGATCCTCAATGACCTTCAACAAAATAGATTGACACAGTGGCTGTAATATTTTTGTCTGACACTGAGTTTTGTCTGACCCTGCGATTGTTCTGTTTTTTATGACACTTTCTGAAAATGGTCGATATACTTAAGCAAATGACATTTCTGTGACCTCCCAAGAGACTGGTCAGTTTGTGGTCCTGGCATGACAGTTAGGCCTTGAAGTTAGTCAAGTGTTGGCTTATTAATACAGATAATTCCACAGAAGTTTGCAAACAGAAGGAAGGAGGGAGGAAGAAGCAGAAAAGTGAAGAGGTGAAGATGTGAGGAGAAGCAAAGACAGGGGAGGTCAGGAATTTTCTAGAATAGCTGTAATGTGGTTCTTGAGCTCCAATACTGAAGACAGTAAAAGGCCTGGCAGGTTGCTGTAGTAAAGCTAGCAAGGACAAGTCCAGAAGGTGTCTGGGGCAGAGCAGGCAGCAACAGGACCAGCAGGGACGCTCTGAGGGTAGGTGGTGTTGGTAGACACCTGCTGTTGAAAATACAACTAAGATCTGAACGAGCCTGCTGCATTGGTCGTGAACTTAGTCAGCTAGCAGAGGAAAGATTGATGGCAAAAAAAACCAGCAAAGAACCTTCCTCATGAAGACAGAGAGAAGGCACACATGGCAGAGAGGAGATCCTGCTTCCTTGCACAATTGAGAGAGCTGTCTTACACTAAAGAAGGGAACAGTGAACACACTCCTTGGGGAGAGCCTCCAAGACTTGGCCTACGCACTTTCTACCCTTGATCTTGATTCAGAGTTGTAGCCTCTTTCTTCCTTAGTAAATGGCTTAAATTTTAAGTCTAATCTGTGCATTCTGTGCGGCTATTACAACGAATTATTGAAACTTTCAGAGAAAAAGAGAGGCAAGGGAGAGATGGTTGGTGTCCAATCTGGTAAAACATTCAAAGAATAGAGAATATATTGACTCTCCCATACTTTGGGTGTATGTCAGGAGTCTTTGGAGAAAGACATCATGCTTGGAAAGATGGAAGGTCAGACAAAGAGAGGAGGACAAGATGGATTGATACTGATAGTCACTATGAGTTGTAGTCAACAACATCTAACAACAACAACGACCTCTGCATCACAGGAATCAGCTTTAGGCTGCTCCTGAATATTATCCCTCCTCAAGCAAGATAGATTCTGATGCTACTACTCCCATTATACAACTCTTGTGGATGTAGTCGCATTTGAAAATAGTCTTTGTTATGATAATGAGGACATATCAGTGTAGGACATGTTCTAAACCTAATCCCTTCTGAATTGCAATAAGAGTAGATTAAAATGTACCACAATTTCTCAGTCCCTTCATTTGTAGTTAGACATTTGGACTGTTTCCATGTTCTTGCCATGGAGAATAACACTGCCATGAACATTGGTGTACAAATCTTCATTTGTGTCTCAGTTCTAATTTCCTTCGAGTATATTCCTAGTAGTGGAAAAGCGAGGTATACAAAGTTTCTATGTGGAGCTTTTTGAGGAAATTCCAAACTGCCTTCCAGAATGGTTATACCATTTTACCATCCCATCAACAGTGTATGAGAGTTCCCACCTCTCCATATCCTTTCCAACATTTATTGCTTGCTGCCCTACTAAACTTTGCCACTGCTACTGGGATGAGATGGTATCTCATTGTGGTTTTGATTTGCATGCATCTCTGGTATTACCTGTAATTTTGAGCATTTCTTCACATATTTGCTCGCCATCTGAATGTCTTCCACTGTGAAAAGTCTTTCCATGTCTTTTGCCCATTTTGTAATTGTGTTACTAGTCTTTTTCTTGTGGAAGTCCAGCAGCATTCTAAAACTTTTGTTATTATCTGAGATTGCCAAATGTTTCTTCCCCCCAGTCAGTAGATTTTCTTTTCACCCTATTGGAAAATGTTTTTGATGAGCACAAGGATTAATCTTTAGGAAGTATCATTTATTAATTTTATCTTCTCCAGATTGTGTATCACAATGGCATGCTATACACCACTCAAGAGCAATAATTTGAAAAAAAGAAACACAACTATATAGCTTGGGAGAGACTGGAGAGCTTAGTGAACTTAGTCTTATAAGGACAAATATTGCACAAGACTATTATTGTAAAAATAGAAAGATAACTAGTAAAACACATATGAGGACCAAAGAGGGGAAGAAGTAGAAGCAGAGGGATGAGAATGGGCAGTGGCAAAATCAGGGTTGCACAATTTGGTGGATGGAGGGAAGGGGTAAAAGAAATGGTAAAGATCTGGCAGGGACCTGTGAAGACAGGTTAGTGATGGGCATAGTCCAATGGGTGATTCATTTAATACAACATAATGCATGGGAATGATTGTATGAAACAGAACATTAATAAGTAATAGTGTGAAATACAATGTATATGAACTTTGTAAGCAAACAAATGTAAAATATTTTTTTTTTTAAAAAAAAAGTGGATTAGACACAGAAGTAAGCAGAACTTCACAGGAGAATCACTGAAGAATTCACAACAATGGAACCACAAAAGCTAGAAGACTCAAAGTTCTTCCCTTAAATTTGTAGATTTTATTTCCAAAACTTTGAGAAAATAGTATTATTAAAATTACCCCTTTGGGATATTTGTGCTACAATTGAACTTGTTGTTAGGTGCCATCAAGTCAAGTATGACTCATAGAAACTCTACAAACTATAGACCTAAACTCTGTCCTATCCTGTGCCAACCTCACAACCTTGAACACATTCGAGCCCATTGCTGTAGTCTCTGGGTCTATTCATCTGGATTTTGGACTGCCACAAGAAAACAAATCTGTCTTGAAGGAAATGTAACCAGGGTACACCTTGGAGACAAGGATGGTGAAATTTCACTTCACTTACTTTGGGCATATTTTCAGAAAGAATCAGTCCGTGAAGAGAAAAAGACTACTTTCTCTTGCTGGGAAATTTAGAAGGCCAGTAAAACAGAAGAACACTCTTGATGAGATGGATTAACAAAGTGAACTTGAGCATGGCAGAATTCATTAGGATGGTGCAAGATAATGCAAAGTTTAGATCTGTTGTTTGTAGGGCTGTTATGAGTCCTAGGTAACTCAACCGCACCTAGCGATAACAACAATACGTCTAAACAAAATCTGCCTCCATTTAGACATTCTGTTGAATTCTGTTCATTATAAGTTATTCTATTGGTATTTGAAATTCTAATGGTGTAGCTTCTAGCATCATGGTTATAGACAAGCCACTGATGCATCACATGCTTTGGGCATGTTATCAGAGACATGATTAGTCCCTGAATAAGGACACCATGCTCTGTAATGCCATCTTTGTTTTTCTTTTATTAAAATATTGTTGTGTTGCTAGGTTGCTGTCAAATTGAGTACAACCCATAGCGACCCTATGAAAACCAGATCTGAACCCTTTCCTACCCTATACAGAGCCATCCTTACTCGTCCTGTCACATTAGAGCCCATTGTGAAAGTCACTGTCATTTCACCCAGTTGAGGGTCTTTCCCTCTTTTGCCAACCCTCTACCTTTCTGAGCTTCATGTCCTTCTCTAAGGAATAGCTCCTTCTAGCAACATGCCCAAAGCATGTGAGGTGAAGCCTCATCATTCTTGTCTCCAAAGAGCACTCCAGCTGCACCCTCTCCAAGACATATCTGTTTGTTCTTTGTCCATAGGATGTTCAGGGCTCTTCTCTAATATCATAGCTCAAAGGCATCAATTCTTCTTCTGTCATCCTTATTCATTGTCTACCTCTCAGAGGAATAGTAAGTGATCAGAAAGACCATGGCCTCAATCAGATGCACCTTAGTCCTCAAAGTGACATCATTACTCCTCAATAATTTGGAGAGGTCCTTAGCTGCATACTTTCCCAGTGGTGGCATAGTCTTGTAGGGTGTTGTGCTGCAAACCCATACGCGGCTCCTTTCTGCTGTTTCGAATGCATCAACTTCTCTTCAGGAGGAAGGAGGACAATTTCCTCCCTTGTGTTATAAAGCCTCTGAAAATTCCCTGGAGGATCAGCTCTGGATCCGTTATGAGTGTGAGTGTGAACACTAAAATGATAAATCTCACTGAAGAAAAATTACAAGCAAAAAACCCAACGCCCTGTATTTCCCATGAATAAAGCAATTCTGTAAGGATGCTCCACGATTTATTCCCCATCCACATAGTTTCTTGCCTGTGGCATGGCTCATGCTTCTTAGAGAGCTAGTTTGATTTTTTTTTTTTAGGTACATATTATCTGTCTTTTACTTCAGTAATTATTTGTACCTAAATTTTGAAATATGTAGAGCCTCTTTGATGGTTCAAATTCACCACCTACTTAACTGGAGAAAGAAAGGCAATCTACTCCCGTGTGATTTACAGACTCTGAAAACCTTCTGGAGGGTTAACTATGCTTTAAGTCACAATTGTTGATGAGTATGATTTTAAT
>NW_006399888.1:8439522-8458732 GCF_000299155.1 Elephantulus edwardii | reverse complement strand
GGAAAAAGCCCCGAATAAGCAAAGCACTCCTTAAGAATAGAAGAACGGTAGGAGGTATCTCACTCCCTGATTTCAAATCCTACTACACTGCCGTAGTGGTCAAGACAGCATGGTACTGGTACAATGACAGACACATAGATCAATGGAATCGAATTGAGAATCCAGAGATTTTAATTTTTAAAGCTAACTGTAGAACAGTTTTGCCAAAAGCTGAAGAAATCTGTTGCACTTTGAGGAGCACTACCATCCTCTGTTTGGGGTTTATTTTTTTAAAATTTATATGTTATTGCACATTTTCTTCCCTCTTCCTCTCTTCCTCTCCGCAGTCCACTTTGCAATGTAGTTCTTTTTCCAGATTGTTGCCATACATTTAATGACTAATCATGTGTTTCTTTCAAATAGTTCTTCACCTCATCTGTTCGAATACAGTGTTCATTATCTATATACTTTTTTCTATTCTCCTCCAACCTTCCATGTCAGTCCTTTTTTGTTTTTGTTTTTACTTGTGTACCATGCTGTATTTTATTTAAATAGCTCATTTAATCTTTTTTTTAATAATTTTAATGAGTCAGTCCTATTTTGTAACAGCAGTGTTATGTACTGTTTTTCCTTTTTGTGACTGTGATATTTCACTCAGCATAATGTCTTCCACTGCTGGTGGGAAAGTAAAATGGTACAACTACTATGGAAGGCAATATGGCACTTCCACAACAAGTTAGAAATAGCATTTGACCAAGCAATGGCACTTCTGGGAATATACCCTAAAGAAACTTGAGCCGTGACTTTAACAGATGTAGGCATCATGCTGTTGTTCTTGTGGTTGTTATGTGCCATCGAGTCACTTGCGACTCATAATGACCCTATGTACAAGAGCCCTAAACACCGTTTGATCCTGTGCCAACTTCACTGTCTCAAACACACTCATCCCACCACTCCACTTACAGAATCGCTCCATCTCATCAAGGTCTTCCTCTCCTGGCCTGTCCCTCCACTCTCCCAAACATGATGTCCCTCTCCAAGGACAGTCCCTCCTTGCGACATGCCCCAAAAATAAGTCAGACGAAGCTTCAGAATCCTTGACTCCAAGGAGCATTCTGGATTCACCCTCTCCAGGACAGAGGCACCATGTAAGCCTATGTTTATTGCTGCATTATTCACAGTAGCAAAAATATGGAAGCCACCCGAGAGCCCATCATCCTGCGTTTTTAATAGCGTCTGTCTTAATGGGTCATTTCCTCTTTTGAGTGTGGGCCATGCCATTTTTCTTGACAATTAAAAAGTACCTAGGATCTATTGAACACATACCCTTGATTGCAACATCGGTACGAAAATGGGGGGCATAAAAACTGAGCATTTCGCTTCATTCAGCATAATGTAAATGATGTCTTAAATTCGTTCAGGGGAGATGAAGACATGGCATCACCCTCCTTTGGAGCACCCAGAAGTCAATATTATATTGCTTGTATCCTGTGTTACCCATCTCTGTCTCGTTCAGGCTTTCGATCCACTACACGTTGCAATAGCGCCACCTATAGACCTATTGAGTTGATGTGCTGTCAAGAGAATTTTGGTCAACTGTTTGCCTGATTCAAAGGATGTATCTCCTAGTTTCACTTCAATTGTAACCCTCTTGTTTCCCACTAACCATCTTTGTTGTTAAGCAGAATTCATGTATTCCCATATGGACCAATACCATAGGGGCACAGTGTCAATCCAATAAGCCAGGTAAACATACGTCCTCAATAGTCTGTAAGTCCCTGCTTGCTTTGCTAAGTGGGTGATTTAGCCCTAGAAGGGCATATGACATTGGATGAGGAGGGTCTTCTCACCCTCAGAAAGAGAGTAGTCTGAGCTACCAGCTGTCCACCCTTCAGCTGAGGGAACAAAGCTCTGGTCCCAGGGAGAGAGAAGGAGGGACAGAAAGAGAAGGAGAGGGGGAGAGGAGGAAAGAGGGAGAGAGGGAAAAGAGGGGGGGTAGGGGAGAGAGATGAGTGGTATATATAATTTACAATTAAGAAGATATTTTATTTAATTTACCATCTTTTAAAATCTTCAAAATAATGAATTGTTTAAAAGCCACAAACAGCAAATTCTTATTCATCTTTTGTTAAAATATACTTTGAATAAATGAACCATTTTGGGAGGTCTCTAAGGTTAACTGTTTGGTTATCTCAGATAATGAACTGACATAATTCAGTTTTATTTCCTTAATCACTAATATTTCTACTTTCAGAAATGGTAATAATAAACTTAGTTTGGTTGGTTGGTTTTGTACCATCAGAACCGACCCATATCTGACCTTCAGAAAGGTTTTCGGAGGGAGTTAATCACAGGGAGGAGATTGCCCATTTTTCTTTCCCAGAGCAGCTGGTGAATTTGAACTGCTTGCATTTGGGATTGCAGCATACTTCTTAAGTGAGGCCACCAGAGCTCCCTAAACTTAAGTGTATGACTTTATATTGATAGATTGGTTAAAAGAAAGTGGAGATTTTACTTGGCACATATACACAGGCTGACATCTTTGATATCTTGAAAAACTTTATGAATATCTTGTTCTTGTGAAGGTCCCACTGGGAGAAAGCAGGAGAGCTGGAGGGTGTGTTTTAATTCTTATTTTTCCTGAATTGTCATAATGTATGAACAAATCAAATCAAAATTCAACTGTTTTAAAGTTGAGTGTAATGGTCTACAGACCAAGCCTAACTTCTAAAAATAATACAGCGAGAACCGCTGCCTGGCCCACCACACCCTGATACTTGGTTACATAAAAGCAACACTTCACAGGGAATATAGTTTGCTATTTGCCATCTGGTCAACTCACAGTGAATGGTCTGTGTGATAGCGGAACTGCACATCCCAGGGTTTTCAGTACATGTTTTCTCACAAGCTGACGGTCATGAATTTCCTCTGAAAAGCCTCTGGGTGGACCCAAACAGCCAACTTTTTAGTTATTGTTGTTGTTGTTATGTGCCGTCGAGTCGTTTCCGACTCATGGCGACCCTATGCACAACAGCTCTAAACCCTGCTCTATCCTGCGCCAACCGCACCGCCTCTGACACACCCATCCCGATTACCCCAGTACTTGATAGTTCTACCTAGGTTGCCCTTTTTGTTAATCTGCGTGTGTTCTGTTGTGCATAGGGTTTTCAGAGGCCTGCTATTTCAGAAGTAGGTGGCCAATCCTTCTTCCTAGTCTGTCTTAATCTGAATGTTCAGATTTAGAGGAGTATCTGACAGACAGCAATTTGTGGTTATTAGCTGAGTGAATTAACTGTTTACCCACACACATACTCCTCCAGGACTCTATAATAAAAAAACGGACAAATATCTGAAAAGTAAAAAAAGGAAGGCGTTAAAAGAGTAGGAAACAAAGGTGTATGTCTAAGGTCAGGCTAGAAGCAGAACCAGAGACAGGGATACATGTGTACCTGCTCTTTCAAAATATCTCTAAGGAAGAAGTGAGAGAAGTAAGGGAATGTCTAACTTCAGCCTGAAGCCATGGGTAGCTCTGCAGCACCTCACAGAGTTTAACTCCTTGGTGCAAATGGGATAGCTTTTTGTATTCCTGCATAAATTTACTAGAGAATTACCCCTAGGAGAGCAGAGAGAAGATTTACATTCCAGGTCAAAGTTCCATTGTATGCTGAAGATAATTATCTGGAGGAGCAGCTGAAAGTCATTAGCATCCAGCATGCAAAGCAGCTAGGAAGACACTGAGGATTGACGCAGTGCCTGTGGCCATAGGTTCGATTGTGTCAGAGTCATGAGGATGGCACAGGATAGGACAGGGTTTAGATCTGTGCACAGGCTCACTACAAGTCATACTCAACAATACCAACCACAACAAGGAGATGAATGGTTTAGGAGAAGACAGTCTTGGGAAACTGCTTTCCTGGTCTGCCTGCCTGCCTGCCTGCCTGCCTGCCTTCCTGCCTTCCTTCCTTCCTTTTCTTTTTTAAATTTATACTAGTTTATTTACAAAATTCTAATGCATTCTTTCAGACCAGATTCTTCCAATTTCCCTCACCTCTCATCAAATTGTAAACCCCATAATTAAGCCTCACAAACCTCTCTCCCTCTGTCTTCATCTCTCTGCTTCCACCCCCTTCTCTTGGATCCTTAAACTATTCTACAGTAACGGTTTTACATAATATTTGTCCTGTGGGAGTGAGTTAGTGCCTTCAGCATAATGCTCTCCAGTCCCTCCCAGTTGGCGCCTGTCCTCATTGGAAAGTGAGGGCTAATGTTTAGTTGTACATTGCTGGTCTTGGATGCCTACTGGCCTTATCCTTCTACACTTTTCTGTCTCTGTGATTCTTCCCTTTCTTCCAGGGCCTTCGTATGACTTAGGCATATTCTTTCACTGAAATGTTCTCTAAAGTCAGTCAGCAGTTCTTCTGACTTCTTTATCTTTCACTCAACTGCTCCTCATCGCTTGCAGATACGGCAGTTATCAAGGATATTATCAGTAAATTAAATTAGAATAATACAGAAACTGGACATATAATCCATTGCAAGGATACTTCTAATTAAATTAGACTACTTAGAAACACCACCGTGGTTCGTCTACTACATGTACTCTGGCAGATTGAGTGTTACTGTCAAACGGGCAGTTGAGCCAATAGCATTTCAAATACCAACAGGGTTATCCATGGTGGATACATTTGGCAGTACTCTCAGACTAAGACAGGCTAGGAAGGATTGGTGAGGTAATTTGGGGGAAAAATATTAACCAATAAAATCTAATCAACAGCAGACCATTGTCAGGTACAGTGGTAGGAGTTGAGCCCTTCAGAACTCAAAACAAATTAAAAAGCTGCCTTCTCCCCAAAGTTATCATTATTAGGGGCAGTCAAGTTGAGTAAACTCATAGCAACCCTCTAAACAAGAGCTCTGACCATGTCCTATCCTGTCCCATCCTCACAATCTCCGACACATTCAAGCCCATTACTGCCGTCTCTGTGTCAGTCCACCCGGTTAAGGATCTGCCTCTCCTCTGCTGTCCCTCCACCTTTCCAAGCATGACATGTAGGTCTTCCTTAATGATATGGGTGGAATGAAGCTTTCAGGACTTTTATTTGCTTATAAAGTACAATTCGAAAGGAGAAGAAACCACTGGATATCTCTACTGATAACTGAAACTTGGAATGCACAATGCATGAGTCCAAGAAAATGGAAAGTTATCAAAACAAAATGAGACATGTGAAGATGTCTTGATAAAAATTGACTCTTAGTCATCATCTCAAATTGGATATCTCTGATAGCCCTAGTGGTAAGAAGCTGTGTTCCAATCCCAAAGGCACACAGTTCAAATCCACTAGCTGCTCCAAGGGAGAAGGGTGGGTAATCTCCTCCCATGTGGGTTACTGTTTCTGAAAACTCACTGGAGGATCAGCTAAAAGTTGGTTCCAATTCAATGGCACATCACAAAACAACAACAATTATGCAGGTACTGACAAACTGAAGAGAAATAGCGTTGCTTTCATTGTCAAAAAGAGCATAGCAAGATCATGCCTGAAATGTAATGTTGTCAGTGATAGAGTAATACCCATAAACATACAAGGAGGTTAATATGACTGTTACTCACACATAGAGTTTGGTAATTTATTTATAAAGTTCCTTGACTCTTCTTGTTGTTATGTGATGTCAAGTCAGAACCAACTCATCACTGCCCCTCCAGTGGGTTTTTAGAAGAAATAAATTACATGGGAGGAGACTGTTCATCCTTCTTCCCAGGAGCAGCTGGTGGATTTGAACAGTTAACCTTTTGGGTTAACCACTTTTTGCCATTCTTTACCACTAAGCCATTAGGGCAGGGGAAGAATGAGCAATCTCCTCCTGTCCCTCTAAAAACCCACTGGAAGGTGAGCTTTGGGTTGATTCTGAATCTAATGGACACAACAAAAGCTATTGGAGCTCCCTTCTGTGACCATCATCACTGTTTAATTCTAAGATATTTTTATCATCTTCTCCAAACAACTTGAAACCTGTTAGCACTCACTTGTCATTCTCTGCTCCCTTAATATTTGATAACAATTAATCTGCTTTCTATTCCTATGGCTTGTCAATTCTGGGCAGTTCATATAAATGGAATCACCTACTATGGGGCTTCTTTCACTAAGCATCGTATTTTTAACATTTGTCCATCTTGTAGCCACGTGTCAGTGTTTTATTATTTTCATGACTGCGTAGCATTTCCTTGAGTAGATATACTACATTCCATATGCATCTACAGATGTTTCCATTTTTATGTGTATGTTTATGAATAAAGCTTTTATGAATTCTTTTATATAAATTTTTGTGTGGACATACGTTTTCAATTTTTTTGACTACTCCTGTCTCTTCAGAGAAAGAACCTTTCCCCTAGTATTTGTTATTCTTTTTGTTTGTTGTTATCCTCTTAGTTTTCTTAGGGAACTCTGGTGACCTAGTGGTAAGAAGCTATGTTGCAATCTTGAAGGCACGTGGATCCAATCCACCAGCTGCTCTGTGGAAGAAGGATGGAAGATCTCTTTCCATGTGATTTACTGCCTCTGAAAACCTGCTAGAGATTCAGCTCTGGATTGGTTCTAATTTGACAGTATCCAACAACCCCCACAAAGAGTTTCAAAAGGGGACTGGGATTGAAGCATTTTTACACATTCATTTCCTAATCAGAGACATTCTTATTTTGCCTGAACCACAAATGTAAAACCCCAAATCCAAAAATCTTACACAACTTGCTTGAGGGTATCAGAGAGTTAAACAGCAGAACTGGGAATTGAAATCCCTTTGACTTTATGACAGAACATTTTCTTTTCATTTCTCTTTATGTTTCCATAAAACTTTGACTCCGTTTTCCTCCAATGTCTTTCAGCGAGCTGTTTCTGCATGATAGAGTACTTTAGAATTGGCGATGGAATGCATCAGTACGAATTGTAATAGATGCAAACAAATCAAAGATCATGGGATGCCACAGGAGAGGGCACATTTCAGCTCTGTCCATAGAATTGTTAGGAGCTTCAGTTGGCTTGAAGGGACCTAACCACAACAATATGAGGCCTCAGATCAACTGCATTATTCTGCTGATGTGCGCTGGGCTTACTGGAATGTATGCTTACACCTTGGTCAGTTAATTATCAGGACCCGAAGCGCTTGCTCCAGAAAGTCAAGGACTGCAGCCTTCAATATGGATTGAAGCTCAACATCAAGAAAACAAAGATTCTCACCACTGGGCCAATTGGCAGCATCAGTATGGATGGTGAAAAGATTGAGATAGTTAACAGTTTAGTTTGCTTGGCTCCACAGTCAAGACTCTTGGTACCAGCAGTCAGGAAATCAAGTGACAAATTGCATTGGGAAAGTTAGCTGTCAGAGACCTCTACAGAGTACTGAAGTTCAATGACATAAGGATGGAGACTAAGGTGCACCTGATCGCAATTGTGTGCTATGTATTGGAGAGCTGGACTGTGACTAGGGATGATAGAAAGAGAATTGATGCCTTTGAGCTGTGGTGCTGGAGAAGAGAGTTGAATATACCATACCATGGACTGCTAGGAGAACAAACAGGTCTGTCCCAGAGAGGGTGAAACTGGGCTGCTCCTTGCAGTCAAGGATTCTGAAGCTTCGTCTGACATACTTTGGGTATGTTGCAAGAAAGGACCAGTCCTGGGAGAGGGATATCATGTTTGGGAGAGTGGAAGAACGGCACAGGAGAGAAAAGACCCTTGATGAGATGGATCGATTCAGTGATTGGGGTAGTGGAGGTAGGTGTGTCGGAGATAGTGAGGTTGGCATAGTGAGGTTAGCAGGATTTAGAGCTCTTGTACATAGGGTCGCTATGAGTTGCAAGTGACTCAATGGCACAGAATAACAGAAAAACAATAGTTATTTCAATAGTGATTTCATTGTTTGTGGTGATATCCTCTGGTATCTCTTACATGTTGGCTAAGATAGCATTGAAGAAAAATATTTCTGTTTCTTGCCCATCCCAAGCACTTAGCCCAAGGCTTGACCGTGATCGTTCCTTGGGGAGGCCCAATAAGGTCCTTTCCTAGAAAAGTCACTTAGATGGCCAAAGCCTAATTGGGCCTTTGACCATCATATTCTGACAGAACCCCTGTCTTCAAATTCCTGAGCAAACTACCAGCCCCTCTAAATATCCTTAACAGCTTCTGTGAAAAGAAACTATCTTTGTCTGCCTGCACACCACTCCAATCTTTTCTGTGAGCAATTACCTGGCGTCCCTCAGACCACTTACTAAAGATCTGTTGACTACTTGGAACAAGCTTCTTTCTTTCTCTCTCAACTTTTTTTTCCTTTCCTCTGATGCATTGGCTGAGAAGAATGTTCCAGTCATAAGGCCAAAACCTCATCCCCACTTGCCCACAACTAGCCAAGAAGGAGAGCATGCCTACCCTCTGAGCCCAATAATAGCTAAACTATGGAAAGTCATGACCTGGAGCTTAGCTGCCCTGTAAGAGGGAATCGCTCTTTGCAGCCTCATTGCTACATGAGCAGAGTGGGAGCCTACCTGGACTTCTTATTGGTGTGGCTTATACCCTCCAGAACAGGCCAAACTTCTCATCTTTCTCTTCTCCCTCCTTTCCTTCTGGTCCCAAAGGTTGAAGGCCCTTTGCCATATGAATTCAATGACATCCAACACTGTTCTCAATTCCCAACCACCTAAGGCTATCCATTTGAGATAAGAGCCCATGGTCACTCCTTGAGGTGTCCAGGGACTGATCATCCCCTTTCTCTGTTATCCCTCTTTCCCTCCTCAGGTTCCAGGACTACTGTCTGGTAACTGACAAGGATGTTTTCTCAGCTGTCAGAAGAATCAGCTCAGTGAGCTTCTGGCAGGAGAGACATCCCACTGCCAAGTCCTCAACACCCAGCCTTTCTTTTACCTCAATACGAGGTCGGCTCTTCTGCCCTGGAGGACAGTCCTTTGTTCCAGCTCCTCTAAAACTCACACACCTTCAGCATTACATCCCATTTAAAGCATAAAAGCCTTAAATACTCAAATTTCATAACCTAAATTTGTCACATTCAATCCATAGAATACCAAAATACATACATAGATACCAAAATAGCAAATGGCCAGAGGTTTCCTATATCCACACTTTCTTTACACTCTGCTTTTGCCCCCTTAATGCTCGTCCTGCTCGGCCTTTTAGCTCCTCATGTTTTTGGTCAAACATTCTTCTAGGTGGTATAGCACTGGTCTGTGCATTGCTGTACAGTGGTAACTCATGATTGCTGTGATGCTAAACACTGTGACACTGATGTGTCAAATGCAATAATGGCTACCTGTTGTGGACAGTGTTTGGTGGAGCTCCACAACTAAAACGAGCTTGGAAGCAGGAGTGGCATCCTCTTCTGAAATAACTTGCCTCCAGAAACCCTATGAATTTGGAGAAACAATGAAAGTTATACAAGTGTTCAGGTCTTTCATTAATAGGGTCGCTATGAGTCGTCTACAACTCGACGGCACTTAACAACAACATGACTAAACTCCAGTTAAAAAAGAATCTATTAATTTTTTTTAAATGTTTAGAAGAAATTCCTGCAACTAAAACATCACCCTTTTCCTTTTCCAACCCTGACCTCCCCTTCTCTAACTCTGACCCAGCAGATGACGCCACTCATACCGTCCTTCCCCAATGCTCTGGACCAAACTGCACAGGCATGTCTACCAGGCCCCTCTGCCCCTCCATATTCACCAAAACCCCTTCCTCCTTCCGTTTCCTCGCAGAGCATCACCTGCTCTCAAAATTCATCCAACCAACCCTAAAAATATATAAAATCTGTCAAGCAACAAATACCCTTCCTTCCATTTCTTACCAAGATCCTTTTTAATCTTTTCAAGGTAAATTCTGAGACATAGTAAAGTAAGGAAAGGCTTAAACCATAAAAACAGCAAATTAAAAAAAAGGTATTACTAATTCTTCTGTTTCTCTAACTCTGTACTTGAGGCTCCTGCTCAGTAGGAGGCCGTTTAAAGATTTAATCCCCTAATTTTTCTGTCTAAATAATTCATTTTATCTGTTTCTTCCCCCTCCTTTTTTGTAAGAAGCATACATTGAGATTGTAAGTAAATTTAATTTGATTTTGTTAGTATTACTAGTTAAGGTGGAGTAAATTAAGATTTGTCAGTAGCTAGTTAATGTTTTTTCCTTTATCTGGTGCAAATCTTTTGATTAATAGTAAAGATGTTTGTAATTCTTAAAGTTTTCTCTGTTAATGCCTAATTGGTTTAGAGCTGAGCTAATAATTTTAGTAGCTACTAAGAGGTATTATCTTTTCCGTTTCACTCCACCTTAGATCAGTAGTTTAAATGAAAATCCAAATTTATCTTTTTTTCCCTTTTTGTTATAAGTTTAATATAGCAATAATTTGTAGCTCTTGGACTCTGACAATTCAAGTAAAAAAGCCTAGTAAAAGACACCATGAGAGTCCATATTCTCTTTAATATGAAAAAACTAAAAAGTTATAAACTGAGACTTTATTTAAGATCTTAAAAGATTTATAGAAGAATTTAATAATATTATTAACATTTTTAATTTAACATGGAAAGGTTTGACAGTTTTGCTGTCTTTCTGCTGTTCTTCTAATAAGAAGTGCAAGACTATTAGTAATACTAAGACACTTGACTGATAATATGTTGTTGTTGTTGTTGTTGCTATGTGCCATTGAGTCACTTGCAACTCATAGCAACCCTATGTACAATAGCTCTGAATCCTGCTTTATCCTGAGTCAACTTTATTGTCTGTAATACATCTACCCTCATTACCCTATCACCAAATCAATCTATCTTACTGGGGGTCTTCCTCTCTTGCGCTGTCCCTTCATCCTCCCAAGCATAATGTCCCTCTTCAAGGATTGGTTCCTCCTTGCAACATGTCCAAAGTATGTCAGATGAAGCTTCAGAATCCTTGCCTCCAAGAAGTAGGCTGGCTTCACCCTCTCCAGGATGAACTTTTTTGTTCTCCTAGCAGTCCATGGTATATTCAATACCTTCTCCAGCACCACAGTTCAAAGGCCTCAATTCTTCTTCTTCACCCCTAGTCATTGTCCAGCTTCATGATACATAGCAAGTAATTGCAAAGACTATGGCCTGGATCGGTTAGTCTCTACAGACTGACATCGTTGCTCTTCAGGTCTCTGGAGAGATCCCTGACAGCAGACTTTCCCAGTCCAATTCATATTTTGATTTTTAAAGAATGGGAATCCCAGAACACTTAAATGCTTATGTGAAACCTATACTTGCACCAGGTGGCAGTTGTCAGAACAGAACAAGGAGAAACTGTATGGCTCAACATTGGGAAGGGTGTATGCCAGAGATGTGTCCTATCCCCAGATCATCTGCAGGGCTGGGCTTTGTGAGAAGGAATGTGTATCAGGATTGGAGGAAGATTCATCAACCAACCCTGTTTGCTGAAACGGAGGAGGACCTGAAGCACTTGTTGCAGAAGGCCAAGATACGGCCTTAGATGTGGACTGAAGGGCAATATCAAGAAAACAAAGATTCTCACTATTGAGTAGATTAACAGCATCACGATAGATGGTGAAGAGACTGAGATTGTTAACAACTTCCATTTGCTCAGCTCCAAAATCAACATTCTTGGTACTAGCAGCCAGGAAATAATAAAAAAAACAAAACACTGATAATATACATGCTATTAAACCACATTTAGAGTGTCATCCAATTCCTAAACCACATGCCTCTGAAACTCTAGGAACCTGTAGAAATGATGATAGTTGTAGAAAAGCTTCAGGCCTTTTGTTCATAGGGTAACTATAAGTCGGCTTGACTCAAAGGCAATCAACAACAAGAAGCAGACAAAGCTCAGGTAGTTTGTAAAACCACTTTAAAACGATCAATTAAAAGGGGGGGAACTACTGTTGAAAGGTAAGCTGCTAGAGATTGCATGCAAACTTATTTCAGAGAAAAGAAAAGATATTCAGGTAGAGACAGCAAACTAACTAGCAGAAGTAACACAAAATAAAAAACAAACCCCATAGCTTTTAAGGATAGGCTAGTAGAGATTATGCAAAAAAATTCACTTATACCCTGAGTCTCATGAAAAAAAGAGTAGTGATAAATTCCCATTTCATCAACCAGCCTACCCCTGATATTAGGGAAATAAGTCTTCAGAGAAAGACTTTAAGTCCCCAGTGTGATTCAAACTAACTTCTAACTGCTGCTATGTCAGTGTTCAACAACACAGATACTTGAAAGAAGAAAAGAAGGACTACCTAAAAGCCAGATTTCTTGAAACTTTTATTACAGAAAATGGGAAAACATTTTCATCCAGCAGACATGCCCCAAACCACAATTCCAAAGCTCTTGTTTCCAAGTGTTAAAAGCCTGAAGTGAAAAAAAAAAAGAAAGAAAGAAAAAAAATGCTTCAAGAGAGTAAAACGGCAGAAGGGAAGCCTCCCACCACTTGCTTCCAATGCAGTTCTCATAAGCACCTGGCTTGGGAATGCCCAAAGTGTGTCTGATGACAGAAGAGCATTCGATCTAGTGAGGCCCTGGTTCCCTCAAGGCCGCTACAAGTAACCAGCATAACATCACTATACGCCTGGAGAAGTCTTGTGCACACATGGATGTTGCTGTTAAGATGCTTTAGTTTCTTCTCATCACTGCTGTGAGTTATTTAGTTTTACAGTCTTTTAGTAGATTTCTTTCCCCCAACAACTTACTATTGTAGGCACTGAGAAGTGATATGGGAAGAAATACCTAACTCCCCCGTTAAACTGTTTATAAAATAAAATATTCTTTTTCTCATCAATTTCTAGTTATATCTGAAGCCTCTGTACTTTTATTAACAAGAGATTTGTTGCCAAAAGTAAATACCAAAGTTCTTTTTACCCCAACACTACAAATGACATTAAGAAATAGTAATTCAGTGGCAATAAGTCTCAATATGCCCCAGAGTTAAAGAGTAGGTAGCCCCCTATTTAAGCTAGTAATGAACCTTTAATATCTACAAGAATATCATTGGTAAAAATAGCATTAAACTCAAGTGCAGAATATCCTAAAAAAACGCCATTATCAGCTTTATCCTGAAGGTATACAAAGCCTAGCGCCTGTCATTAAGCACTTAAAGAAAGCAAGAATAATTTTTAAGAAATCTCCTTGTAACAGTCTCATTTTAGCAGTCCAAAGGTCAGATGGTAAATAAAGATTAGTTCAAGACTGTAGACCTATCAATAAAATGATACTTCTTCTTCATCCAGCAGTGCCCAATCCCTATGCTCTAATAACAGCAGTACCCCAGAGTCTATTTCTCAGTATTAGACTTGAAAGATACATTCTTTACTACGTCTCTCTACTCTGATTTTCAGAAAAAAGATCCTTGCTAAATTGTGCCCTATTGTTGATGGCCTTGTTGTATGTTAGAGCAAGTCCTTAACAAATATCCGGATTGTTAGCATATGAGATTTTGTATAACAAACTTTTGTCTATACCTGTTCTTCAAACTCACACACTTAAAGTGCAACAAATGCTGATAGACTATAGGCAAGAAACCTTCTCAGTTCTTCAGGTAAAGAAAGACCTTAAGAAATCCCGATTTATGTCCTAACAAAACTAGCCAATAAGAAAACTAGTTTCTTTGTGCACCCACAAGGTATATTAGTCATTATGTGAAAGTTCAAAAAAGTTGCACAGACCTGTAGTAGCCACAACATGTTTAAACCTGATGCAAGTGCACTTGGAATTCACATTAAGAATATTGACCTCAGAAAAGCCAATTCCAGGGTATAGAGACTTAACTCTCAAGACTTTTTCAAATATAATTAAAAGAGAGCTTCATACTTCACAACTACTAGAAAACAAATCCTGTGAAGAGCTTCCATCACCCCAAGCCACAGCATAACACCAAACGAATTTATCCAGCCTGATGTCACCAACCCAAGTGTTGAGGACTCTCCTTCATAGGGTTGCTATTAGTCGCTGTGTCACTTAACAACAACAACAACAACAACAATGTCACCAAACCTAACCCAGACTCACTCTGCCTTCTACTCAGGAAGAAGGCCACGTCTGTCCCTTCCATTACTTAATATATAAACTCCCTGCAACCTCAAAATTAGCACTGCATTCTGTTACAAGCTGCCCCATCTGTCCATCCCTTTCTACACCACCCAACTAAAAGACTTGCCTTGAAGAAACCAATCTCTTCCACAAAAAATCTCTCTCTTCAACCCTCACACCAGTGAACCTCTTTCACGTGTTACAAATGAGAAATCAATGCAGACTGGGTTCAGCTTCTCTTCAGATTCAACTACTGGAGATGCCTGAAAGTAGGAAACAGTCTCTTCTTTGCCTGCAGCATCTTCCTACTCCTGTCTGCCAACCAATTGGACATGGAGCTGTTCTCTAGCCTACCTACTTCCCCCTATATCATATACCACCAACTCCAAACTAATAGCCATCCCTTTGACTCAGTACCTCAGACATAGACGTCATAGGTCTCCTCTCTTTAGTATCCAACTTAGGAATAACAACACTAGCACTGCAGGTCTAGGTATCTCCTCAGAAAATTCTAACATCTCTCAAAAGCTCTCCAATAGTCATTTTACAATATCACAGCCCAGTTTATTACAGTCTAAGACCAGACTAACTCCCTAACAATAATTGTATTATAAAACAGAAAGAAATTTACTCTATTAACCAAGGGGAAAGGTGGTTTCTTCCTGTTTCTCAGAGAGAACTATTGTTTTTATACCAACGTAACACATCATTGATTTCTTGGCTGCTGTTATCATAGGTGTTGATTGCATATCCAAGTTAAGTGAAATCATTGATAACGTCAATCTTTTCTCCATCTATCATGATGCTACTTACTGGTGTGCCAGTGAGGATTTTTATTTTCTAGACGTTGAGAGATGCAATGTCTATTGAAGCTTATATATTTTTATCGTCTTCAGTAAGTGTTTCAAATCTTCACTTTCTCCATGCAAGGTTGTGTCATCTGTATAATGCAGGTTGTTGGTGGGTTTTCTCCTAATCCTGATGCCACGTTGTTCTTCTTATACAGCAGCCCGTTGAATTATTTGCTCAGCTTACACATTGAAAAGGTATGAAGAAGAGACAAAACCCTAACACACATCTTTCTTGATTTTGGACCATTCAGGGTCCCCTTGGGTTTTTTTGCACAACTGTTTCTTGATCTTTGTATAGGTTTCATGTGAGAACCTATACAAAGGTTCTCTGGGATTATGAAGTATTCCGGGATGATCATTTTCCTCAAATTTATCCAGAATCTTTTGCTTTGGGACTGAAGTTCATCTGACCATCATAGTACTTTTCCAATTGCCTCATCAGCATGCAAATATCAGACAATGAATAAGGAAGACTCTAGAAGAATTGATGCGTTTGAATTGTTGTGTTGGCAAAGAACATGAAGTAAACCATGGACTGCCAAAAGAACAAACAAATTGATCTTGTAAAACGGGCAACCAAAATGCTCCTTAAAAGTGAGGATAGTGAGCTCCTTAGGTGCAAGGTCGTTATAGGAATGCTACAGTCAAGGACACATTCCTGGAAGACATTATGATTGATAAACTGAAAAAGAGAGACGTTTAATGAGATAAATGGGCAAGGTGGCTGAATCCGTGAACCCAAGCACATCAGGAAATGATTGGGAGGATTGTATACACTTGTTCAGTGTTCTCTTCTGTCATGTACAATGGGGTCACAATGAGTTGGAATTGACTTGAGGGGACCTAACAGCAAGTACAACAAATATTATATTTTTTCTTAGCTCTAATTCTTAGTTTATGTTATATTTCTAGAAGAATTAAAAGTATTACATTTTTCAAACCAAATAAGACGTGTTAAATAAATATTAAACAGACTCCAGGAGCTACTCCATGGTAGCAATTCTTTGGAAACATGATGTACAATAGTTGCTTTAACAATTGTGTTTAAAAAGGGTGACAAAACTAACGCTGTCATTTTCAAAGAGCCTCTTCCAGTAGCCATTTGTATAGCTTATTATACAAGGAACAATGCAGGATGTAATAGATGTAATTTATAAACAAGGGGGTTTTTTAGTAAGTATAAACATGCTTCGCATGGCCATTTCTCATACTGACCTTCAATTAAACCATACGTTAATGGAGACATTTCCATTAAGAGTTAAGCTAATGGCAGTGTAGGGCTTGTTTGGAGATGGTTTTTCCCCCATTGTAGTTCAGTATAATAACAGCATTCGAAGATTAGAAGCTTGCAAGGAATTATCCAGTAACTGAAATTTTGTCCTCAAGTATTTACAGACTTACATGCTCTTGGAAGTGACTTCAGATCAGCAGATTTATGACTGAACCCTCTAAACATGCACAGATATCCGGCAGGGACTAAAGTGTGTATAATCTATGTTCTGGAGTAATTTACCAGGTGGCAAACACGGGTGCATTTTGGTGAGACTGAGTTGCATGACAGAGTACCCATTGCAAAAAGGGGAGAAAGTAAATGTAATTCTTTGAATGATATATTTCCAGTGGTGAGGAGCATTGGATATATCATGGACTGCCAAAAGAATAAGCAAATCTGTTTTGAAGAAAGTGCAACTAGAGTATTCTTTAGAGGCAACCATGGTGACACTGTTGTCTCACTTACTTTGGGTATATTCTCAGGAGGAGTGAGAACTTAGAGAGAGACACCATGTTGGTAGAGGGTGAGTGAAAAATAGGAAGATCCTCAAGGAGATGGACTGGCAAGAGACCATGACAATAGGTTTGAATATGACCGAGATTGTGGCAATGGAACAGGAAAGGGCAAGGTTCAGATCTGTTGTTCTAATGGTCTCTATGAGTCATAGTTGACTCAACAGAACCTAGTAACAATACCTGCTATATTTAACTAGGCATGTCTTCTCACCTATCTAGATTATCTGCTTCTTATAAATAATGTGTGTTTGTTTTAAATTAAGTTTATATTTACATGCTAGTTAGTTTACATTTGAATTTTCTGTGATTTGGGAAAGCAATCTATGAGTATGCATTGGATGATTGAATTAATATATTGCTAAAGCAGTAACACTGGTTGAAGGTGAAGATCTATGAAATAAAGTGGGTGAATGTATAACTATTTTCTGTTAACTCTCATTCCTGATCCATTCTCATCTGTAAAAAGAGCAAGAGCCGCCTGAGGATGGTTGTATCTGACCTTTACCAACTTCACAAAAGGGAACAGTCCCCAGCAACAGCATCAACAACACAAAATTAATTCCCATGAAGTCAGATGCGTCTCCCACACTCCTGTACCTCTTTCTACTCATTCCAACACCAATCTTACTGCTCTACTGGGTCCAAAATCCAATGCAATAATAGCTCAGAGACATCACAGAATCATATTGGGGAAATCAAAAGGTTATGATACAGATTAGTAGCAGAATACAGTTAGGACAGCTTCCAAAATGTGCTTGCAAGCACCTAAGCTTTCAGCCTCATGGCTTTAAGCTAGTGTTACAAAATTCACAGTCCTGTGAACTTATGGCCCACTCACCCCTAGTTGTCCAACAAACTTGAGTAAAGGCTCTTAGCACCAGTTCCAATGGGGTAGCAGTCCAGGGTCCCATCTCATGTCATATCTCTGGTTCTCCACTGTCGCTGCCACAATTGCGGCTCCCTTGGCCCTCCTAGTCTGTCTGGTGTCCTGAAAGACGAGTTACACTCTCTTGCTTCCTGTTTTCTGCTAGTGAAGTTCTTCTCCTTCTGTTGCTGAATCTGCTCAATGTAATGAGGAGACTAGCCAATCTCCTTGTGGATAGACTAACATGCCCTATATGCATAATCCTGCCCATCCACATGGCAAAGTCAATTTCAATGGCTAGGAAAGTAATTTTGAATTATAAACTCCATACCATTCTTCTTTACTCTCTTCTGTGCTCCAGGAAGTTATCATTCTGAATTCTATTTCCTACTTCTCTGGCACTCTGGTTTAAATTGGGATGAAGCCTTACCTATCAGAAGATGAGAACATGGTTTGAAGGTAGTTCTTTCTCTCTGTCAGTTTTGGCTTTGCAATTCTGGAACTATTTTTTCACTATTATTGCACCCACCAGGCTCTAGCTGTCATTGCACTGTCATCATTTCCCTGTATCCATTCAGGTCTGTGGATGACACCCACACTCATTACTGTTGGCATCTGCACATCTCATCCCCTGTGGTTAGTTCCTTTAATCCTGCCCCAAGGAGGTGGATTTACACGATGACTCCAGCAATGGGCTAAATGTGTCAGAGGTGATGAAGATGACACAATAAAAGACCAGTGTCTGGTCTTTTGTTCATAGGGTCACTATGAGTTGAGCTTGACTTGATATCACCTAACAACAACATCCCTGTAAATGATTTCTTTATTAGATGTCTTCCATTGAATTGTAAAAGCAGAATTCTGCTTCCTGCTAGAAATTAAATGAAACAGTAGGAAATAGAACATGATTTTACAATGGGTTTTGTAAAGAAAGGAGAATATTCAGAGTGAGATACCATGTTAGTCATATTATGTGACCTAAGTGTCTATTTTAAAAATAAAAGTGTCTCAGAATATTTGGTTGGTTACCGTGGGGATCCAGCCCACCTGTTGGTACCTGCCCACTAGGATTGGCACCTGCTTGATGTATTGGAACAGTGTATCAACAGAGAACAAGCTGGGTTTAGAAGAGGTCATGGCACTAGGGATTCATTGCTAATTTCAGATGGATCTTGGCTTAAAGCAGAGAGTACCAGAAGGATGTCTGTGGTTTATTGACCATGCAAAGGTATTTGACTCTGTGGATCACAACACATTGTCTATAACATTGAGAAGAATGGAAATCCCAGAACGCTTGATTGTGCTCGTGTAAAATCCATGCTAAGATCAAGAAACTGTTGTAAGAATAGAGCAAAGAAACACTGATTCAAAATCAAGAAAGGATGTATCTTTTCTGCATACCTTTTCGATCTACATGTGGAGCAGATTATTAGGGAGGCTGGACTTTATGAAGAAGAATGTGGCATCAGGATTGAAGGAAGACTCATCAACAACCTGAGTTACGCAGATAACAAAGCCTTGCTCGCCACAACTGACTGTTTGCTAAAGAAGGTCAAGGTCTGCAGTTTTCAATATGTATTACATCTCAACATCAAGGAAATGAAGTTAAGGCAGCGCTTGTGGCCTAGTGGCAAGAAGCTGCACTGTAATCCCAGACGTACACGGTTCGAATCCACCAGA
>NW_006399888.1:8438192-8439087 GCF_000299155.1 Elephantulus edwardii | reverse complement strand
TTACTTGTTATGTATCTGAGAGCTAAACAGTGACAGAGGGTGACAGAGGAGGAATCGATGTCTTTGAGTTGTGGTACTGGAGAAGAATTTTGAACATATCATGGACTTCCCAAAGAACAAACAGGTCTATCCTGGAGAGGATGAGACCAGGAGGCAAAGATTGTGAAGCTCTCTCTCACAAACTTTGGACATCTTGCCAACAGGGACCAGTTCTTGGAGAAGGACATCATGCTCTGAAGAGTGGAGGGTCAGCACAGGAAAGGAAGACCCTGGGTGAGATGAATTAACATATTGACTGTGACAATGGGGGCAAGTTTGTCAGAGGCAGTGAGATTGGCTCAGAATAAAGCAGGGTTTAGAGGATCGCTATGAGTCATAGTCGACTCAGTGGCACATAACAACAGTGACTATGGGGGTAAGATAAAAGAAAGTGTTGTGCAGATGACACAATTTTCCTTGCAGAAAATGTAGGCTTGAAGCACTTACTGATGAAACTTAAAGACTACATCCCTTAGTATGGATTACACCTTAATAGAAAGAGAACAAAAGTCCTCACAGTTGGACCAATAAGCAAGAAATCAAATCACACATTACATTTAACATATCTAGCATAAAGGACATCTTTAAAACGATAAAGTGCAGCACAGGTGTTCTTTGAGGATTAAAGTATACCTGATTCAAGCTACACCATTTTCAGTTGTTCTTTTTTTTTTAATTCATTATTGAAGTCTGACAATGAATGAGGAAAACCAGAAAAACCAAATGAACTAATATTCTTGAACTGTGATTTTGGGAAAGAATATGGAATACTCTTGAGTTGTTGCTGTTGTTTTTGTTGTTAAGAACCATTGAGTCGCTTGTGACTCCTAGCAACCTTATGTACAAGAGCCCTATA
>NW_006399888.1:8387566-8423101 GCF_000299155.1 Elephantulus edwardii | reverse complement strand
CAGCTCCATTTCTGTCACCGAGTCCATGTTTTCCAACTACTGAATCTTCTTCTTTGTTCCCGACTTTTGCATTCCAGTTACTTTGCTGAATTGGTCGAATATGTCTAATAGTCTCCTCACTGAATCTTTAGGATTTTCTAAATATACTATAATGTCATCTGCATATAGAGATAGTAGTACCTCCTCTTTGCCAATTTGATACCTCTTATTTCCTCACCTTGTCTTATTGCTCTCACTAATACTTGCAGTACGATATTGAATAGGAGAGATGATAGTGGGCATCCTTGCTTAGCTCCTGTTCTCAAAGGAAATGCCTTTATTTAATCTCTTTCCATTGAGAACAATGTTGACTTTTGGTTTTGTAGATATACTTTTCACTATTTTGAGGAAATTCCTCTCTATTCCTATTTTGTTGAGTGTTTTAATCAGGAAGGCTGTTGGATTTTGTCAAAGGCCTTTTCTGTATCAGTTGATAGGATCATCACCTAGCTCAGAGATTAATTTCTAAAGAATCGGCCCCCCCCCCCGTTTATACATACAAGCTTGGAATTAGCCCAGTATATTTTCAACTCTAACTTGTTTGGACAGCTGTTATCAGCTCTGGTGTGAAGATTTGTGCAAAACAAAATTGAATATTGCTCCATGCAAACCTATTCAACGTTTTGTTTTCCCCTCATGGGCTTATTTGAGGGAAAGACACTTCTTACAACAATAATAGACACTGTCACTTCCCTTGGAGTCTGAGCTTGAGAATGTGAAATGTTCTAAAGTTATTTTGTATGATTTTCACTCTCATTAAGTAGCCAAGGTGAAAAAAGAACCACTGTGAGCTGAGGGGGTTCAGGCAAAAAAGATAAAGAAGGTCTGATGGCTTAGTGGGCAAGGAGTTGCACTGTTGGTCTAAAAGAAAGCTGTTCAAATCCACCCCCTGCTCCATAGGAGAAAGATGAGCGATCTCCGCCCATGCTATTTGTAGTCTCTAAATACGCCCGGAAGGAGGGCTGTAGCGGCCACAGCAAGCGCACTTTGGAAGGCTGGAGGGAGGGGAGGTCTGTCAGTCTTGTGGGTTGCCTGGGTGAAGGGGGCGGAGCTTTGGTGTGGGGCGGCCAATAGTGGGCGTGGCTGGGTGGGTCGCTATGGGGACGGGGCTGTTTTAGGAGGCTGTGATGGGTTGACAGGTGCGTGACAGTGGGAGCTGCTCTCGGTACAAACATATATGGCAAAGGCAAGAGTGACAGCAGCGCCGTCCTGTCCCACAGCCAGGTCCGGGAGAAGTCAGCCCTCTACGTATATGAATATCTGCTCCATGTAGGAGCTCAGAAATCTGCTCAGACATTTTTATCAGAGATGTTGTTGCTGTTGTTGCTATGTGCTGTCGAGTTGCTTGCAACTCATAGCGACCCTATGTACAACAGCCCTAAACTCTGCTCTGTCCTGTGCCAATCGCACTGTCTCTGACACACCCATCCCGATTACCCCAGTCACTGAATCAATCCCTCTCACAGAGGGTCTTCCCCTCCTGCGCTGTCCCTCCACCCTCCCAAGCATGATGTCCTTCTCCAAGGACCAGTCTCTTCTTACAGCATGTCCAAAGTATGTTAGACAGAGCCTCAGAATCCTTGCCTCCAAAGAGCAACCCGGTTTAACCCTAAGATGGGGGGAAAAATCACATTTCGGGAACCACCAGGATTTTTACATTCTTGGTGGTATGTATCTTGGGATCTTTACTGTGTAGTTCCAGAAAGATGAGAAACACGTGAACACTCAAGTGAAGCAAAAGCCTTCCATGACTATAGTGCTGTAACAGCTCCCAGTCCAGAACTAGGAAACATGACATGCCAGTAGGTCCTGTTCTACCAGGGTTCTTTCAGCCTTTTATGTCACCTCAATACCCTGGCAGTCCACGGCCACCATTAAGGATACCTAACCAGACCCTTGGCGGTGTCCCAGGAAGTCAGCCATTACTTCCCAGTGGAATGGACTCAACTCGACAACAAGGACATCCAAATATGGGTGGGCCAATGCAGAGAGTGACTCCTCCAAGAAGAATGGTGCCCTTAGGACCACAGAACTATGGATGCGCAATGAAACCCCCCACTGAATGCTTTAGGTGGCCCTGGAATGCCTGGAGTGAACATGGGTGAAGTGGTGGCAGACCTTGGCCAAACGCAACAAATGCCAATTCAATACGTACTCCTCAGCATCTCCTGGGAATTATGTAGGTCCTCCAGGAAGTGGAGGGCCACCAGGAACACCCATCATGCCTAGCCCAGCAAATTCAACCAACAGTGGAGGTAATATTTATACTTTAATGAACGTAGTACCTCCTGGACCTAACAGACCCAATTTTCCAATGGGCCCTGGTCATATTGTCCAACGTGTGGATTAGCACAAATGAAGTCACATCACATGAATGGCTCTTTAGGCTCAGGAGATATGGACAGTATTTCCAAGGATTCTCCTAATAATATGAGCCTGAGTAATCAACTGGGCACTCCGAGGGATGATGGTGAAATGGGGGCAATTTCTTAAATCCTTTTCAAAGTGAGAGTTACTCCCCTAGCATGACAATGAGTGTGTGATCATTATGAAGCCTGGTCATGACAACCCAGTGAGTCAGACCGTCACAGAAATACTACAGAAGAAATTATCCATCACAGTGTACAGTTAAACAAAGGAATCTCAGTCATACCAAACCAACCTTTTTATTTCCTGCTCTCTCCCTTATTTTGTGAAGAAAGTGGGTCCAAACATGATTCAAACAACTATGCAGAGTGGCATATTAGAATTGCCCCAAACTGAACTGCAAATAATTATCTGTGTATGTATATGTGTGGGGAAGAGAATGTATTATACATGTGTATGTTATATGGACATATGCACATATATACATTGGCCCAGAGGACATTGTAAAATATCACATGACATATTAAGTAGGGACTTCTATTCCATCCTTTTTTTCATGTTTACATTTTAATTCTTAAAAGTTGCTCCTGCCCCTCCCTGAACTATTTTGTGCTGTGTATGTCACTGCTTTATGTAAGTTATTTTTTAAGGTGAATTCAGATGTTATGGTTTTGTAAATGTCTGCAATCATGGATAGGAATAAAATTGCTTATTTGGAAAAAAAAATCAAAATAAAACAAAACAAAGAAACCCTGGAGAGTCAGTCATGGGTTGGTTCTGGATCAAGGTCTCACAAATACTGCTCAAAATAGCAGATTTAAAAGATAGTTTTATTGTTAAGTTCAAATATCTAACAGTTTCAGTTCATGTTTACTTTCTTAGGCCAAAGATTAGGCCACAGGAGATTTCTATTTTAGGTCTTCATTTACAAAGTTCTTAGCAGAGTTTTATTAAATTGACATTTACCAGCTTTGTTGATGTTCACATAATGTCTATAGTTAACTGGAAGCGGAATGCTGTAAAGGGCTAAGATTATGTGTGGTGTGAGCAGGCGTAGAAATAGGAACAAAGTTAATTAATTTAACTTGGCATTTTGAGGATTATCAGACAGATACAATCACAGAAGATTTCTTATGTAAGTTTCTAGGTCTCTAGGATATTCTATGACAGTAAGCCTGGAAATTACTTTTGACAGGGTTTGGAACGAGAGTTTTAAGTGACAATGTAACGGCTTTCATAACCGTTGATAGCTTTTTCCTTGGTACATCATGTATTTTTAAAGTGTGTAGTAACTTACTGGAAAGAGTCAAACAATATATGAACGTACAGTGTTAAATTCAATGTCCTTTTATGCTAATATGATGGCTATAAATAGTGCAAAGAATATTTTTCCAGAGTCCAGTACAGATACATTAATGAGCAAAGTAGATATTACTGATATTTTTGTAGATAAATGAGGAAGTATTGATCATATTACATATACAGATCGAGACTGATGCATATACCAAAATAACAGTATTCTCAATTGCTTTGGGTGCATCTGAAAGTTGTACGATGGGTAAGGAAGACCAAAGAAAATTTGATACCTTTAACTTGACACCTTTGAATTGTGGTGTTGGCAAAGAGTGTTGAATATACCATAGACTTTCAAAAACACAAACAAATCTATCTTGGAGGAAGTGCAACTGGAGTGATCCTTAGAGACTTTGTCCCATATACTTCAAGTATGCTTTCAGGAGGAGCAACTCTTGGAAAAAAAAGACATTATCCTGGGAAAAGTGAGGATCAGAGAAAGAGAGGAAGATATTCAGTGAGACGCACCAATACAGTAACTACAACAATAGGTTTGCGAATGATGGAGATCATGAGGACGGCACAGCACAAGACAACTTTCAGATCTGCTGTCCACAGGATCACTCTAGTCAACTCAACGGCACCTAACAACAAGCACCTCTCACTTACAAACTATCTCATCATCTGGCGTTTCACATTGATGACAATAGTAACATGTTGACTATTTAATGCACATATATCTGACCTTTCACTTGATCTTAGCCAAAAAGCCGAGAAGTGATACATCTGACCTTTCAAACACTGAGTTGTAAACTTTGAGATTCCTGACAAGTCCCTAATCATCAATGCCCTTGTGTACAAAGAAGCAAAGTTTGTAGGCACTGCACCTCTCTGCCCTGGAAGAGTTGGTGGGAGAAGGTCGCTGGGTCCTGAAGTCCAACAACAGCAGCCAGTGCCCTGAAGGAGGAAGCAGAGCCCCGGGGTCTGGCCCTTGGCCCAGGGGTCTGGGGCAGTCTAAGGTCAGAAGGAGCCCTGAGAAGAGATATTGTGGTACCTAGACCTCAAAGAACTGGCATGCACCTTTGCAGCCATTTATGCTTCTTTGATGCCCTCTCCTGGCTGGGCAAAAGTGAGAGCAGGACAGGTTATCTGGGCAAGAGTTGAGTCAGCTGGCTAGGGGCAGTCAAAGCTTAAGGTCAAGAACAGAGACTTGGCCTGGCCATCAGCACCTCAGAGGATTGTCCAGTCTCATGAGGCCATGGAGGAGGAGGAAGAAACCACACAGGGAGATCTGGGGAATGCTTGGGTAAAGGCCAGTGCAGGTGCAAGGCAGGATGTCCAGCAGCTTTGTACACCCCTGTGGCATGCAGGCCTCTCACTTGTGAGCAGGGATTCTTCTGCCTCAGAAAAAAATCACCAAAGGGGTTTTACGGTTGTTTAAGGGATGTGCCAGAGCCACTCATCTTGAAAACAAGGTGAGGGTAGGAGAAGGAGGGGACCTGGGGGTGGAGACAGGGAAGTACTGGGGCTATCTTAGCTCCAGAAAACACTGGATGGGGGAGTTTCCCTTGGTGATTGTGGTGGGGATGGAGTTCTCCTGCGGTGACGTGGAGGAGAGGGAGGTAGTAGTTGTCCTCCTCTCAGGCGACTTCAGCAGAGGGTTGGTGCGACACTCACGGTACACAGGAACAGCAAAGTGGTGTGGTCATCCTCATGTTCGGATAGGCATTCAGCTGCTAGCTGAAAGATTGAAACTTGAAACTGATTAGCTGATCTGCAGGAGAATGAGGAAGTAATCTGCTTCCACTAAGATTTCTAGCCTTTGAAATCCTCTGGGGCCATTTGCTCTAAAGAGTCCTCTGCGTCAAAATCAATTCACTGGCAATTTCCCCATAACAATGTGGTCTTCTGGAACCAGGTATGATGTAGTAATCCACCATGAGGAGATCTAATTTAATTACCTGCATAATGAGATCTTCTATGAGCAGGCAATCAGTTGAAAGGGAGCTTCCTGAGGTGTATGGCTTACATCTCATATATGTAGACACCCTTGCCAAACTTTCTCACTACCTGCCCACTGGAAAGCGGTTGTTGTTGTGTTATTGTGTGCCATAGAGTTGGAACCAACACTTAGCTTACCCCCCAATGGCTTTTCAGAGGCAGTTAATCACTCAGTAGGAGATTGCCCAACCTTCTCCCATGGAGATGGAGCAGGTGATGGACACGAACCACATAACTTTGGAATTGAAATATAGTTTCTTGCTACTAGGCCACCAGAGGCCTAAAGGGGACACACTCTGGGTTTTGGCTGTCTCCTTTATTGCCTGCCAGCTTAGATTCATCAGTATCTACAGCCCGTGAGCCAGCAGCTTACTGTCTGACTTCCCAATCTTAGATTTGTGGTAAGAAGTTGTGCTGCCAACTCAAAGACACATAGTTCAAATCCACCAGCTACTACTGTACAGAGGAAAGATGAGCGATCTCCCTGCTGTGTGATTCACTGCCTCTGGAAACTCGCTGGAGGGTCAGCTATGGGTCAGTTCTGATTTAACAATAACAACAACAACAATAACAAATTGTTGTTGAAAAGAAGCCTCCAGACACATGTCTGATCCATTTTCCACCCTCTACAGATGTGTAGTCTTTTCCTTGAAATAAATCTCTTTGTAGATATATTATTTATCTATATATGTATATACATTGCTTTTATATGTACATACATTAATATATATATATGTATCTATGTATATACATTGAATTTATATGCACATACATTGATTTTTTCATATATTTATGTATACACATTGATTTTATATGCTCCTACATTGAGATATATATATATATATATTTGTAGTTCTTGTTGTTGATTGCCTTCAAGTCGAGCACGACTTATAGTGACCCTATGAACAAAAGGCTTGAAACCTTTTTATAACTATCGACGTTTATCCATATATATACGTATATACATAGATTTTGCTTCCCTGCTCACTGAAACTAAGGAGAACCTGAAGCGCTTGCTGCAGAGGGTCAAGGACTGCAGCCTTCAATATGGATTGAGGCTCAATGTCAAGAAGACAAAGATTCTCACCACTGGACCAATTGGCAGCATCAAGATGAATGGTGGAGAGATTGAGATTGTTCACAGCTTTAGTATGCTTGGCTCCACAGTCAACACTCTTGGCAACAGAGGCCAGGAAATTGAAAGATGTATTGCCATGGGAAAGTCTGCTATTAGGGACCTCTCCAAAGTACTGAAGAGCAACGGTTTCTCTCTGGAGACTAAGGTGCGTCTGATATAGGCCATGGTCTTTGAAATCACTTGTTAGGCGTCAGAGAGTTGGACAATGACTAGGGAGGATAGAAGGAGAATTGATGCCTTTGAGCTTTGGTATTAGAGAAGAGTATTGAGGGTACCATGGACTGCTAAAAAAACAAATTAATTCATATTAGAGAGAGTTAAACCGGGCTGCTCCCTGGAGGTAAGGATTCTGAGGCTTTGTCTGACATACTTTGGTCATGTCGTAAGGAGAGACTGGTCCTTGAAGAAGGACATCATGCTTGGGAGGGTGGAGAGCAAGTGTAGGAGGGGAAGGCCCTCTAGGAGATGGATTGATTCGGTGACTGGGGCAATCGGGATGAGTGTGTCTGAGACAATGAGATTGACACAGGACAGAACAGAGTTTAGGGATATTGTACATAGGGTCACTATGAGTTGCAAGCGACTGGACAGCACATAACAACAACAACAAGAGAATACAGTCTATAACATTAACAGTGTCAAAAGTGAGAAGTTGGTGTTTATTTCCTCCCCAAAAGCAGAGTCTTACTATTATTCTGTAACTTAATCTTGCATTTATTGAAATACATTATCTCTTTCCAAATATGTTCCCATAAGTATAGTTTTCTAAAAAGTTGTATAAAATTCATAATATGGTTGTAAAGCTTAAATAAAGACTTTCTGATGAACATTTCGATTATTTCTGATTTTGAATCATATCATAATATGATAAGTTCTTTGTGCAAACTCAGTTACTCTTGAAGGTAGTTTTGTCTAACTACTAGATGAAAAATTCCAAGAATTGACAATCTTGGTTGATAATAATAATAACAAAAATATTCTAACTAGATAAAAAAGGGGAGGAGTTTTGTGCAAGCTAGCATTTTCTCTACAAAATAATGAGAATTCCGTTTCCTGCAAATATTAGATAATATTTTTCATTTCAGTCAACTATTTTTTAATTATGGAAAGTTGTTTTAATTTTTACTTTCCTGATTGCAAAAGATGCAGAACATTCTATAAAACAAAAGTTGTTTTTATTTTATCTTCTGTGACATTTTTGATAATTTTTTTATCCTTTTCTTATTTATAGGAACTATTTGTATATTAAGGATTACCGTGGATGCTGTATATTCACTCATTTGTTATTATTATTGTTAAATGCCAGTTGGTCAAGTACTATTCAAGGCAATCCATTGCACAGTGGATAGGACCTTGCCCTACACCTGTCCCTTTTCATGATCTCTACTAGGCTCATGCGCGTTGTTATCATCTCTTCGTGTCAATCCATCTCCTTGAGGATATTCTCCTCTTACAATGCTCCTCTACTTTTCCAGAACACTTTTTTTCAAGCACTGGTCTCTTCTGATAACATGTCCAAAGTACATGAGATGAAGTTTCACCATCCTCACCTCAAGTAGTACTTGACTGCACTTCTAAAAAGAACAAACACATTTGTTTTGAGGAAGTGGTATTTGTTCAGTCCTTCCTACAAATACCACAAATAAAAGTGTCAATTATTCTTCAGACTTCCTTATGCATATCTACCTTTCGGATGTATATGAAACAGTTGAAAATCCCATGGTTCGGATCAGTCTTTAAACTGATATCCTGATTCCTTTGCTGCATGTGATTGTGTTGGCTTTCTTGGTTAAAATATGGCTAAAATATGACTTATGAATTAAATGGAAAGGAAGATGTATGCTGAAAAGAAGGAAAAGAATGCACCAAAGGAGTTCAGCCGGTTTAAAAGAATTTTCAAAGTAGTTGGTGATGTTGTAATGAATGATGTTCCAGAGATTGCAACTGTTGTGGTACCCAAACATTGTTGTTGTTGTTGTTATGTGCCGTCGAGTCTCCTGTGACTCATAGCAACCCTATGTACAACAGCCCTAAACCCTACCCTATCCTGTGCCAACTGCACTGTCTATGAGACAACTACCCCCCTTATCCCAGTCACTGAATCAGTCCCTCTCATCTAGGATCTTCCTCTCCTGTGCTGTCCCTCCACCCTTCCAAGCATGACGTCACTCTCCAAGGATTGGTCCCTCCTTGCAACATGTCCAAAGTATGTCAGACAAAGCTTCAGAATCTTTGCCTCTTAGGAGCAGCCTGGCTTCACCCTCTCCAGGACAAACCTGTTTGTTTTCCTTCCAGTCTATGACATATTCAATACTCTTCTCCAACACCACAGCTTAAAGGCACCAATGCTCCTTCTATCATCCCTAGTCATTGTCTAGTTCTCTGATGCATAGCAAATGATTGCAAAGACCATGCCATGTATCAGGTACACCTTAGTCTCCAGACTGACATCATTGCACTTGAGTACTTTAGAGAGGTCTCTAACTGCAAACTTTTCCATCGCAATAATCTTTTAATTTCCTGGCTGCTGGTGCCAAGAGCGTTGTCTGTGGAACCAAGCAGACTAAAACTGTGAACATTACTAAAAGAAAATGCAATGTGATACAAATGATGAAATAGATGATATGGAAATGGAACCTTGCACTAAGAGAAACAAAAAGAACCTTCTAGACCAGCATGGACAGTCGTCAATTTAGATGAATGAGAGGCAGAGGAAAAGGCTGAAAGCAAAGAGAGAAAAAGAGAAGGGGGAAAAAAAACAAATCCAAAGCTGCAAAGGCAGCAAAATGTTTTGCCTAGTAGACTCTGAAAGACTTTTAAAAATCACCATATGCCCAGGCGTTTGGTTAAAGTGTATACATTGATTTCAGTTTCCATCAGTTTCCATTAGACGAGAACTATTTATTTCAGAATCCTAACTGGCCTTTGTCTTTTATTTCAAACCCAGCATAGCCCAAGTTTGGTTTGGGAACTTGAATAAAATATTTTCTTTGGTGAATGAAAGTTGTAGAGGAACTTTAATTGGATTTCTCTCTATCCAGGTGTTACTATGCATCAAATTTGTATCAACTATTAATCTAACTGTAATTGATAGCTGTTACAGTGTGATGTATGTAATTTGCAAATGTGAAGCAAGTGATGTCATAATGAAAAAATTAACTCAGATTTATGTAAAGCAAACTATTTAAACATAATATCATTGGATCTTCTAAGTACTGCTTGTTTGGAATTGGAATTTTGTTATAATTCAGAATAAAAGCTATTTTATGCATAAAACCCTCCCAAACCACACTGATATCCTTGCTTTTTAGCCCTTTAAAGAGATCTTTAACTGCAGACCTTCCTAATGCAGCATGGTTTGATTTCGTGACTGCTGCTATCATAGGTGTAAATTGTGGATCTAAGTAAAATGAAATTCTTTTCAATGCCAATATCTTCTGCATCTATCATGATGCCCAGTGGTGAAGATTTTTGTTTTCTTAATGCTGAGATATATTCCACTCTGAAGGTTATCGTCTCGGATCTTCTGCAGCAAGTGTTTCAAGTCTTCTTCACTTTCTATAAGCAAGGTTGTGTCGTCTGCATAATGCAGGCTGTTGATGAGTCTTCCCCCACTATTGATGCCACATTCTTCTTTACAGAGCCTAGCCTTACAAATGATTTTGTTCAGCATATACATTGAATAGGTATGGAGAAAGAATACAACTCTGATACACACTTTTCCCAATTTAAAACGATGCAGTATTCCTTTTTTATTCTCAGACAACTATTTCTGGTACTTTGCACATGAGCAAAATTAAATATTCTTGGATTCCATTCTTCTTGATGTTAGCCATAGTTTTTAAGATCCACACAGTCAAATGCTTTTGTATAGTCAGTAAAATACAAGTAAACATCTTTATGATATTCTCCTTTCAGCCAAGATCCATCTGGCATCATCAATAATACCCCTCATGCTACAGCTTCTTCTGAATTCAGCTTAAATTTCTAGAAGTTCCCTGTTATTGTATTATTCTGGCCATTTAAAAATAATCTTCAACAATATTTCACTTAATTTGATGTTGTTTGTTAATTTCCACATTCCATATGATCCTTTTTTATTCAATATTTTAATTGATTTTCATATAAAAATATTTTTACGGTATATTTCATTCACATATATTGTTTTATACCATCTTTAGTTTAAATTGTATGATCATTCTTTTTTCTAACAGTATGACGGTCTAGAATATGCTAAAGCACCATTTTTCCTACGTTCTGCCTGCTCAAAAAGTGTCTAAGAATGTATTCCTAGAAGAGTTTGCATATACATGGAAAAGAAGTAGGAAAAAAACGAGAAGTAACAGATTATTTGTTTTGTTGTCTATTCTGAGAGTGGTAAGACTGGGCAACAGTTCGTTTTCATTTTAGTTACTGTTAGCTTACTAGTGTTTTAGTACCCAAAAGGGTTTGTCCCAGCACATTGATTAGGGGAAAAAAGTGTGTAGTAAGCATTGCTATAACCTAAGTCCTATAAAAAATAAAGACAGAACAAAATATAGAGACTAGCATGTATTACAATTTCTTTGACTTGCAAGAAATGCTCCAAGTCCACGTTACTCCTCTGTTGTCACTGATGTGGAATTTGCCTTCACAATTCTTTTCAGTTGGGAGCTCTGGTGGCCTCTAGTGGTAAGAAGTTGCGTTGTCAACCTCTATCTAACAGATGGAGAACTGAAACAAAATAGGGAGGGAGAGAGGCAGCAAACATGTGGCAGTAGGAACAGGAGGCTGGCCTGAGACAGGGATGGGCTTCCAGATCACAGAGCCAGCAAAGCTCAAAGCGGGAGACATTCAGAGAACAAGAAAGTAGAGCAAGAGGCTTGCTGGTAAAATACGGGTCTTAGAGCATCTTAGGCAGCTCCTTTTGCCAAAGCACGAAGCTAGATTTGAGCACCTTCAGACAGACTGAGATTCAACTCGATGGCAACTAACAACAATAACAACAACCAAGAAGGCACTAGAAACAATTTCTAACAGTTCTCAATTTAGACTGAAAGAGTCTACAGACTTCTGCTTTCTCTCACTCTGTATTCTCACCTCTGTATGTGAATAAACCAGGGTTAGCCTGCTGGTTGAGAACCCAGAAGTATCCAATCAAAGCTGTTGATAAGGTTACTCGGTGCCACCAAATTGGCTCTAACTTACAGCGACCCTGTGTGCAGAGGGTTGAAAGCCTACCTGATCTGGTACCGTCCCCACAATCTTTGTTAAATGGAAGCCCCTTGTTTTTCTTTGCCAATCCATCTCATTGGGGACCTTTCCCTGCTTCTCCAATCTTCTACGTTAACAAATGTGGTCTCTTTCTTTATTGCTTTTGCCATGTGCCCGTGAGTCAGAATATCTGACCCTCTGGCAGGTTTTTAGAGGCTGTGAAACGTGTCGGAGGGGATTGTCCATTGTTTTCCCCTCAGAACAGCTAGGAGATGGATTTGAACTGTGAGCCTTTAGGCTGTCAGTGTAACCCCTTATTCCCTTAGGCCACCAAAGTACAGCAAGCAAACTACAAAAGGCAGGGCCACCTTGTTGGTTTACTCCTGATTGCTTATATAAGAGAGTGCTTAGTCAAGACTAGAATAACTAGATACCTGAGCCCAGCCTAAACTGCTGAATTATAACCATCCATCAGCTTTTAGAAATAAAGACAGAGTTGTTGTTTTAAGTCACAAACCTTAGGGTAGATTCTGTGCAACAGTAACCAACTTGACAGAAGGATTTTGCAAGTGTGTATGTGTATCACACTTGCATGATCAGAAATTTAAAAGGCTCACATTTTTTATGATTAAAGCCCAGTGCACTCAACATGTAGACCTATCTGTGCCATTTTATCATTGGACTGAAAGATATGGCTACAAATTAGTTTTCTGATTAGTCAAGTTTCAACATGATGGGTTTTAAAAAAAATTCTTTCTTTTGATAGTATTAAATGATATGGAGCATTTAGAGTTTTTTTAATTCTGAAAATGTGTTAATAATCCTTGTTGTTGTTGGTTGTTATGTGCCATTGAGTTGCCTGCGACTCATAGTAACCCTATGTACAATAGCCCTGAAATGAGCGCTATCCTGTTCTAATCTTATTGTTTCCGACACACCTATCCTCATTAGGCCAGTCACTTAGTCAATCGATCTCATCGAGGGTCTTCCTCTCCTGCACTGTTCCCCACTCTCCCAAGCATGATGTCCCTTTCCAAGGACTGGTCCCTCCTTGCAACATGTCTAAAGTATGTCAGACCTTTGTCTGACATACTTCAGAATCCTTGCCTCCAAGGAGCAGTCTGGTTTAACCCTCTCCAGAGCAAACCTGTTTGTTCTCTTAACAGTCCATGTTATATTCAATACTCTTCTCTAACACCACAACTCAAGGGCATCAATTCTTCTTCTATCATCTGTCATCATTGTCCAGCTCTCTGATGCATAACAAGTGACTGCAAAAATTATGGCCTGTATCAGGTGCACCTTAGTCTCCAGACTGACATCATTGCTCTTCAGTACTTTGGAGAGGTATCTGACAGCAGACTTCCCCAACGCATGTTGGGAAAACATGTCTTTTAATTTCCTGGCTGCTGGTGCCAAGAGTGTTGATTGTGGGGCCAAGCAAACTAAAGCTTTTTACAGTCTCAGTCTTTTCACCATCCATCACAATGCTGCCAATCCAGTGGTCAGAATCTTTGTTTTCTTGATGTTCAGCTTCAATCCATATTGAAGGCTTCAGTCCTTGACCTTCTGCAGCAAGTGCTAATAAAACTTAGCCTTATTTTTTTCTCAGATATTGCTTGATTTCCTTTGCAAAGGAGTGGATTGTTTTTGGTGACAATAAGACTTAATGGAAATGTTTGTTTAGATCTGCCATTCTAAACTATGGACATGTTTTTACTGACTTTACAGGCCTGTTGTTTGTTGTTTGTTGTGTACTGTGGAGTTGGAACTGACTTATAATTGATACCGATCCTCCAGTGGGTTTTCAGAAGCAGTAAGTTTCATGGTAGGAGATTGTTCATCTTTCTCCCATGTAGCAGCTGGTGAATTCTAACCATGCGCCTTTGGGTTGGCAGAGCAACTCCTTATCACTCCAGTCTCCAGGGAAAACATTGTTGTAAGATAGTTCATTATATAGAATATGGTTCCAATAGTATCATAGTAATTTGCATCATAGTTGCATCAAGACTTTCAAATAATAGAGTTGTTATTTGCTTTGTTTTGTTTCGGTTTGTATTTATTTAACTATAGAACTATATGATGAGGCTATCCAGAAAACTATATGATGAGGCTATCCTTCTGGTCCCTAGCAAGCCAGCTAGGGAAGTAAGAAGAAGATCAAGTTTGCCAAGACCCCATTGAAAGCACTCAGAAGACACTGCTAGTCCTGGGTAGGTAATTAAAAGCAGAAAAGTGATGCCATAAGCAGCTGTTCAGAATTCTAAGAAATGTGGGCAGACTTTGTATTTCCATCCCAAATAGAATAACATATTTAAGTACATTGGTACCAGCAGCCAAGAAATCAAAAGACAAATTGCATTGGGAAAGTCAGCTGTCAGGGACCTCTCCAGAGTATCAAGGAGCAATGAGGTCAGTCTAGAGACTAAGGTGTGCCTGACCTAGACCATAGTCTTCTCAATTGCTTGCTAAGCATCAGAGAGCTGTACAATAACTAGGGATGAAAGAATGAGAATTAAATTGCCTTTGAGCTGTGGTCCTGGAGAAGAGTATTGACTATACCATAGAATGCTAGGAGAATAAACATTTTTGTCTTAGAGGATGAAACCAGGCTGCTCTGCTCCTTGAATGCAATGATTCTGAGCCTTCGTCTCACATACTCTGGGCATGTTGCAAGGAGAGACCAGTCCTTGGAGAGGGACATTATGCTTGGAAGAGTGGAGGGACAGAGAAAGAGAAGACCATCAATGAGATGGATTGATCCAGTGGCTTGGGTAATGAGGGTAGGTGTGTCAAAGACAGTGAAGTTAGCATAGGATAGAGTAGGTTTCAGGGCTATTGTACACAGGGTCGCTATGGGTCACAAGGCACATAACACAACAACAACAACAAAAACAACAACGACAACATCCCAAGATAGAACACTTTCCAAATAAACATTTGTGATTCTTTAAATCTTGCCTAGTCATTGTAACCAGTATAAAGACAGAATATAAAAGCTCCCTTTATTGTTTCCTATTGCAACATCCTATTACGTTGTCCTTCATACTTATCACCAGCTATCAATAAAGAATTCATTTTCTTACTGATCATTGACTTCTATTTCTCCCATTGGAGTACCCGCTTCAGTGATATGTTAAGCTGTCTCTTATTAGATCTTAAGAGCCAATTGATGTCTTGCTGATAATTTCAAATCACCATTGGTGAGAAGCATTACTCTTCAGACACAGGACAAAATATAAATTAGTGCTCTGATGTGGGGAGAAGGGAGCGGGGAAAATGAGATGGTAAACCCATACTTGGTTGTGGCTGGTTATCTTCTGTTCTCATCTCATTTCTTCAGCATCTGACTTAGAGCCTTTATAGAACAGCACTGAGATATATATTTAAGTAAATCAATGAACTGAGGAATTAATAGAGAAATATGAATGAATGTCAAATAGTCAAGAGGTAGAAAACAGGTCTAGATCTCAGATTCGCTATGATCATCTAATGGGTATGCAGATCCCCACCGACCTGACACAAAGAGGGTCGTAACTGGCCTTCCACACCTGTCATTATGATGACCTCCTCTGAACACAATAAATCCAGGTACTGTTGTTGTGGTCATTAGATGCCATTGAGTCAACTACGACTCAAAGCAATCTTGTGGACAACAGCTCTGAACCTTGCCCTGTCCTGCACTCACTGCTCACCACCTCTGATATTCTGAAGCCCATTGTTATAGTCACTGTGTCAATCCATCTTGTTGAAGGTCTTCCTCGTTTTCCCCGACCCTCTGCCTTTTCAGGCATGGTGGGTGTTCTTCTCCAAGGATTAGCCTCTCCTGACAATACGCCTGAAGTACCTGAGATGAAGTTTCACTATACTTGCCTCTACAGAGCACTTTGGTTGCACTTCCTCCAAGATAGGCTTATTTGTTCTTTTGACAGTCTATGACTTTTAGGGAGCTCTGGAGACCTGGTGATAAGAAGCTGTGTACAATCCCAAAAGCATGTGGTTTGAATTCACCAGCTGCTTAGCAAGAGAAGGATGGGTAATCTCCTCCCACGTGATTGATTTACAGCCTCTGAAAACCCACTGGAGGATCAGCTACAGGTTGGCTCTGACCCGATGGCACATCACAACAACTACAAGACCATGGGATATTTATTGGTACTCTTCTCCAGTACCACAATTCAAAGGCATCAACTTTTCTTTGGTCACCTTTGTTCACTGTCCAGTTTTCATATGCATAGGAAGCAATTGAAAAGACCATTGCTTATATCAGGTGCACCTCAGTTTAAAACTGACATCATTGCTCTTTAGTACTTCAGAGAGGTCTTTGATGAAAATTTTCCCAATACAACACATCTCTTGATTTCTGGGAACTGTAATTCAATTACCAGTACCCACCCTCTAATCCTAATATTCTGTGTAGTATGACATAGTCTTATGACTCTGCCACAGTAGTCTGAGTAACGTCTGGATTCTCCCTAACTTTCTTTCTGCTTTGCTAGATTCATTATTTTACAGGACACTCAAGACCTTCTGATGCCTTTATCTCCCAAGTACTTCTAACGTCTTTCCCATTTCCCATGATAATACACTGTTTCATTTCCTGACTGTTGCTCCCATGGGTATTGATGGCCAAACATAGCCTCAAATTGCCTCTTCCTGTCACTTTTTTTAAGTTTCTCTAGTTTCTCACTTTTTAATATAAACATTCTGTCCACAGTAATCTCACTGATTCACAGCTCACTGAACTGTTTTCCGGCTTGCACCAGCCTTATTCAAATGAAAATTCATTTGGGGCTCACTGGAACTCCAATTTTGCCAAGCCCAAACAAAGATCACGCGCATTTATTATCACTCGTGGTTTTCTGCATGATTTGACACCATATGTTACTTTGTCCTTTTCTACTTCTTCCCTTTGCCTTTAATGGTACCAGACTTTCCTCCTCCAAGTCTCCTGCACAGACATTCTGTGGTTACTCAGTCCCAATATTGCTACTCTGCAGAGCTCGCCACCCCTGCTTGGTAACTCCCTCCCTCTAATAGTTTCGCTTTTCTTATAAGCAGATGCTGTGACAATAATTAGAGCCCAGATGGTTTATTTAAGAGGAATCCTGGGAAATGACTACATGAAGTATGGAAGTTAAACAAGGAGGAAATGTGGATAAAAGTGCATTATCAATAAAAGGTGTGTTACCACTGGATAAGCTGGAGCATTAAATGCTGGGGGTCCTGAGGGTATAGGACAGACCACTCAGACCTGTCCGCACTGAGCAGGAAGGAGGCTGTGGTATTTGTCTGTCTTCCATGGATGAGGGCTCTTTCTAGAGGCCGTAGCTTTATGGTATTTTCAGCCAGGTGCAATGATGGTTCATGGACCTAATGGCCCTAGGCAGAGAGGAGCAAGTGCTCGCAGAGGAAACTTGAAGGATTCTGGAAATATCTGCAACAGTTTCCTTCTCATTCCACACACAGTCTTGGCTGCCAGGTATCTCAGCAATTCCTGTGTCTTACATTACCTTTCATATGCTGACATCTTCCAAACCTTTGACACAGAGGTTCTTCCAGGAATTTAGACCCTTCTATTTATCTGTTCACCATGGATCTTCACTTTCAGCAAGCAAGGCTGTGTCATCTGCATAACAAAGTGTATTGATGAATCTTCCTGCAATCTTGATACTTCTTCATAAAGTCCAGTTTCTTGAATAATTTGCTCAGCATATAGATTAAGTATGGAGAAAGGATACAACAGTAGAGTTTCAAGTGAAGAGGTCTTGACACATTTGGTGTAAACAATCAAACACCATCAATATGAATTGCATCTCAATGTCAAGAAAACAAAAATTCCCACCACTGGACTGATATGTGACATCATAACAGATGGAAAAAAATGGAAACTGTCATCTTACATGAATCCACAGTCAACACATTTGGTATCACTTGATTTCATCTTACTTAGATCCACAATCAATATAGTTGATTGGTGTCAGCAGCCAGGAGATCAGGAGGCGTATTGCATTGGAAGAGTCTGTGGTCAGAGACCTCTCCAAAGCCTTGAGAAGCAATGATATTAATTTGAGGACTAAGACGCACTTGATTCAGACCATGGTCTTTTCAGTCACTTGCTATACATCTGAGAGCTGGACAGTGAAGAAGGATGACAGAAGAAAAATTGCTGCTTTTGAACTGTGGTACTGAAAATGTGTCATGAAAATCCCATACTGGATATGGACTGCCGAAAGAACCAACAGATGTGTCTTGGGAAAGGTGCAGACAGAAGGCTCCTTGAAGGCAAGGGTGGATGCTAGGAAAGGCTATTCTTTGGAGAAGGACATCATGCTTGGAAAAGTGGGGGGTGGGGCAGCAAAAGAGGAGACTGTCAAACTGGTGGATTGGCACAGTGAATACAGCGATTGTAAGAGATTGTAAGGTTCTCACAGATAGGTCAGAGTTCAGATCTGTTGTTCATAGGGTAGCTGTTAATTGTACTTGACTTGATGGCACCAGTAACAGTAACAACCATGGATCTGCTTCTGGAACCCTTATGACATCCCCAAGTCATCACCTCTCTTCATGCTTCTCTATTCCTAACCCTTGTGAATAGTTCTCTTCCTCTCTATGTTCTATTCTGGTTAGTGGAACTAAGATTCTTTCTGTCCCCTGGGTTGGAAATCTGTTGATCACCTTGGGGTCCTCCTTAACCGTTGCTAATCTGTTCTTAAGACCTGTTTATTCCAGTTACTTAGAAACTCTGTAATCTATCTCTTCGACTGCCATTGTTAATTCTTCAGCCGAGGTTCTTATTATTTCACTACTTGACAATTAAAATACTTTGCTAACTTGGCCCCTTGTTGCCTGCAATATCAACTTCATCTAGCCTACGTCCCACACTACAGAAACGTGATATTAAATTGTGAATGAATCACTCTCTTCCTTTTGTATGTTTAATGATGCTTGTTGCAATTATTTTTAAACTCCTTTCTACTTTGTTAGTTTCAAAGAGGTAACTAACATAATTTAATATAGCATCTATTCTGAATAGACTGGTAATGATAGCAATTAACCATTTCTTAAATATTTAGGGACTAATATGGAAGCTAATATTTGTAAAACCAAATGAACCTGGAATGTTGGAGCAGAGAATATCTTTGACCATCACTTTTTGTTTTCTGAGTCATTACTGCACCATTGACATTTTCTGTACATTTACAACATTTGAAGTCTGTATTTGCCCAATAACTTGTTTAGTTTATCTGCTGTTGTTCAGTGCCATCGAGTTGTAGATGACTCATAGTGATCCTATGAATGAAAGACCTGAAATCTTGTATAACTTTCATTGTTTCTCCAAGTTCATAGGGTTTCCAGAGGCAAGTTATATCGGAAGTGGATGCCACTCCTGTTTCTAAGAATTCAAATTTACAGACATATGGTAAGTTCATATCTGTTTCATTTTAATTTCCTGTGCCTTTAAATTCCTGTCCCTTTTCTTTTCCTGTCTTTTCTTTCCTTTCTTTTTCTTTTCTTGTGTGCGCATCTGCGCCCCCCTCATCCTCCTGGCTCAATGGTAGAATTCTCACCTTCCATGGAGGAAAACAAGATCTGGTCCTCAGCCAGCACACCACACAAGCAGCTACCACCCATCTGTCAGGAGAAGCTTTGATGTTTCTGTGATGCTGACCAGTGTCCAATGGAGCTTCTAGACTAAGGGAGATTTGGTGATGTACTTCTCATAATCAACTCAATGGGCAAGGCAGTGATGGGCAGGGCTTCACGAAGTTATGTACAGGATGGTGGTGATCCAGGGTCAACCTACAGACAGCTGACAACTGGCATGTCGCCCTCCACTTCATTTGGCCTCACTCAAAGTCTGTCTGTCCTTCCTTGTCCCCCAATATTTTTTGAAAACCAACATTTGGTTTTGTTTCATCTTCACTACTTGTAGTTATTTGTACTATTCAAACTTTCAAAGATTTGCTGCATTGATCGTTTCCCTTAGTTTGTTAGATTTGTCCTCTTGATATTTTTCCATTTTATAAAACATTTGAAAGCTAACACTCTTGGCACCAGGAGTCAGGAAATCAAAAGACAAACTTCACTGGAAAAATCTGAGGAAATACTTCTCTAGAGTACTAAAAGGCAACGATGTCAATCTAGAGACTAAGGTACACCTTAAAGGCCATGGTCTTTGCAATTATGTGCTATACATTAGAGATCTGTACAATAATAAGGATGTTAGAAGGATCATCAATGCCTTTGAGTTGTGGTGCTGAAGAAGAATATTGAACATACCCTGGACTGCCAAGAAGAGAGAGTAGAAGCAAGTTTCTCCTTGGAGACTAGGATTTTGAAACTCTGTCTCCCATACTTTGTGCACATGGCCAGAGGGGACCAGTGCTTTGAGAAGGACATCATGCTCGAAAGGGTGAACGGACAGTGCAGGAGTGGAAGACTCCGCACAAGATAGATTGACACAGTAATAGGGAAAAAGAGAGTAGATGTGTTGGAGTCAGTGAGACTGCCTCAGGACAGGGCAGGCTCTAAAACTATTGTACATGGGTCGCGTCGCTATAAGTCACAGGCAACTCAATGTTGGTGTTGTTGTTGATTGTCTTCTAGTCAAGCACGACTCATTGTGACACTATGAACAAAAGGCCCTTCTACAACTATTGACATTTATCAAAGTTCATAAAGTTTCCAGAGACATGTTGTTTAGGAAGTGAATGCCACTCCTGCTTCCAAACCTGTCATGTTGTTGTTATTGTTATGTGTCGTCGACCTTATGTATAACAGCCCTAAACCCTTCTCTATTCTGTACCAATCACACTGCCTCCAATACACCCATACTAATTACCCCAATCACTGAATCAATCCACCTCATAGAGGGTCTTCCCCTCCTGCACTGTCCCTCCACCCTCCCAAGCATGATGTCCCTCTCCAAGGACTGGTCCCTCCTTACAACATGTTCAAAGTATGTCAGATGAAGCCCCAGAATCCTTGCCTCCAAGGAGCAGCCCGGTTTAACCCTCTCCAGGATGAAGCTGTTTGTTTTCTTAGCAGTCCATGGTACCCTCAATACTCTTCTCCAACACCACAGCTCAAAGGCATCAATTCTCTCCTTCTATCCTCCCTAGTCATTGTCCAACTCTCTGATGCATAACAAGTGATTGCAAAGACCATGGCCTGTATCAGATGCACCTTAGTCTCCAGAGTGATACCATTTCTCTTTAGTACTTTGGAGAGGTCCCTAACAGCAAAACCTGTCATAGTATGTTATTATTATTATGTGCCGTTGAGTTGCCTGAAACGCATAGTGATCCTATGTACAGCAGCTCTGAATCCTGCCCTGTCTTGAGCTAGTCTCACTAATTCTGACATACCAACCCCCATTGCCCCAGTCACTGTATCAATCCATCTCATCTAAGGTCTTCCTCTCCTGCACTGTCAGTCCACCCTTCTGAGCATGATATCCTTCTCCAGTACCGATGTCTCCTGGCCATGTGCTCAAAGTAAGTGAGGCAGAGCTTCAAAATCCTAGCCTCCAAGGAGATACTTGGTTTCACCCTCTCCAAGATAGACCTATTTGTTTTCTTGGTATATCCATTCTTCTTCTATCATTCTTAATCATTGTCCAACTCTCTGAAGCATAACAAGTAATTGAGAAGACCATGAAGACCAGGATTAGGTGCACCTACCTATCTAGACTGACATAATTTCTCTTCAATACTCTGGAGAGGTCCATGACAGCAGATTTTCCCAATACCATTTGTATTTTTTTTTATTTCCTGACTGCTGGTGTTAAGAGTGTGGTTGTGGATCTGAGCAAGCTGTAATTGCTAATGACCTCAATATCTTCTCCATCTATCACAGTGCTGCCAGTTAGTCCAGTGGTGAGAATCTTTGTTTTCTTAATGTTGAGCTTCAATCCATATTAAGACTACAGTCTTTGACCTTTTGCAGCAAGTACTTCAGGTCTTCTTCAGTTTCAGCACGTAAGGTTGTGTCATCTGCATATCATAGATTGTTAATGAGTCTTTCTTCAATCTTGATGCCACACTCCTCCTCATAAAGCCCTGCCTCCTGAATCATCTGTTCTGCATACAGATTGAGAAGGTACAAGGATAGGATGCATCCCTGACACACTCCTTTCCTGATTTTGAATGATGAAGTGTTTCCTTGCTCTGTTCAGAAGACTGCTTCTTGGGCCAAGTATAGGTTTCATAAAAGCACAATCAGATTCCCATTTTCTTCAAGGCTAGCCACAATTTATTGTGATCTACACAGTCAAATGCTTTTGCATAATCAATAAAACACAGATAGACATTCTTCTTGTATCTCTGCTTTTTGCCAAGATACATCTATTGTTGGCAATTATATCCCTAGTGCCATGACCTCTTCTAAACCCAGCTTGGATTTCTGGTAGTTCTCTGACAGTGTACTGTTCACATCTTTTCTGAATAAAACAACAATAGCAGCCGATTATTTGAGACCCTTTGTCGTTTCTTGGTTTATGCTATACATTTTCTTCTAGGTGCTGTTTTTGCGTCCCTCAGATTTTGGCAAAAGGTGTTTCACTACTATTCATTTTTAAACGTTTCTTAAATTAGAAGTGGGAGATGGCTGTATCAAATCTCTTAAATCCTGAAAACTCTTTACTTTGATACTTTCTACTCTCTATCTTTCTGGGGGTAGATTCCCACAGAAACAAAGCAAAGACAGTCTAAAAAATATGGACAACTAGATTTCTTTCTTAGGTTTTAGAAAAGGAACTTTTCCAGCTAGTCTCAAGACTTATCCCTAGAAAATAGTCTTTTTCTGGAAGCAAAGAACCTATGAATGAATGAATGAAGGGTAGTTAATCACTCTAATTCACTCAACATTTAACTGTTTTCTAGGAGTGTCACTTGTTCTTATTGAAAGCAGAGATACAATTTTATGAGTTTTTCACTCACTCTTATTGTGATTAACCAGAGAAATAAAACCTACTTTATCAAATAATATATCTTACTACTCATCAATTATGTCAACCATATCCACTTGTGCCTTTAAATGCTAAATGGTTTGTTTTTTTCAATTAAAAGCATAAAATTAAGTTTATGCTGCTTGTCAGGCCAATTTCTTCTTAGCAATTTATACCTTTTTTTTTTGAAAGAATATATGTACAGAAAAGTTGATCACTCTACCTAACTAAATGGATGAATTTTTATTAGCATTTTTGATGCATGGTTTTATTCTATTATTTTCAAAAGCAGAATATCAGAAAGTAATGTATAGGCATGCATTTGCTGCGAACATCATATTGTCTAGCACATTAATCAGTTCACAAAGGATGTATAAATTTTCCTATACTGTAAAAATTAAAAATTAAGGCATATATTGATTTATTATTTTGTTCTATAAACTTATCGTAAAACCAATAAGGGTTTTTTTTCTGTTTTGAGTACAAGATGCATCCTGAAAGACGAATAATCTGATATGAATTATATCTATCTGAATTGAAAAACTCTATGCCATTTCTTTTTTATATACAACATGTGTTTGACTGATAGGTTTAAAAAGCCTGATTTTGCCAATTAAGTCATTCGAAGACTTAATTACAAATGATCTATAGCTTGGAGATTGTTTGATTGATTGATTTTTAATTTTTTTTTTCTACAGGGGATAGCGCATATGCAGCCCCCACAACCACAAGTTGTCCAGTCGAGTTTCCCACATGTGAGCAAATCACAAAGTCAGCACATTTAGAGTGCAATTGGTGGGCTTCACCCTGGGAAAACTACCTCCTTGATCAGCTCTGAGATCTTGATGGGGGAAAAAAGCAACATGTTTTAAGGCATTTGATAAAATGTTAATTGGCAAAGGTGTATAGCAACCTCTGTGTATTGGGCTATATGAGACGTCTCCAGCTGAATTAAGTATGCTGTTGCCCTCAAGTAAACTATGACACATAGCACCCTTATGAACAACAGATCTGAACCCTGCCCTATCCTGTGCCCTCGTCAGCACCTCTGATACACTCTAGCTCACTGCTGCAACCACTGTGTGCAGTCAGATCTGGTTGAGGATCCCTTTTGCTCACCCTCCAACTTTCCATGCATGAAATTTCTTTCCAAGGACCAGCTCCTCCCAACAACATGGCCAAAATGTATGAGTTGAAACTTTAGTATTCTTAACTCCGAGGAGCACTCTGCTTGCACTTTCTACTAGATTTGTTTGTTCTTTTGGCAGTCCGTGGGATATTTAATACTCTCCTCCAAAACCAAAATTTAAAAGCATTGATTCTTCTTCCGTCATCCTTAGTCAGTATCCAACTTTCAGAAGCATAACAAGTAATTGAAAAGACCATGATTTGAATCTGCTGCACCTTAGTCTTAAACTGGCATCATTACTCCTTATCTCTTTTTTTTTTCCAAAAAAAAGTGAAAAAGGTTTACTACAGTAATGCAAGGGAGGCATGGTTGGTGTAAGATAAAGATAGTCCATGCAAAGATGTTAAAGAGTAAAGGAAAGAATAGGGGGATGAAAGGGGAGGGAGAAGCACCCCTGAAACATGAGGGAGGATCCTTATCACTTTAGAGAGGTCCTTGACAGCACTTCTACCCAATGCAACACGTCTGTTGATTTATTTACTGCTTATGGTAAGGGTGTGGATTGTGGGCCCAAGCAAGGTGAAATCATTGACAACTTCAATCTTCCATCGTCATAATGTTACCTATTGGCCTAGTGGTGGGGATTTCTTTTTTCTTCTTGATGTTGAAATGTAACTTATATTGAAGGAAATAATTATTCTTGATAAAACGTTTAATACATTGAACAATCTAAAGCTTAGGACATAAACTTTCCTATAAATCTGGGGGTCTTCAGCCATAGTTTTCAGTGGAAAAAATTTAATTAAGTTCATTGTTAATGAATGTATTAAGTAAAAATCACATAAATGACAATGTGATTTAAAAAAAATACTGTGCCTTGAGGAAGTCTACAATACAGTTGGTTTTCTATGTAATGAAGTCTTTTATAATGTATTTTATTCAGATTTTGCTTTATGCCATTAATTTCAGTCCCCACATTAGAACATCACTCTTCTGGTTCCCTCCCCTGTGATTCTTATGTATCCTTTCTTCTCTTGTATCTCTTCCTGTCTTATGAACTTCCTTCCTAAGGAAAAAGAACTGCCATTTTGATCTTATATTATCCTTCTTCAGGCAATATCCCTACTGATAACATGTCCAAAGTCTTTGAGACTAATTCTCTTCATTTTTCCTTCTAAGGAGCATCCTGCCCCTCCTTCTTCCTTTGATAATCTTGAGGCTGTCCATGTTATGCTCCATTTTCTTCACCGACACTGCAATCCGTATCAAATCCTTCTTTGGTTTGATTTACTCAATGTCATGTCTGGCTTTAGCGTGTGTATGATGTTGTTAGATTCTTCAGTCTTCATCAGGAAGTACTCCAGCAGTCACGGTGTCTGCGTGTCATCTGCGTGTTGCAGCTTGATGATGAGTGCTGCTTCAATCCTTTTTCTTCATATAATCCCATTTCTTAGATTGTTTGCTCGACATACGGACTGAACAATTATGATGGGAAGACACAACTATGATACATTCCTTTCCTGATTTTAAACCACATGTTATCACCTTGTCTAACACCTACCTCTTGGTCGATGTACTGTTTCCTCATGAGCACCATTAAGTGCGTTGGAATTCTCATTCATCTCAGCATTATCCACAATTTGATATGATCCATACGGTTGAATGAATGCCTTTGAAAAGTTAACGAAATACAGGTTACTATATTTTTGGTATTCTGCTTTCAGTTAAATGCCATTTGACTTAAAGTGATGTTGAAGCTAGCTTGAATTTCTGGTAGTCCCCGTCAATACAATGATGCACTAGTTGGTTTTTTTATTATCTTAGGCAAAATTTACTTGAGTCTGATAGCTATGATGTGACCAATCCAAAGGTGGATAACTCTAATCTGCGTCCCTCAGGCCTGTTTTTCATTGTTTTTGCTCAAACAGTCTTCTAGGTCGTATAGCCCTGGTGTGTCCACTTGCTGTACAGGGGCAACTTGTGGTCGCTGTGAAGGTGAACACTGTGACACTGATGTGTCAAATGCGATAACGGTTACTCATGGTGGACAGTGTTGGGTGGGGCTCCCCGGTTGAAACAAGCTTGGAAGCAGGAGTGGCATCCACTTCCATAAATAGTTTGCCTCTGGAAGCTATGAACTTGGAGAAAGGATGAAAAATCATGCACGCAAGTGTCGAGGACTTTCGTTCATAGGGTCACTATGAGTCACTCTGCAGCACTGAACAACAACATGATAGCAATAGTATTGTTCGCTAATTTCTGCATTAGGATGGTTCACCTTCCTTTGGTATGAACACAGACATTGATTTCTTCTAATCAATTGACCAAGTAGTTGTCTTATTATTGGCATTTCTAATGTTGCATTCAACATTGAAACATGTCAACTGGTATTCTCCCAATTCCTGGAGTCTTGTTTTTCACTAATTCCATTGTTACAGATTGAACTTCTTCATTCAGTACCATTGTTGTTGATTCTCCAGTGTTGTGTTAATCTCTAGAACATTTGTGATGAAGTGGAGTGGACCTGGGAGGAGGGATTGTAAAACAACGAAAGAATTTGTCTTTTACTTTTCAAGGAAAAAAAGAGTGAACTGTGGTGGAAGGGAGGGGTAGGAAGGGAGAAAAGTGCAACAATGAATGAATGGAAGTCCAAAGTCTCTGTAAATTTTTATTAAAATCAATAATTTTAAAAAGTGAGAAAAAAAAAGAAATATTGTATACCTGAGTTACTCATGAATATAGCCCTTTAGATCATTAAACTAGCCACACATATCTCTTGAACATTTGAAATATGCCTGGTACAACTGAAAAACTGGTGGCCTAGTGATAAGGAACTGAACTGCAATCCTGAAGGCACGTGGGGTTCAAATCCATGGGAGAAAAATTGGCAATGTCCTCCTGTGCCATTAAAACTGCCAGCTGAAGCTCTTGAATTGTTTTTCTGTTCTGGTTCAACAGTACACAGTGGCCGCATTGATATATTTAAAGTTTAGGGAGCTCTGATGACATAGTCTAAGGGAAGTGCACTGTAACCGAAAGCTGGTACTTCTCAAGAAGTTCCAACTCATCATCTAGCAGCTCAGAGGGAGCAAGATAGCCTAACTTCCCCTGTTCATTTTACAGCCCCTGAGTCCCCACCCCTCCAGGGTCAGCTGTAAGTCAGTCCCGGCTCCATGGTAATGAGTTTGAGTTTGGGAGTTTCAAAAATTGTGATTTGAGTGAAAAATTGTGATTTATTGTTTTTTTGAGTGAAAATTTATGAAGTTTATTGCTTTATCCAGTCAGTCTTGGTTGTTTTCAGCCACTTTGTTCTATAATGTTAATTACAAGGTCCACTGTGTCTCATCATCCATACTCTTCATATTATGTTTCCTTCCATCCATATTAATTATTCACTATCTAGTAGTGATTCATTTTTCTACTCCCCTCATCCCTCATATCATGCTAGTATGACTCTCTCTGCATGCAAATCATCCTGACTTTTTAATGTATAAAGTTCATAACTATAATAAATTTTATTTTCCATTTAAACAGCCATTGGTGTCCAGTTCCTACCATATTGGACAAACTGTAGCATAAGCTATCTTTGCTTCATTTTCTGTAGACTAGGGCCCAGAATCTGCAAAGTTAAATGGTAACTTCTAGAAAACTACAAAGTTGTGACTAGCATTTGTCCTGGGCTCTGGTGGCCTAGTGGTAAGAAGTTGTACTGCAACCCGAAAGGCAAGCAGTTCAAATCCACCATTTGCTCCGCAGTGGAAGGATGGGCAGTCTCCTCCCGTGTGATTTACTACCTCTGAAAATCCACTGGTGCATCAGTGAGTCAGTTACTAACCAACAGCACACAGTAACTATCACAGGGCAATGAAATATCTTTATGATCCTGTAATACATTCACAAGTTTTGTATCTCCTTCACCAGTCTGAAGTCAAAATTTTCTTTTATAAATTGACCTTATATACCTTTGAACTCTCTTTTTTTTCTCTCATGATTTATATTTTATTGGTTGTTTTCAGGGCCAGTACAGAGACATTATGAACAACCTGTCCACAATTCTTAATGCATGTACCAAAAATCTAAAAAGCCATGTAGTTATAATTCTTTTCTGAATTCCAGTGACCTTCCAGGTTTAAATTTGGAGGAAAGTTTTCATAAAGAAGAAAATAAGTACCAATATCTTCAGCTGTTGATAAACTGTCACATCATTGTTGTTGTTGCTGTTGTTAGGTGCCGTCGAGTCGCAGGCGACTCATAGCGACCCTATGAAGGAGAGTCCTCGACGCTTGGGTGCCTTTCATCCTCTCGGCAGGTTCGTAGCGTTTCCGGAGGCAAGCTACTTTGGAAGTGAATGCCACTCCTCCTTCCAAGGTCACATCATTAAGTCCCACTAATGCACAATTTACTATCACACACACTACACATTCAAATTTTCAACAGTCACAAAACAGCAAAGTTATTAGTAAAACTGGACTACCAAGACCAATGATGTTACAGAATCCACATAGTTCTGACAGGGAGAAAGCCATGAAAAGGGAGTGATTATGTTTAAGAAGAAATTTTACTATACAATGTTCTAATTTATGTATCTAAAAAACATGGAAAATAGACTTAATTTAAAATTTTCAAGTAATAAATGCATGACTATGACTCTAAATTGTCATTAAGTATACTATGTATTATGGGATAGAAAAACTGTCCCCTTTCCCCATGGAAAGTTACACGGACATCCAAAGTCCCCCCCCCCCCCCGCCCCCAATTTTAACATCCCACATTTTCTGTTTGGACCAAAAAATAAACAACCAGCAAATGATCTCACCTCCCTCTTAAAAGAAAGCATTTACACTTAAAAATGGGATGAAGTGGGATTTCCTTCTTCTTAAAAATGTTTCTAGAGCTATTAAAAAACTTGCATTTACAAAATAGTTGATAAAAATATTCCTCTGGATAATAAAAGAAAGGAGATACAGGGACCACTGCTAAGACATGGTAGACAAATATTAATCAGACTTGGCTTCTTTTTCTCCTGCTTCATCAGAGGCCGGACTCTACGTTTTTAGTGTCTCCATTTTCTGCAGGTAAATCTTCTTTAGTTTTTTGGTTAGCCACTTCTGCCTGTTTTCCCTTTGCTCCCCTTTTCCCTTTCATTTGCACTTTTTTCCCAGAACACTTCTCCTTTCCTGCTGCCTTTTTGGGCTTTGTTTCCACTTTTGCAGGAGGCTTAGCTGACAGACTCGCTGATCTCCTCGTGGGCCCCTCCTTCACCGTACTGGGCACCGGCTGAGCTGACCTTCCTCTTGGACACGTTGGCGGCAGGGAGAGATCATGCAGGGTTGCCTGTGGGCCGAGGTGCACACAGAGCCTTCGCGAAGCTGGGTTGCTCTGGCACTGCCTCTCTGCCCGCCTGGTTCTGCTGAGACCTGTGGCGGGGGCGGTGGGAGAACCCTTGAACTCTCTTTTTAACCAGCTTGGCATCTTGTAATTTCTACTATAAATAAGCAAACCATATTCTTGATACGTATTCACTCTGTGTTTGTGAGACTCAATGCTTCTGAAGTTTTTATGATGCTATCTTCTTTCTGGCTTCTCCACGGCTTCATGAATTCAGGTAGTCCTTAGACTTTGCCCTTATTATGTTCTGGATCTTCTAATTACTAACTTTTGTTTGAAACTCAATTCTTGCTTATATTTGCTAGAAGAAAAATACTAATTTCAAAGTCAGATAGACTGGATTGAAACCCAGCTTTCCCCCTTACATCACTCTGTAATCCTCAAAGTGTTAATATGTTGAAAATAACAGGATATCCCCTACTGGTTGCTAGGGAGTGCTGGTGGCTTAGTGGGTAAGGAGTTAGGCTACAAGCTCAGATGTAGGCTGTTCGAACCCACCCGCTTCTCTGCAAGAGAAAGATGGGCAACCCCGTCCCATACAATCTAGAGCTTCTGAAAATCCACTGGAGGGTAGCTGCAAGTCGGTTCCCACTCAATGGCATATAGCAACAATAGATTCCTATGAGGAACAGCTGAAACATCACAGTCATATTCTCAGAGTAGTGCCTATCGGTACCAAATGCTCTATTAGAACTAGGGCTCCTGGAAGGTCTGGTCTTTTTCTGTTCTTGTTTGTGTTATGTTCTGTGGAGTCAGAACTGACTCATAGCTGGTCCTCCACTGGATTTTCTGAGGCAGTAAATCACACAGGAGGAGATTGTTCATCTTGAAGTCTCTGGTAGATTTGAACCATGTGCCTTTGGGCTGGCAACACAACTTTCACCACTAAGCCACCAGAGCTCCCTGTTTTGTACTTCTTCTTATTGTGTATCATAGAAGCAGAACCGACCTATCGCTGACCCCCAGTGAATTAATCACACAGGAGGCAATTGCCCATTCGTCAGCCCCATTCTAAACTTGCTGAGTTCCCCTAGTCTGGATGTCCCTGTCTGCCCTGGCCCTTTGCTCTGTGTCAATCACTGATACAATTTAAAAACCAAAACATCTCTGATCTCAGTCAAAATGTGGAGAGGTCAGTAAGAAGAAAAATACTGTTCTGCCAGTCACTTATATTTTGGTATGAATGAAGCATTGTGAAAAACTGAGATTGAGCTGTGATGGACATCAGAATCTGAAGACATATTGACTATATCATTTGGTTAGGAGGAGAGTTAAAAGGAGAGGAAAAGAGAAGGGACGAGTGTTCCAAATACAAGCTTGTGATGAAATAAGCCCTTTTATCAATACACGATGCCAAAACCGCATGTTGTAATCTACTCAACTCAATGGCGACTAACAACATGACTTTTCCAGAGCACAGTTGAATTAGTTAACTATCACTGATAAACAGAATCCAGTGTTTAGTGACTTAAAAAAACAAAACACAACAAAACACTTTCGGGATTGTAAAATGGTACATCCATTCTGGAGGCAGTGTGAGGCTTCATCAAAAAGCTGAACATAGATATTCCATTGTTTGGAATACATCCTGAGAAATTGAGGACTGAGACTCAAATGGAGACTTATAAACCAATGTTCATAGCAACATTATTCACCATTGCAAGCACATGGGAAAAGCCCAGATGTCTAATCACAACCGAATGGATTGAGAAGTTGTAGTACATTCACACAATGGAATACTACACAGCACACAGGAGCAATGATTTTGTACATTACTACCCAACTTGGAAGGGACTGGAGAGTGTTATGCTGAATAAACTAAACCAGTCCCACAAGGATAAATACTGTATAAAACCATTATTGTAGAATGAACATGATGATCCAAGTCGGGGGAGGGGGTTTGGAAGCAGAGGGGTGAGGATGGGTGAGGAGGAGGGGTGCTAATCATAGGATCACACAATTTGATGTGTGTGGGAGTGAAGGAAATGGGAAAGATCTTGTGTGAAAAACAATATAGTCGAACTTTGTAAATAAGTCACTGTGAAAAAGAAAACCCACTTTCTTCACACATCTAAGGATTGACTAAATATTTTCATTCTTTTGAGCTGAGCTCTCTCATGAGAACATGGTCTCCTGATTGGTCACCTTGAGGCTAGATGGTTTAGGGTAGACATTCAAATTTCTTTCTTATAATCTCTCATCCTTGAGCAAGTTTAGACTTGTTCTACTGATGGACAGGGCTGGCGAATAACAGTAGAATCAAAGCAAGATGGTTTAAGGGTTGAACTCAGAATTGTCTCCACATCACTTTAGCCGATTTCTATCTGGCAAAGCCAATCATAAGGCCAGCCTCTGTATATTGGGTGGGAAGATACTTTTTTAAAAATTGTATTATTTTACATGTACCGTCAAATCAGATCTGACTGGTACAGGAGGAGATTGCCCCCTCCTTCTCCAGCAGAGCATCTGGTGAATTTGAACCGCGTACCTCTGGGATTGTGGTGCAGCATCTTGCCACCAGGCCACCAGAGCTCCCCGGAAGATACTTTTGTGGGAGGAATAATAAAATAACATTGAGAAAGGATTTAAGAAGGGACAGATAATAAGGACCTTTTTCATAATTTACTAAGTCACAAACATAGTACACATTTTTGGAAGGTCTGTAGTATACATTCTGCAGTAATGTCTTCTTAGTGCACATTTACATACACGCTTGGCTGAAAAACACCTCACCAGCTCTGCCGGAGAAAGACCTGGCGATGTGCGTGTGTGCAGATAACAGCCTAGAAAACCCTACAAGACAGAGTTCTATCCTATCTACATGTTACAACCAGCTCAATTCAATGGCAACTACCACTCTCTCTCATACATACATATATACACTATATACACATATATTGTCTTCTTTACATTTTTGTTTTATGGTCTTAGAAGCTCTGAAATTTCTTTACATAATTGATTTCATGCTGTTTCATATTGCCTTTATATTCTTCTGGAATGTCATTTTTCTTTCTTGGTTTCTCTTTCAATAGAGGCTCTGAAATTTACCATTTCTTCTCCTGTTGTTTTATTTTTTTATATATCACCTGCCTTGGTATTTGAAAGTCAAAGGCCCAAAGGCCTGGTATTAATTGTGTTTTGTACTAACATTCTGCTAAGTGGTACAGCACTAGTCTGTCAATTTTCTGTACTGAGGTAACTTGTGGTTGCTGTGATTCTGAACACTGTGACACTAGTGTGTCAAATACCATAATGGTTACTTGTGGTAGGCAATGTTTGGTGGAGCTCCCAGATTAAGACAAGCTTGGAAACAGGAGTGGCATCCCCTTCCTAAACAACATGCTTATGGAAACTTTGTGAATTTAGAGAAATGATGATAGTTATAGAACAGGCTTCAAGTCTTTTGTTCATAGGGCCACTATGACTCAACGACAACACCACCACCACCACATATTTATGAAAAAAGAGAAATTGGATTGACTACATCCATGGAAGGAATCATTGGAGAACCTCAATATCAGTAGTCAAAACCAGGCCAGGTGCTGACTGTGGAATAGAGTATTAATTACTCACATTCAAGTTCAAATTGAGACTGAAGAAAATGAAAATAACTCTACATGAACCAAAATATGATCATGAAACTATCTCAACTGAATTTAAAAATCATCTTAATAATAGGTTTGAAGCATTGAACACAAGGGATTGAAGACCAAATGAGTTGTGGGATGACATCAAGGATGTTATCCATGGAGAGAGTTCATTACAAACAGAGAAGGAAAAAACCACAATGAATGTGAGAAGAGAACCTGACCATTCTACGAGGGCATCAAGAAGCCAAAACTTTGGGAAGAGATGTTGCAGTAAAATATATAGTGTAGAAAACAATGTATGTGATCTTTGTAAGCAAACCAATAGAAAATAAAAATTTATTTTAAATAAAGAAAACAAAAGTTTAAAAATTAAACCTTTTCTTAAAGAAACAAAATAAAAGATCTGACTAGAAATATTTCAAAGGGCAGTTCAAGAAGACAAAGCAAAACATTATAACAGAGTATGCAGAGAGCTCGAATTGGAGAATAAAAAGGGAAGAACTCTGTTTGCATTTCTCAAGCTGAAAGAACTGAAAAACAAATTCAAGCTTTGAGTTGCAATGCTGAGAGATGCTATGGGCAAAATCCTGAATGGCCTAGGAAGCATCAAAAAAAGATGGAGGGAATACACAGAATTACTATATCAAAAACAATTAGCCAACATTGAATTATTCAGAAAGCATCATATGATCAAGAGGCAGTGGTAATGAAGGAAGAAGTTCAAGCTGGACTGAAGGCATTGGGAAAATAAGCTCCCAGGAATCTATGGGATATCAATAGACGTATTTCAATTAACATATGCAGTCTTGGACATGCTTACCAGTCTATGACAGGAAATTTGGAAGTGACTGGAAGAGATTCATATTTTTCCCATTCCCAAAAAAGCTGACACAATAGAATGTGAAAATTATTGAACAGCAACATTAATATTACATGCAAGAAAACTATTGCTAAAGATCATTTTAAAAGGGTTAGAATAGTACTTTGACAGAATTACCTGAAGTTCAAGCTGGATTTAGAAGAGGCTATGGCATTAGGGATATCATTGCTGATGTCAGATGGATCCTGGTAGAAACAAAGAATACCAGAAGAATGCTTAGTTGTGTTTCATTAACTACACAAAAACATTTGACTGTGTGGATCATAATAGAAAATGGCTAACAGAAAAATCAGAATCCCAAAACACTTACCTGTACTCCCATGAAATCTATACCTAGACCAAGAGACTATTGTGCGAAGAGAGCCAGGGAACACTACGTGGTTTAAAACTGAGAAAGGTGTGCATCAGGGTTGTATCCTTTCTCTACACCTATATGGTGAACAAATTATTTGAGAATCTGGACTCTGAAAAAGAATGTGGCATCAGGGTTGGAGATCAATAATCATTATGCATGTGACACAACTTTGCTTGCTGAAAAATGAGGACTTAAAGTGCTTACAGCAGAAGATCAAAGACTAAAGCCTTCAGTATGGATTGTTTCTCAATGTCAAGAAAAAAAATCTCACCACTGAACCAATAGACAACATCATTATAGATGGAGAAAAGATTGAAAATGTTAATGACTTCATCTTACTTGGATCCACAATCAATAAATCCAGTACTAGCAGTTAGGAGATCAGGAGACATATTGCACAGGGAAAGTCTGCAGTAAGGAATGTCTCCAAGTTTTTGAGGAGCAATGATGTTAGTTTATGGACTAAGGTGTGCCTGATTCAAACTATGTCACTTGCTATACTGCTGAGAGCTATACAATGAATAAGGATGACGGAAGAAAAATTGATGGTTTTGAGTTGTGGAGTTGGAGAAGAGGACTAAACATCCCATGGACTGCTGAAAGAACAAACAGATGTATCTTGGAGAAGATGCAGCCAAAGTGTTCCTTGGAGGCAAAGATGATAAAGCTTCTCACATACTAGGACAGCATGCTTGGGAAGGTAAAAGGAAGGAAGTCCCTCAACCAATGTATTGACACAGTGAATGAACCAATGGAGATCAAGTGTGCCAGAGATAGTAAAGATGGCACAGGATAGGACAGAGTTCAAATCTTTTGTCCATAAGATCATTATTAGTCATAGTCGACTCAATGATATGTAACTACAACTTATTATTTCTAACACATCTGACCCAGTGTTACAGTGTGTCTGTCTATCATCTATCTATCTATCTATCTATCTATCTATCTGTCTATCTTTCTATCTATCTATGTGTGTGGCAACAGGTTGGAACTGACTCATAGCTGACCCTCCAGTGTTGTTTTGTTGTTGTTGTTGTTTGGAGTTTTTTTTTTAGAATTTTGTTGTTCTATGTGTAATATTCAAAGCATCATTAGCTACAGCCTAAATTGAATTAGAAATTAAAATGGTTTAAAATAGAACTTTACAGATAATAATCATATAATGTTCTTAGAACAAATTTATAAAACAATAAATACACAGGTTTAGGAAT
>NW_006399888.1:8350677-8387466 GCF_000299155.1 Elephantulus edwardii | reverse complement strand
ATGATGTTCTTAGAACAAATTTATAAAACAATAAATATACAGGTTTAGGAATAAAATTATATCCAGTGATTATAAATTTGTTCTTATTATATATAATTAGATTAATACTTGCTGTTTTCTTTTATGATAGCGGCCAAATATTTTTCCTTTTTTAAATTATTAATTTCAATGAACATTTACAGAGATTTTGGATTTCTATTCATTCATTGTTGCACTTTTCTCCCCGCCCACCCCACCTCCACCCCTTCCAGTGGGTTTTAAGATGCTATACATCACATGGGAAACTGCCCCTCTTTCTATCTTGGAGCACATGGTGGATTTGAATTACCTGGCTTCAGGTGGTGGTGCAACTCCTTACCTCATCCCCACCACAGCTTCCTTTGATAGAGATGTATACAGTTAGATAAAATATACATGTACATACAATTAGAGTTTTGGTGGCCTAGTGGCAAGAAGCTGGACTGCAATCCCGAAGCCCCACGGTTCGAGGCCAGCTGCTCCACAGGAGAAGGACGAGCAGTCTTCTCCTGTACAATTAACTGCCTCTGAAAACCTGCTGCAGGGTCAGCTATGGGTCAGTTCTGACCCTATTATACACAACAACAGCATACATAGATATAATACGTGTATGAATGGGGCTCTGATAGTTAGTCTGTGGCAAGTCTCAGTGCTAACTCAAAAGCTGCGTGAATCAGCAGTTCCAATCCACAGTTCCACTTTATACACATATACACAGTTGTAATTTATAGCCTCGGATACCTGATGAAGGATTTTTATGAGTGAGTTAGAAGCAATGTGACTGCAGTGAGCTTGGATTTGAGTATATATGCACACGCATATGTGTATGTGCACTGTATATTTAGGGAGCTCTGATAGGACAGATCTTAGGGAGTGTGCAACTAGCCTTAAGATAGTACCTCTCTGGTGCTTTAAATCCGTCAACAGCTTCTTGGGAGAAAGATGAGCAATCTCCTTCTGTGTGATTTACATCCTCTGAAAACCTGCTGGAGGGTCAGCTATGGATTGAACTGACTCAATGGCACATAACAACAACAGCATTCAGAGGGGAATGCCTGAGGCCAGGATCTCTTAGGAGCTCCAAATCGTTTATCAATGCCGAAGTTGCTCTGCATGTGTCCAAGTGACTTTCCAGAGGCAAATGGTGCCGCTGTCCAACCGCTCAATTTTATTGTTGTAGCTTGAAACCAGTCATAGACCATACATAACAGATGACCATAAGTATGCATCAATAACACTTACCAAAGTAGGTGGGTTCGATTTTTGTCTGGGAGCCCAAGCTTTTGGAACCTTGCTCTAGAAGAAAGTTTTTTGATAGTCTTTGGAAAATAAGAAAACGAATGCAAGATTCTTCTGGAATTGAAGATCTAAATGAATGAGGCAAAACACAGATCTTTTCTCCGTTAAGGAAAAAGAAGCAGCCTCTATAAATGCAAATATTGAATCAGATGCAGAGAGAAAGTTTGAAGTTTGAGAAAACTCAGGGAATGTAGAATGCAAACATACAAGAAAACTAATAAGTGAAACAATATCAAACAGAACAAGATATTGGAAAGCCAGAACTCTAAAAAATTATTAGATATATTTTCAGGGAGTTTTATAAGACTTTCAAAGTAACTAACACCCTTAAGGACACTAAATTCAGCAAAGAGAAGATAAAGTCTGACCTTTGAGAAGTTTCAGAGGAAAAAATTCAAGACAGCAATAGACATCAAGACAATAGGTGGCAGAAAACGAGAGAAGGCACCCTGAGCTGTGTGTGCCAATCAAATCATGGTTTATTATGAAATTCACAAAGACCTAGAGGAAACTCCTGTTTACAAAAATAGAAAAAGAAAAGAGAAGGTGAAGCTTTGAGTAATTGCATTGGGCAGCTGAGATAACTGGCAACTCACCAGAGTGTGAAGATAAAATAAATCAGAGATGACAGATGATCTCCGTCTCCTGGATATAATCTTTGTTAACAATAGCTGGAAAAGGACCGAGGCCATCTCCCATCCGAACTGAGTGATGAGGTGTCACGCAGGCACGAGCTGGAAGAGCAAATAAAGCATGTGAGTGGTGTTCACTGCATTCTGCAAAACTCTACAGGAAAATGAATGCAATACCTTGAAGCACAACACAGGGAACCTGAAGGAAGGTAAGACATGGTTTGGTAACGGAGGCCAGATCAAACAGAGAGTAAATGGGAGATGAAAATTTGCAGGCAGAGATTCAAGAAATTAATATTACAAATGGATATTAGAAGAATTACATAAAGCAGGTATCGTATAAAATCTGTGTGCAACTCAAGATAAAGTTCACCACTGTTTAAGATCAAAATGAATGTTGTTGTTGTTGCTGTTACGTGCTCTCAAGTCACCTGCAACTCACAGCGGCTTTCTGTACAACACCTCTGAACCCTGGTCTATCCTGAGTCGACTTATATTGTCTCTGATACACCTACTCCCATTATCCCAGTCACTGAGCCAATCCATCTCATTGAGAGTTTTCCTCTCTTGCACTGTCCCTCTACCCTTCTAAGCATGATATCCCTCTCCAAGGACTGATCCCTCCTTGCAAAATCCCCAAGGTATGTCAGAGAGAGCTTCAGAATCCTTGTCTCCAAGAACAGCCTGGTTTCACTCTCTGCAGGCTGAACCTGACTGTTCTCCTGGCAGTCCATGATATAGTCAGTACTCTTCTCCAGAACCACAACTCAAAGGCATCAATTCTCCTTCTATCATCAGTAGTCATTGTCCAGCTTCTGATGCATAAAGTGTAATTGCAAAGACCATGGCCTGGGTTAGGCACCCAGGTTAAATCTCCAGATTAAAGAGAGTTAGTCAGGCCTGGTGGTACAGTGCTCTGCTGATAACCAAGAAGTTGATGGTTCATACCTGTAAGCAGCTTCATGGGAGAAAGATAAGGGAATCTGTTTCTGTAACGATTACAATCCTGAGTACCCTGCAGAGCAGTTATACTCCGTTCTATAGAGTCACTGCGGATGAGCATTAACTTGACAGCAATCATTTCTACAAAAAGACAGACATGGTCTTGGTGATCCAGCGGTGGGGTTCTCACCTCCACTGGGGAAGACCATGAAGATTTGTCAGTGCACCTCTGGCAGAGTGAGTGCTCATTTGTTATAGGAAATGTGTGTGTTGCAAGGATGTTGAACAAGTGCAGTGGAACACCCAGATTAAGATGGACTAGGACAAAAGTATGGCATTTTCCCCTTGAATGTCACCCATTAACAGCCTAGGGACCACTGCGCTCAGATCCCTACCCAATCGTGGGCATAGCACAAGACCCAACAAGATTCTTCTCTACAGTGCAGGAGATCAACAGGAATCTAGGGTTGCCTTGAGTGCAACTTACAACAACAGCAATGTGAAAAAGGAATGCTTCAGAAATTTGTGATTCCAAGTTCAGAAAGACTTGATCTTGAAACATCTCAAAAGAAATGTTTGTAATCACTGGAAAAACTCTCTATCATATAATAATTGTCACCCAATCAATTCTAACTCACAAGATATGATACACTGAGTTGTTGTTGTTGTTGTTGTCGTCAAGTATTGCTGCATTGAGCAAAACTCCTAGCAACACTATAAACAATAGATTTGAACCTTGTCCTATCCTGTGCCAGTCTCACAATTTCTGACGCACTCTTGCCCATTACTGCCACAGTCACATGTCAATCCACTTAGTTAGGCCTCAGCCAGGTGGCTACACTTAGAGGCTTCTAAAAACCAAGATCGCTGAGCTCCGCTCTGTGCTTGTGATTCAGGAGACCTAGAGATGTGATGGGTGTTGGGAGTAGCTGACCTCTAGCTGACCAGAGCTCATGATGATTCTACAGAGGCCAGGATCAGACTTTCTGTAAGACCCATCTCAGTTTCGGTTCAACGTCACGTACACTCATACACACGTACACATGGAAAAACATACACATTATTTCTCACAGTCGTGCAAAGAACATTCCATAGATTGTTTCAAGTTTTCCATTTAAGACAATGTTTGAACATTTCACTTGACGAGAAAGTCCATTTTCTTTCACCTCTATTAAGGTAAAATTCAAAGAAAAAGCCATTTTAAAATTTGATGATTTTTTTCCAATTCAAAGAGAATTTAATATTAGATATCACACAGCAAAACTTAAGCCTCTTACTCATAAAGTTCATTAAAATTTGATAAGTTTTGATATCACTCAAATCAAGATGCACAACATTTGCTTCACCTTAGAAAGCCGTATCTCATTTTAGCCACTCATCTAGGTCATCTCTGCTCTCATTTCTGTTACCATATTGGTCTTGCCTGTTATTGAACTTTAGACACAAAGGGAATGAAACACTATGCACTATTTTGTATCTAGCCCTTTTGGCTCAACATCATTGCACATTTCAATAGTTCATTCTATTGAACGGTTCACCTACCATTGCTTGAGTGGAACATAATTCTTTATCCATTATCCTACCGATGAGTATTTGAATTCTTTTCGATAATAAGCATTATCAGTAATACTGCTATGAAGATGCTAGCACACGTTTCCGTGGAGCGATCGATCATCCAGGAGTAAAATTCAGAGTCATATCATGTATGTTTTAACTTCATAAAATATTTTTCAAAAGTGATTGCACTACTTTTAAAATACAATTTTAATTGTGATTTTAATGAATGTTTACAAAGAATTTAACTTTTCATTCCTACATTGTTGCATATCTTACCCCCATCCTTCTCTTCCCCTGTCCCAGTTAACTTTTTTAAAAAATATTCATTCACTGTTTCACAATTACTTATTTTCCCCTACCTCAATCCTCTTTACAATGATATGCCTCTTATTCTGGCTTGTTGTTGTACTTAAAATGCATAATCATATATTCCTTTTAGATAGTTTTTTTCTTTCATCTGTTCCAATGCAATTATCATTATATATGTACTCTTATCCTATTCTCTTCCCAACGCCCATGTCAGACTTGCTTTACAACAGTGGGGTTATACAGTATTTGTTTTTTTGTGACTGAGATATTTCACTCAGCATGATTCCTCCAGGATCCCTCACGATGTATAATGTTTTACAAGTTCATTGTTTTTCAATGTTGTATAGTATTCCATTGTATGAGTATACCATGGTTTTTATATCTATTCATTTGTTGATGTACACTTGGGTTGCTTACATCTCTTTGCTATTGTAAACAACACAGCAATAAACGTGCACTGTTTTGCACTCCAAATAATAATGTGTGAGAATCCTAGTGCTATGGCTTCTTGCTAGGCCTATGCTTGTGGTCAGTCTTTTTTTCATCTTAACCCTTCTAGCAGAGAGGATATAGTAAAACTTATTGAGTTTGTATCATTTCTTTTCAATTGGACTAGAAATTGTTCATATTTGAGACAAAAAGTTTCATTCTAAGGCTCATACTTAATATTTTAAAAATTTGCTCCTGAAGAAAATCCTCTTTGGAGCTATAATTTCCTTCTATAACATTTGCTTTTATTTTGAACTATGTACATCATGCAATTGAATAGTATTTATATTATTGTGGTGTTGTTAGATGCCTTCATGTCTGTTGTGACTCATAGCAATACTATGAACAACAGATTCACATCTTGTCCTATCCCGCGCCATTCTCACGGCTCCTGACAGGCTGGAACCCACTGATACAGTCACTCTGTCGGTCCATCTTGTTGGGAGTCTTCCTCTCTCTCTCTCTCTGGCCCTTCACCTTTCAGAGCTTGATGTCTTTTTCCACGGACAGGCTTCTCCTGACAAAATGTCTGAGATGAAGCTTTATAATCCTTGCTTCTAAGGATTACCTGACTATATTTCCTCCAAGACAGACTTGTTTGTTCTTTTAGCAGTCCACGGTATAGTCAGTACTCTTCTCCAGTGCCTGTGACACTGATGTGTCAAATGCGTTAATGGTTTGGTTACCCATCCATGTTAGACAGTGTTTGGTGGAGCTCCCCAATTAAAACAAGCTTGGAAGCAGGAGTGGCATCCACTTCCATAATAGCTTGCCTCCGGAAACCCTATGAACCTGGAGAGAGGATGAAAGACACCCAAGAGTGAGGACTCTCCTTCATAGGGTCGCTATGAGTCGCCTGCGACTCGACGGCACTTAACAACAACAACAACAACAACAACTTCTCCAGTGCAATGTTTTTAAAATAAAATAAAAAATAAAGAAATGCTTTTAAAAGAATCTAAATAATGATAGAAGAAGCCAAATTTGGAATATAAAATATGAAAGAACTTGATATAGGGCTACAATTTAGGAAAAAACCTGAAGTGATTATGGTAAAGAGGGAGGTACCATATTCTAGACCAGTGCCTAATAAGCCAGTATTCCGAGAATAGTGTACAGGTTTTCCATGAACATTTATAACACAATTCAATTATAGCTTCTCCTGCACTAAGACAAAATGAAATGTTACTGCTTCATTAGACTAATAGTTAAATTACTTCCTTTTGTTTCAAAAATCCATGTTTTTGATGTTCTTTTATTATTTTATTTTTAATGACTCTTAGTAGAAAGCTTTAGAAAACTTAAAATAGGTATTTAGATTGAAATTTTAAAAGAAAATTTCCATAGTTATTCTGCATCAATTAATTGGATAAAATGTTCAAAGAAAAACTGACGTATAAAATTTATTTCAGTGATTCTCACGTTCTAGTGTCAGAACGTGATAGAAATGTTAAATGCCAGGCTTTGTTTTAATTCCATAAACCTTGTCCTCTGGACACTTTACTGGTTCTCCAGGTATTTCTGGGATAAATAAAAATTAAAGACCCCCGCTGTACAGCCCATTCCGGCATGAAGATTTACAGAAGGGAAAAAAATCCCGAAGATTTAATCATGCTGCAGTTGTCAGCAATGACCAATAGGGGGCTCACAGAATCAGAAACACGGCTTAGTGAACCTTGGCTCCCAGCGTATCCAGGCATCTCCAGAGAAATAGGTAGTTACTGAAAAGACAGGCTATACATATATGTAACAGTCAAAATGTCCTTTATTCCTTAAAGTATTTGAGATTATGACTCCTCACAAGCCTTCTAGACAAACGTGTAGGAACTGTCATTCTTACATTGGAAAATAATCCTTTGGAATTTTTTTCCTCTCATAGTCCTCCTTTAAAAAGAAAAAACCAAATAAAAACACTTCAAACAAATCAGTTGTGACATGATGATATAATCACGCAAATCCTCCATGTATTATATTGGGCTTGATGTGGGCTCACTAGGGCAACATTCTGAAATGGTCACACTACAATTTACTTTTAAACACTAAAATGTGACCTCTTAGGCTTGAGTTTAATAACAGCTGAACAATGGCAGAGATTCTGGCTCCAAAGTTGGCTTTCTTTGAGATTACTGGAGGGGAAAAGCATGTTCTCTGGAAATGTACAATATCTTCTGCCTGGGCTTTATATAAAGTAGTATAGGAATACTTCTTTATGTAAATGACCCCAGACAAGTTGCCATGTTTCAAAGTAGAGCGATGGCTTCCCAGATGTAGACCTGTAAGCAAAGTTCAAATATCTAGTTCACGTTGGAATTGTTAACATGTTTTCATCATTTCCAAATAAAGGTCTCTAAATAATCCTGGAAAATAAGCCCCATTCATTCACTGATCATTCATAAACATTTACTGAGCGCCAGGTGATGAGTAAATGTTATATGCTCTGATGCAAGGATTCCAAGCCCACTGCTTCACAAAATTTTCAAGGCTGTAAAGTTTCAGAAAAATTTTCAAGGCTGTAAAGTTTCAGAAGCAGATCACCAGATCTATCTTTCAGAGAATCTCTTGGTGGCCTTGAACCACCAAATTTTTCGCTAGTAGTCAAGTGTATACCCATTAATGCTACCCAGGGTTTGTACAATGTAGGGGAGTTTGGGTGCCCTAGTGGCTATGGAGTTGCACTGTCAACTCAGAACTGGGTGATTCAAAACTGCCAGCTCCTCCATGGAACAAAGATGAGCAATCTGCAAGCTGCTCCCACGAAATGCACAACCTCTGAACTGGATGGTTATAAGTTGGTCCTCACTCAAGGTCAAGGAGTTCTTTGAGTTTTTTTAAGATAATGAGTAAGATGATAATTCAAAACTAAAGGGTATTATGTTTTTTATTTGCTTTGCTTTTTTGTTTGTTTTAGTTGAAGACAGGTTAATGATCAATTTCCTGAGGGATTATGGAGTGTGTGGTACATATCATGTGTTCAATTTTCAGGTCAGTTGTTCACTGTTAGTCTTTCTGTGCTGCCAAACTCACATAGCCTCCTGAAGGGGATTGAGGGCACACTTGATTGCTGCCTGAAACGCTCCAGGAGCCGCCTCAACCATTGTCTTCCAGGAGGTGGAGGCTAATCCCCAGCTTTCCAGCTGACATCCCTCTGAATCTACTGCCTTTTAGATTGTTTAAGAGATTGGGCTCTGATTTCCCCAAGGGGTAACTATTTCCACAATACACCCTTTAACTGACTCTTCTCTTTGCCTCCTTTTCACCGCCTTTAACTATTACTTCAGGGAGCTCTGGTGGCTTACTGGGTAAGGAATTGTATTGTCAACAGAGACACAGGAAGATCAAATCCACCAGTTGCTTCACAGGAGAAAAATGGGCAATCTCCTCCAATGTGAATTAAAGCCTCTGAAAACCTGCTGGTGGATAAGAAAAGAAGGGTGCTGGGAAAATGAACCCTTGAGAACAATAACCATAGAAATAAAGGAAGTATAGCTTTCTGTTGTCTAAATCTATATCTATCTGGTCTGTTATTGGAAGACTCCAAGTAGAGTTTTATAGGGGAAATCAAAGAATTGTCTTGGTCAAGTTGTTTCTGACAAGTATGAGTATGAGAAGGGATGCAGAAATAGAAGTCAGAGGTCACAGATTAATATTGCTTCCCATTTCTTCCATTCTTTTCAGTTGTTTCCTTAAACAGGGAAAATGATAGTTCTACCAACCAGGAAGTATTTAAATTAGCTGTCACCATTTGAGCATAAAGAAATTTAATATACAATTTCAAGCTTCTAGATTTTTGTTGACTAAGAAAAAAGAAAGAAACATCTAGAGCCATATTACCAGCTGGGTTTTACTATCTGGTTGTGGCTGTTGCTTCCGTACTCTGTCGAGTGTGATTCAGGTAACCAGTCATTCTTATTCCTTAGACATCATAATTGCCTTGTTGTTGTTGTTGTTGTTGTTAAGTGCCGTCAAGTCGCAGGCAACTCATAGTGACACTATGAAGGAGAGTCCTTGATGCTTGGGTGCCTTTCATCCTCTCTCCAGGTTCATAGTGTTTCCAGAAGCGAGCTATTATGGAAGTGGATGCCACTTCATAACTGCCTAGAAACTTATAATCGTTTGAGTCATGGCACTTTTACAGTGTAATCTCATATATCAAAAGCCCACCCCTAATATTCACTTATAAAATCCTGGTTGGATATAATGAACATATCGAGCTTCTTAGCCACAAGGTTTGTGGTATGAACCCACCAGCGGCTCTGAGGCAGAGAAGTGAGCAGTTTCCCCTCATGAAGATCTACAGCCTCCAATCACAGTGGAGGATTGTTAGGAATGGGAACCAGCTGGACAGCAGTGAAAAGTTAGTGAGTAACTCATTTCTTTATTCGTTCATATATTCATTAGCATTTACTGAAGGTCTGATCTATGTTAGGAACCATGCCAGATGTGGGGAATAGAAGGCAAAACATATTGGTTCTTGTTCTGAGATGTGCAGAGAAGAGTTGAAAGAAGAGGAAAGTCCTGATTGTGGTTTGATCAACATCAGGAAGGCCTCAGTCTCCATTTCTGAAGTGTGGTGTCTTGATCACAAACTTTTAAAGTCTACTGTCTCCTGATAAACCATCACTCATTTGAAATGTGAGTTGATTGTTCAAGGAATAGGGAACTCTGGTGACCTAGTGATAAGAAGCTACACTGAGGTGAGGCTGTTCCTTGGAAAGGGACATCATGCTTGGAAAGGTGAAGGGTCAGCCGAAAAAGATGAAGACTCTTGATGAGAGGAACTGACACAATGACTATAGCAATGGGTTCAATGTGTCAGAGAGATGATGCAGATAACACAGGATAGGACAGGGCTCACAGGGTACTCAATGCCATGGCACAAACCAGCAACAATAACAACATTGGTATGAATCCACCAGCTACTACACAAAAAGAAAGATGGACAATTCCATCCTGTGCCATTTACAGCCTCTGAAAATCCACTGGAGGGTCAGCTCTGAGTATCTTCTGACTCAATAACACATAATCAAAACAACAATCAAGGAACAGGGAGCTCTGTTGCCCAACAGAGTAAGGAGTTACGCTGCTACCCAAGGCAAGTGTTCTGATACCACCAGCTGCTCCACAGGAGAAAGATGGGTAATCTTCTCATTTACTGCCTCTGAAAACTGAGGGGTGTGTGTCAGTCAATTTTGGCTCAGTGGCACATAACAACAACAACAACAACAACAACCTTCAAGGAATACTAGAATTTTTCAAGTCTTTCAGGAATGGAACAAAGAAGAACTTGAGTATTAAAGTACCAAATTCTGGGAATAAGGAACTGTGAGAGGATACCATGAAAGAAGGTAAGTGGAAAATTGTCCTGGATGAGAAAGAGAAGGAGGAATGTGGTGGGTGTTGCTGGATCACCATCACAGTTTGGACAGCATAGGCCAGAGCCCATTTATCCCAATGTCTATCAATATAGGCTGGTAAGTCTCAGAAGAATTGATGCTTTTGAACTGTTGGCAAAGAGTGCTGGATATTCCATGGACTGCCAAAGAGCAAGCAAATCTGTCTTAGGAGAAGCATAGACATGATGGGCCTCAGAGGCAAGAACGCTGAAACTCTGTCTCACATACTTTGGGCATGTTATCAGGAAGGACCAGTGCATGGGAAAAGACATCAAGCTCAAATAAAGCAGAGGGACTGTGAAGAAAAGGAAGACCCTCAACAAGGTTGGTTGACAAGGTGACCACAACAATGGGCATAAGCTCAGCAAAGATTGTGAAGACGGCACAGGACAGGACAAGGGTTCTGTCTGCTGCACGCTTATCCTTCTTCCCCCTTTCTAACCAGTTTTCCTCCTAGAATTCTTCCTCTGTTAATCATGTACTTCTAAACTTTAGTCTCAGACATTGCTCCAAGGGAATTCTGACAAAAATAAACAACAAAGATCAAGAAAACATTTATTTCTGATTGTCTCATTAGAGAGCAGCTATGTAAGTAGTATCATAGGATATGTTCACCCTGGATCAGAATACAGGCAGTGTATGATTTATGCATCACAATGAACACTCACTTCACTATAGAGTTCTCTTTAGAGACAAGGATACGCCATCCTTGAAGTAAACACATTTCCACACTAGAGACGGAACTTATTAACTTTGATTTCAATGATGAGTGTTACCAGTCCACATAGGCTTCTCGGGTGCTTGCAGTAAATGACAATGACAAGAATGTTGGTTTCTGTTGGTATGTGCCGGGCAGATAGATTTCAGTCCTAGGGCAAAGCCAAGGGCTATTAACTCTGAACTTTTTTATATACAGAAAATGCTTAACCTACAGATCATCTGTTTTCTCATTAATTCAGTAGAGAAGGAAAATGAAATACAAGCAGAAAAGGCCACAGAGTCATGGTTCTACATATTAAGGGAAGAGTTTTTCTTTATCCTTGTGCAGAAACATTAGCAGTTGCCTCGTTAGCTTTCCTTTTCCCATTTTCAAATCTCCTCTTACTTCTCTTACTTTCTTACTTCCACTGCCAAGACCATGTGGCCCTGGAGCAAGTTTGCATTATAAGAGGAATGAGAGTATTCAGGAAGGAGCCCTTATGGCACAGTGGGTAAGTACCCAGCTACTAACAGCAAGGTTTGCAGTTTGAACCCAGCAGCTACTCCATGGGAGAAGGATACAACAATCTGGTTTTGTAAAACACCGCAGCTTTGGAAATCCTATGATATAGTTTTACTTATTCTATAGGAATGTTGTTGTTGTTGCTATGTGCTGTCAAATTGACTACGACTTATGCTCAATTGCCCTGAACCTTATCTCATCACCCTAGTTATTGTGACAATTCATCTCATCTGGGGTCTTCCTCTCTCGTGATGTCTCTCAACTTTTCCAAGCATGATATCCTTTTCCAAAGACTAGTCCCTCCTGGCTACAAGCCCAAAGTATGTGAGACAGAGTCTCAAAACCCTTGCCTCCAAGGAGCAGCTTGGTTTCACCCTCTCCAGGTATGATCTGCTATTTCTTTTGGCAGTCCATAGAATGTTCAATAACATTCTTCAAATATTACAGCTCAAAGGTATTGATTCTTCTTCTGTTATCCTTAGTAATTATACAGCTACCCTCTCCAAGTATGATCTGCTATTTCTTTTGGCAGTCCATAGAATGTTCAATAATATTCTCCAAATATTACAGCTCAAAGGTATTGATTCTTCTTCTGTTATCCTTAGTCATTATACAGCTCTGTGATGCATAGCAAGTAATTGTGAAGACCATTACCTGGATCAGGCACACCTTAGTCTCTAGAATGACATCCTTGCTCTTCAGCACTCTGGAGAGGACCTTGACAGTAGATTTTTCTAATGCAATTCATCTACTGATGTCCTGACTGTTGGTTCCAAGAGTGTTGATTGTGGAACCTACCATGCTGAAATTATTAACAATCACAATCTCTTTTGCATCTATCATGATGGTCCCACTTGGCCCAGTGGTGATAATCTTTATTTTCTTGATGTTGTGTCTTAATCCATGTTGCAAACTTACAGTTCTTGACACTCTGCAACAAATGCTTCAGGTCATCCAATCAAAATAAGCTCAATAGCAATGGATTTCTATTTAGTTACAGTTCAGAAGAATTCTAGCTGAATATTTAGGAGTTTCAATTCTCTTGTCAAATTAGTATCAGGGTTAATTCCTACACACACACACACACACACACACACACACACACACACACACTCAGCTACTCCCATACATTCTCTTGCTAAGTTAAATTGAAAGGGTCTAGGCTCATTTGATGAAAGAAATTAATGGACTGCTGATGGAAAAATATAGTAGAACAGCAGATGGAAAAGAAAAAGAAAACCAGTTATTGTCCAGTGGGGTATGTTGGGAGACTGCTCAGAATATTCTACAGAAAGTTTCAAAATTATTGAGTATAAGGTAGAACCTTTTAACAATTGTATCAATCTTCTGTTACTGTGATATGTCCATTCTCAATTTTAAAATGTATGTTGGCACCTCTATCTGGGAAAACAATTTCTTGATTTGCTCTTTTATTTGTTCTGAGTAAGCTTTCAAAGGGACATGGTTCAGTTCAGTGGTGTTTCTCCCAAAAGATATGTTAAAATCTGAACTCCTCTAATTCTAAATATGATTTTATTTGTAAATAGTCTCTGGGAGACATAATTAGGTCATACTGGAATGAAACCTCACTCAAGCTCACTTCTTGCGTCTAGAACTTAAAGGTAATACAGTTCTGTTTTTTTCAAGCCACCCATTTTGTGGAATTTTTCCAAAGTAGCACCAAATAACCATTTATTGCTGTTGTTAGAGTCAAGTACGACTCATAGCAACCTTATGAACTACAGACCTGAACCCTGTCCTATCCTGTGCCGTCTCCATCATCTATGACACACTTGAGCTAATGTCTGCAGTCACTCTGCTAATTCATCTTGTTGAGGGGTCTTCCTCTCATTCACTGACCCTCTACCTTTCCAAGCATGATGTTCCTTTTCCAAGCAATAGCCTTGACTAGCAACTTGCACAAAATACGAGGGATGAAGCTTCATGAACCATACTTCCTAGGAGCACTCAGGCTGTACATTGTCCATGACATAATGTTTGTTCCTTTGGCCATCAACTGGATATTTAGCATTCTTCTCCAACACCACAACTCAAAGGCACTAGTTCTTCTTCTAGCATCCTTATTCACTGTCCAGTTCTCAGATGCATAGCAACTGATTGAAAAGACCATATCCTGTATCAGGCACACTTTAGTTTTCAAACTAAATACTTGTTGGTATTTTGGAGAGATCTTTGACAGTTGACTTGATCAATGAAATACCTCTTCTGACTGCTGGTACCCAAAGTGTTGATTGTTGATCCAAGCAAGATGAAATATCTGATAACTTCAACCACTTGTCCATCTATCATGATGTTGCCTTTTGGCCCCGGGGTGAAGACTTCTGTTTTCTTGATGTTGAGATGTATTCCATATTGAAGACTGTAGTCTTTGTTCTTCTGTAGCAAGTGTTTCAAGTCCTCCTCACCTTCGACAAGCAAGGGTTTGTCATATGTATAATGTAGGTTGTTGATGAGTCTTTCTCTGATCCTGATATCATAGTCTTCTTCACAGAGTCCAGCTTTATAAATTATTTGCTAAGCATACAAATTGACTAAGTATGAATAAAAGATACATCTCCAATTCACACTCTTTCTGCTTTTAAGCCATGGGTGTTCCATTGCTCTGTTTGCACAACTGCTTCTTGGTCTGGGTATAGGTTGCCCCCAAGCACAAATAAGTGTCTTGGGTTTCCTATTCTTCTCAGTGTCAGCCATAGCTTATTAAGAGCCACATAGTCAAAAGCTTTGCATATAAATAAAACACAGATAGACATTCTTCTAATATTCGCTGCTGTCAGCCAGGATGCATCTGACATCAACAATGACATTCCTGGTCCCATGACCTCTTCTAAACCCTGCTTGAACTTTTGGTAGTTCCCTGTCAATGTACTGTTGTAGCTAGGTTTGGATGATCTTCAGCAATATTTCTTGTTTGTGATACTAATGATAAAGTTATATAATTTCCACGTTCTTTTGGATAACCTTTCTTGGGGAGGGACAGACAATCAATTACTCATGTGCACATATAAGTTGAAGGTGAAGAAAAGAAAAAACAAGTCCACAAAACCAAAATACAACCTTATGTCTATCCCACCTTAGTTGAAACCATCTCAAGAACAGATTAGAGGCACAAGACACCAATGATTGAAGACCAGATGAGTTGTGGGGTGGGATGACATGAAGGATATCATACATGAAGAGAGCAAAAGGGTGCTACAAAGCAGAAAGGAAAGAAAAAAAATACTAAAAGGGATGTCAGAAATCACTACAAAAATGGCATTAGAGTGCTAAGAAGCCAAAACAAAGGGAAGAGACGCCAAATTGAAAAAAAAAAATAAAACACTGAACACAGAATTTCACAGGGCAGTTCAAGAAAATAAAGCAAAATATAACAAAGATCTGGATTAGGAGATTAAAGGAAGAAATCACTTGGCACTTTTCAAGCTAAAAGAACTGAAAACAAATTCAGCTTCAGATTGCCATACTGATAGATGCTATGGACAGAATCTTGAATAATTCAGAAAGAATCAAAAGAAAATGAAAGGAATACATAAAGTTACTGTACCAAAAAGAATTGATTGACATTGAAAAAATTCCAAGAAGTACCATATGAGCAAGAGTTAATGATAAAGGAAGAAGTTCAAGCTACATTGAAGGCATTGGCAAAAAATAGGGCCCCAGGAACTGATGGAATTACTATTTGATGTGTTTCAACCAATAATAGATGCAACTCTGGATGTGCCCACCAGTCTAAGCCAGGAAATTTGAAGGACAACTGCCTGGCTGACTGGAAGAAGAAATCATCTACAGAGACTTTTTATTCTCTATTGCTGACCATATCCAACTGGGGCAGCATAGCCTCCTTGCTCTTCTCTATCCCCCCTCATAAAGTTCATCACCACCTGCCATATTATATTTTTTGCTTGTGATATTCTTACTCCCCCTTATGAGATTGTAAATACAGGGTCATTACTCACCTTTTTGTCGCCAGGAATGAGAGAAAGATGGGCAGTCTCGTCCCATGAGATTTACTGCCTCTGAAAATCAGCTATGACTTGGTTCCAACTCAATGGTATATAGATAAAACAACAATAATAATATGGATTGAGGCTCAATGTCAAGAAGACAAAGATTCTCACCACTGGACCAACTGGCAGCATCAGGATGGATGGTGAAGAGATTGAGATTGTTCACAGCTTTAGTTTGCTTGGCTCCATAGTCAACAGTCTTGGCACCAGCAGCCAGGAAATTAAAAGGCGCATTGCCATGGGAAAACCTGCTGTTAGGGACCTCTCCAAAGTGCTGAAGAGCAATGGTGTCTCTTTGGAGAGTAAGGTGCGTCTGATATAGGCCATGGTCTTCGCAATCACCTGTTATGTATCAGAGAGTTGGACAATGACCAAGGACGATAGGAGAATTGATGCCTTTGAGCTGTGGTGCTGGAGAAGAGTATTGTGAGTACCATGGACTGCTAGGAAAACAAACAGATTTGTCCTGGAAAGGGTTAAACCGGGTGGCTCCTTGGAGGCAAGGATTCTGAGGCTCCGTCTAACATACTTTGGACATGTTATGAGGAGAGACTGGTCCTTAGAGAGGGACATCATGCTTGGGAGGGTGGAGGGACAGCGTAGGAGAGGAAGGCCCTCTATGAGGTGGATTGATTCAGTGACTGGGATAATTGGGATGGGAGTGTCAGAGACAGTGCGATTGGCACAGGACAGAGCGGAGTTTAGGGCTGTTGTACAGAGGATCGCTATGAGTCGCAGGCGAGTCAATGGCACATAACAACAAACAACAACAACAATAAGTGCTTAATAAGTATTGTTAAATACATGAACACATGATCACCACAACTTCAGATATTCATTTGTAAATGAGAAACAAGACACAGTGCAAGAACAGTGTTGAATAAGTATCTTGTAAAGTACCTGTGACATTTAGAAATATCTTTATCATGCTGTCTAACTGTCAAGGGAATATCAATGTATACATGATTTGTGTGCTGAAGTAGGTCATAGAAGAAAACCCCATGAAGGATTATTTTAGTGCAGAAATATACACAGGCTATGTGCCTCTTGTTTGTTCCCAGTAAAAAGTTCATTCATACAACCAAACTAAATAAAGCATAGATGTACACTGAGGGTTGGGAAAAAAAATGCAAAATCACCCAGTACTGAATTTAAAAGTATCTCTTTGGCTGTAAGATGTGCTTTAGTTAGAGTGAAATTAAGCTGAACATGACAGAAATCTGAAACAGAACCTGGTTCATCTCCCTCATTGCTGTGGAATTGTAACCAACTCAGATGACCCTGCAGCAGGTTTGCAAAGGTTATAAACCACATGGGATGAGCCTTCCCATGGGATTATCCTTTGCCAGCAGAACTGGAAGTAGGTTCAAACTGCCAGAGAAGTATCACCTTTGGGTTAACAGCACCATTCCCTACAGCCTCTACCACCAGATCTCCCTTATGGTAAAAATGTTATGTCGCAAGCTGGAACCTACTCGAAGTTTACCCTTCAGCAGGTTTTCGGAGGCAGCAAATCACACAGGAAGAGATTGCCTGTCTTTCTCCAGTGGAGCAGTGGGTGGATTTGAACCAAGTGTCTTTGGGTTGGTAACTCAGCTTCTTCCCACCTTAGCTTCTTAGACCACCACACCTCCCTGATGCTAGAGTAGTACATATGTATTTCTCTCTCTTGTGATAAAATTGAGTTCTGGACTTGAAGTGCAGCTGCAGTTCATCAGAGACTCGGGCTTTTCCTATTTCGGTTCTACCTTTCCAGTGCAATGTTGTCACCCCTGAAATCACTGTGTGGGCCAATATGTTGTTGTTGCTGCTGTTAGGTGTCCATGAGTACAACTCATAGCAACCCTGTGAACAACAGATGTGAACCCTGTGTCCTATCCTGTGCCATTGTCACACTCTCTTAACACACGCGAGCCCATTGCTGCAGTCACTGAGTCAATATGTCTGGCTGAGAGTCTTTCTGTCCTGCACCATACCTCACCTTTCCAAGCATAATGTTCCTCTCCAAGGAATAACTTCTCCTAGCAACATGCCCAAAGTATGTGAGACAAAATGTTTCCATCTTGGTCTCTAAGGAGCATTCTGGCTGCACATTCTCCAATACTTGCTTGTTTGTTCTTTTGGCAGTTCATGGCATATTCAGTACTCTTTTCTAATACCACAGTTCAAAGGCATCCTTTTTTCCCTGTCATCCTTATTCAGTGTCTAGAATTCAAATGCATAGCAAGTGGCTGAAAAGACCCTGATCTGAATCAGGCATACCTCAGTCCTCAAACTGAAATCGTTGCTCCTCAATAATTTGAAAAGGTCCCTGTACAGTGTCTCCTGATCTCATGACTGCTGAGACCAAGTGTATTACTGATTGTGGATCCAACTATGTTGAAGTTGTTACCAGTTTGAATCTTTTCTCCACCTATTGTGATGTTGCCTCTCAGTCCAGTTATGAGATTTTTCTTGATGTTGCGACTCAGTTCATATTAAAGGCTTCAGTGTTTAACCTTCTGCAGGAAGTGCTCCAAACCTTCCTAACTTTCAGCAAGCAAAGTTGCATCACCAACACAACAAAGGTTATTGATTTTGTTTTCCCCCAATCCTGACGTCACAGTTTTCTATATGGAGTCCAGCTTCCTTTTTTCCTCTTTTTAAAATTAATTTTAATGAAAATTTACAGCGACTTTGGATTTCCATTCATTCATTGTTGTACTTTTCTCCCTGTCCACCCCTTCCCCCCATCCCCAGTACACTATTCTCTTTGAAAAGTAAAATAAAAGTTCCCCTATTGTTTTACAATCCCTCCCCGCAGATCCAGGAGTCCAGCTTCTTGAAAAACTTTCTCAGCATACACACGAAATAGGTATGGAGAAAGGATACAACCATGAAGTACACCTTTCTTAATTTTAAACCATGCCATGTTCCCTTGCTCTGTTTGCATTATAGCCTGTTGTTCTAGGTATAGGTTTAACATGAGCATAATTAAATGTCCTGGGATTCCCATTCTTTTCAATGTGGTCCAATATGGATGCTAAAATTTAAAGTGATAGAATGATCGTTGAAGAAGGACCTGAAGAAGGAAGAGAGAGGGTTACAAAAGCTAATCTTGAAGCACATTTGTCTCCTTGTAGTCCCCACAGCCTTTTAGGAATCAGCAAATTCCACACAGCACCTCTGTTTGTAGCTCACTAGGTACACCCTGATTGCCTGCTCCCACCTCACCTCAGAAGAGTTTGACAAAGACTCTGGAAGCTCTCTATTTGTACCAGATACACTGAAACACCGAATTAAAGTGGAGTTTTGTTATAAAAGGAGAAACAGAATTGGTATTTGTAGTCTCTGCCATGTCTTGGGTGAGTTGGTCAACCTATTTAAACTTTAGTTTTGTAATCTGAAAAGGAAGGATATTGGAGTTGTTAAGTATTGTATAAAATAATGTATATAAAGCCTGTGATTAAAATGTATGATGCATACTAAATATTGGTCAATGTTAATTGAAGTAACTGGCAATGAGCTACAAACATTTGACTTTTCTAGGTAAGACAAATCAAACATGGAAATCCTATAAAAAAGGGTATGATTTCCTTAAAGGATTATATATTAAATCAACAGGACAAATAAGAGGTTTTTGTTATTCTTAACAAGCCAAAAAAAAAAAAAAGGAAGCTTCTGATTAGAAGGCAAGGTTGAAGTTCTCAGGAGTTTGAATCCACTGTCCAGAAAGTTACTAAAAATTGTAGTAGACTCCAAGGCACCTAACAACAGCAATTTCTGTCTGGCTAATGCAAATCATTGAGCTAACAATGGCTCGTCTCCAAGTTAAGAAATTATCTCGTTGACTTTGTCTACGAAGAGTATATATATACAGGAAGAAAGGAACATTATGAGGACGGGGTGATGCGGCAGGACTCTGTAAGACGCTCTTGGTTTTGGTGGAGGGTTGGGTTGAATGTTTGGTGGTTTTTTGATTTAAGCCTATTTTTTAGTGTCAACAAGACCTCCTGGAGAGCCCTCAGGCCTCATGTTATATTTTGGAGGAACATTCTTCTACATTGTACAAGCAATCTTCTGTCAATATGCTGTATTGAGGTAATTTGGGTTTGCTGTAATGCTGAACATTGCACCATTGGGGTGTCTAATGTCATGACAGTTGCCCGTGGTGGACAGTGTTTGGTGGAGAACCCACTTTAGGCAGGTTTGGAAGCAGGAGTGGATCCACTTCCTAAACCATAAGCTTCTGGAAACTCTATGAACTTGGGAGACATGACGATAGTCTTTTGTTCATAGAGTCACTATTAGTTGTGCTTGACTTCATGGCAATCAACAACAGTACAGTATAGCACAGCTCCTAACTGCAAAAGGTTAAAAAAAAAATCCAAGCATCATCTAGTGGATGTGTTTTAGATTTTCTGGATGTCACAAACAAATAATATTTAGTTGAATACTCAATTACTAACCATATGATTCAAACGTATCCAGAATTTCCTTGGAATAGGCCTGGCTGAGGAGAAATGCAGCATCAGGGTTGGAGGAAGACTCATCAATACTCTGCATTACGCAGATGACACAACTCAGCTTGCTGAAACTGAGGAGGACTTGAAACATGTGCTGCAGAAGGTCAAGGACAGCAGCCTTCAATATGGATTGAGGCTCAACATCAAGAAAACAAAGATTTTTCACCTTTGGGCCGACTGGACAGTGAAGAGATTGAGATTGTTAACAGCTTCAGTTTGCTTGGCTCCACAATCAACACTCCTGGGGCCAGCAGCCAGGCAATTAAAAGATGAATTGCACTGTAAAGTCTGATGTCAGGGACCTCTTCAAAGCACAATGATGTCAGTCTGGAGACTAAGGTGCGCCTCATACAGGTCATGGTCTTTGCAGTTACTTGCTATATGCTAAAGAGCTGGACAAAGACTAGGGATGATAGAACCAAAATTGATGCCTTTCAGTTGTGGTACTGAAGAAGAGAATTGAATATACCATGGACTGCTAGGAGAACAAACAGGTTCATCTTAGAGAGTGTGAGACCAGGCTGCTCCTTGGAGACAAAGATTCTGAAGTTTAATCTGACATATTTTGGACATGTTGCAAGGAGGGACCAGTCCTTGGAGAGAAATGTCATGCTTGGGAGGGTGGATAGATGGACAGCATAAAGGAGAAAGACCCCTCGAAGAGATGGGTTGATTCAGTCACTGGGGTATGAAGGTAGGTCGAAGACAATAAGATTGGCACAGCATAGAGCAGGGTTTAGGGCTATTGTACATAGGGTCACTCTGAGTAGCAAACAACTCAACGGCACATAACAACAACATAACAATATCCCCTTCTAAAATTTCCAAACCCTGAAAATTCTATGGAGAGCAGTTCTACTCCCCTCTGCACATATGTATTCACCATGAGTATAAGTTGACATGATAAGTCCTTGTTTTGTTTTGCTTTGTTAACAACCAGTCAGAGCTGGAGCTGAAATGATTGGCTTCTGAGCACTAGTGTTGTGAACAACTCACATCTCTTGACTACAGTCAAAATAGGCTCTGAAGAATGAAATGTGGTGTGAATGACCCACCTGTAGGAAGAGGGGATGAGGAAAATATAAAGTGATCTTTTTCTGGCAATTCTTAGAGCAATGATGTTTATTAAGGTTGTCATCGATGATAGCATACACTCTAATGCCAGGAAATAAGATTAGAATCCCAAAATAATAAAGGTTTTTGACTGAATGCTGTCAAATCTCTGATTAGCCTACGGGTGAAATATGATCTACAAGACATCGCCAATTTGGAGGAAGAGAAGAGAGAAAATAGAACTTAACTTTATTGTTCTATTTTTTTCTACACACAAATTTACATCTCAAAGCATTTTGATGGCATATGGTAATGTGGCCAGCTGGACTTCTTAAACAATCTGTGCAAAAATTTTAAAATATCAAAACACTTATCTAACGACACAAGTTATTTTTTAGCATGTTTTAAAAAGCCTAACAATTGCTATTCTAAAATAAATTTTTAGGAGAGAAGAAGTCTTAATAGAAAAGACAAATATGACAATGCTGACTTCTCATATTTAAATGAAGAAAACAAATATTACAGTCCTATTTTTAAAATGGATGTTACAGTATTTAACTGGTTCTGTCCTAAATATCTTTTAAATGCATTTCTAGTTACTTTTATATATTCCAAGACACAATAACAGAGTAGGAAGTTTTCGGCTAATTTACATTAGACTAATTAATATATTTAATCGGAAGTTCATGAAGTTATTATTGGAGAAGAGAGTTCTAGAAAGAGCAAAGGAAGGAAATAATACCTTGTATCTATGACAATGTAAATATTCTTTAGCGTGTTTTATTACCTTAGTTTCTACTTAAACAGTATTAGTATAGAGAGATAAAAAAGTTTTTAGAATTAATTATACTTAAGAACTACATTTTCTGAAATGTGAAACCCATGAAAAGCAACTCCGAGGGTCCATCCAGGGAGATCTGGAGGCACAGTCTAACCCAGGGGCTATGCCTCTCTGGAGATTCAAATCCACCAGTAACTCCTCTGAAGAGAGATGAGCATTCTCTTGTGTGATTTACTGTCTCAGAAACCCAATGGAAGGCTGCAGGAGTTGGTTCCAAGTCAAGAGTGTTAAGTTGAGTTCAGCACCAATTATACACACAAATCCCTCTGAAAAGTCTCATGTTAAAGGGAGGAAAAAGCCCTATGCAAAATTGGATTCTGTTCTCAGGGCACTTGTAAGTATTGGGCTAAATATAGAGAAACAAATTAACATATCCCAAGGGGAAAAGGTTCAGAGCTATTGTACATAGGGTTACTAGGAGTCGAAGGCAACTTGATGGTACACAACAACAACAAGGGGAAAGTAATAAGTAATTCAAATGAAGTTCTAAGCGATTTCAGGAAAGTGAAGTTTCCTTTCTAACTGGAGTGGTAAGGTTGACATTATAGAACAAAGAACAATTAAATTGGGGCTTAGAAGATGGTTTAGATTTGGACATGAAGCAAACACTTTTTCTAACCCTTGAATGCGTACATATGTCTCCCAATTCTGTCTTCACGGAAGACCTTCTGTCTCCTGGAAAGCCTACACAGAGCTCAGATCTTAGTTTCTAAACACCATTTTGTAATACAGTAAGTCACAAGTTTTTATAAAATTGTAGATTTTGATGCAAACATAGGGAAAATATAGAATTAGCCTGAAATATCTTGTGGTGCAAGAGACTAAGAACAGGCTTGAAAATAGATGGAACATGTCTTGGGGACACAAGAATCACCTATGTGAGATCCCAAAGGCAACAGTTGTACAGTATTGGCAACCCCCCAAAATTTAATAATGGTATTTAACTTCTAAAATAAGTACCTATGAGTCCAGAATAATATATATTAATAACAGAACACATGTTGCTGGGACATGAGGACTAGCTCTTTCTTAAATCTGTTGTTGTTGTTAGGTGTCATCGAGTCTGAACCAACTCATAGCTGATCCTCCAGCACGTTTTCAGAGATAGTAAAACACACAGAAGATTGCCCATCTTTCTTCCACAGAGTAGCTGATGGATTCGAACCACATGTCTTTGGTTTGGCAAGACTACTCCTTACCCACTAGGTTACCAGAACTGTCTTCCTTATAAGGATAGTTATAATTAATAATTGTAGAGAAAATGAAGGAAATACAAACTCAACATTAGTCAAACACCGCAGTAATAATTGTTTCATGACGACTCACAGATGGACATGAAAATTAATAGGTAAATATTTGAGGAGAAACAAGAGAGGGGAAATAATAACTTTACACTATTGTTGTTGCTGTGTACTGCAGAGGTGGAACCGACCTATAGCTGACCCTCCTGTGGGTTTTCAGAGGCAGTTTATCACTCGAGAGAGATTATCCATCCTTCTTCTGTGGAGCAGCTGGTGACCTTGAACTACAGCACAGCATCGAGCCACTGGGTCATCAGAGCTCCAATTTTGCAATAGAGAACAATTTAAACAGACAAATCTTAATAACACCCATTCTAAGTCTAGTGGACATATCCAGTAATCAAGGCTATTCCATATGTGATAAAATGCATTGACCTCTTGAACCCTGATATTATAGACCAGGACTAATCTCAATCCAAATGTAAGAAAACATCAGAAAAATAAAAAATCCTGAGATATTGTAGTATGTGGCATCCACTTCCATAATAGCTTGCCTCCAGAAACCCTATGAATCTGGAGAGAGGATGAAAGGCACCTAAGCATCGAGGACTCTCCTGATCAAGGGTTACTATGAGTCGCCTGCAACTCGGTGGCACTTAACAACAATAACATCAACATAGAGAGAGATCAGCTGGCCCAGTGGACAGAAAGCGATGCTATCAAGCCAAAGGTGGGTGACTTTCAATCCTCGGCCCTCGGGCCGGGCCTGTCTTTCATTGTTTTCGTTCAGACATTCCTCTAGGTCGTATAGCCCTGGTGTGTCCACTTGCCATACAGCGGTCACTTGTAGTTGCTTTGAGACTGAACACTATGACACTGATGTGTCAAATGTGTTAATGGTTGACTACCCAATGCAGACAGAGAGTGGGGTGGAGCTCCCCGATTAAAACAAGCTTGGAAGGAGGAGTGGCATCCACTTCCATAATAGCTTGCCTCCGGAAAACCTATGAACCTGGAGAGAGGATGAGAGACACCCAAGCGTTGAGGACTCTCCTTCATAGGGTCTCTATGAGTCACCTGCGACTCGACGGCACTTAGTAGTATGAGTAGAATGCAGTCAGACAGAACGCTAGGATGTTCCCAGATTTTCTGCTTGTGTATTCCTTACACTGGGAATATATGATGAAGTTGCACACTGTGACACTGATGTGTCAAATGCAATAATGGAATGTGTCAAAAGTAAACACATTTTGAAAATGTAATAAAGATCTCAAATCAATATGGTTTCAATGAATCAAAAACAAGATGATCATGGATGAATCTGATCTGATCATTTCTAAAAAGGGCTGAGTCCTTCCTGAAATAAGAGCTTAAAGGCATAAGACTTTGACAAGAACTACGATGAGAAGCGTCTCTACGGTCTAAAGCAAGTTCCAGAATCTCTTCTCACATCCAGTTAAGTTTTTCCTTTTCTGTCTTTCTAGTGACCTTTTTCTTTTTTTCTTATATGATATCCTTAATGTGGTCCTACAATTAGTTTGATATTCAGTCATTAGTGTTCCATATTACAATACAATTCAGACTGATCTCTCAATTCAGGTGAGATATGGTGGGAAAAGAAAAGAATCAGAGAAAGAAAGAAAAACCTTCAACAAGATTTTTTGACAGTGACTACAACAATATGCAAAGCAGCGATGGTGAGGATGGCACAGGATAGGACAAGGTTCAGAGCTATTGTTCCTAGGACTGCTAAGAGTTGTAGGTGACTCAAAAACATTTGACAAAAACAGCAGCATACTCAACAGCGTATTTTGGGATGCATGGGTTTGTTTTCATTTTCTTCATCTTACTTTGAACCTGCCTGTGAACAAATGATGATATGTTCCAAAGTTGACCCCTGGCCCCCTTCTGATGATATTGAACTTCTCAGCTTCCTCTTTTGACAGATATAGTCAACTAGCTTCCTGTGTGTTCCATTTGTTGCAGTACATTGAATAGTCATCATTTATGTTTTGCAAAAGTGTGATATTCAATGAATAGATTTGGGAGCCTGTATTGAATGAGGATGCTCTGGTGACCTACAGGTAAAAGGCTGCACTGCTGTACCTAAGATAGGCAGTTCAAATCCCAGAGTTGCTCCATTGGAAAAGGATAAGCTGTCTCCTCCTTTGCAATTTACTGCCTCTGAAAGCCTGCCAGAGGGTCAGCTCTAGGCTGTTTATTCAGTGGGAAACAAAAACAAGATCTGGAAAGAAAAAAAAAAAAAAAAAAGAAAACACGGTATCCTGAAAACTGCAAGAGCAAAATACATGAAACTACATTGCATTGTTGTTGTTGTTGTTATGTGCCATCGAGTCGCTTGCGACTCATAGCGACCATATGTACAAGAGCTCTAAATGCTGTTCTATCCTGTGCCAACCTCGCCATCTCAAACGCACTTATTCCCACTGCTCCAGTCACAGAATCAATCCATCTCACCAAAGGTCTTCCTCTCCTTCGCTTCCCCTCCACTCTGCCAAACATAATGTCCCTTTCCAAGGACCAGTCCCTCCTTGCAACAAGCCCAAAATATGTCAGACGAAGCTTCAGAATCCTTGACTCCAGGGAACACTCTGGCTTCACCCTCTCCAGGACAAACCTGTTTGTTCTCCTAGCAGTCCATGGTATATTCAACACTCTTCTCCAGCACCACAGCTCAAAGGCATCAATCCTCTTTCTATCAGCCCTATTCACTGTCCAACTCTCTGATGCATAGCACATAACTGCGAAGACTACAGCCCAAATCAGGCGCACCTTAGTCTCCAGCCTGACATCGTTGCTCTTCAGTACTCTTGAGAGGTCCCTCACAGCCAACTTTCCCAATGCAATTCGTCTCCTGATTTCCTGGCTGCTGTTACCAGGAGCGTTGACTGTGGAGCCAAGTAAATTAAAACTGTTAACTATCTCAATCTCCTCACCATCCATGCTGATGCTACCAATTGGCCAAGTGGTTAGAATCTTTGTTTTCTTGACATTTAGCTTCAGTCGATATAGGAGGCTGTAGTCCTTGATCTTCTGCAGCAAGCGCTTCAGGTCCTCTTCAGTTTCAGCAAGCAAGGTTGTGTCATCTGCATAACACAGGTTGTTGATGATTCTTCCACCAATCCTGATTCCACATTCCTCTTCTTATAGCCCAGCATCTCAGATGATCTGTTCTGCATACAGATTGAAAAGGTATGGAGACAGAATACATCCCTGATGGACCCCCTTCTTGATTTTGAACCATGTAGTGTCTCCTTGCTCTGTTCTGATGACTGCCTCCTGGTCCAAGTATAGGTTTTGCATTAGCACAAGCAAATGTTCTGGGATTCCCATTCTTCTTAGAGTCAGCCACAGCTTGTTGTGATCCACACAGTCAAAAGCCTTTGCATAGTCAATGAAGCACAGATAGACTATATTGCATAGTTAGCATAAATCACTGTTTACCAGTTTATTGTGATAAACAATCGTAAATAAGAAGTGCATAGTGAACTGAGGGAGGGGTAGAGGAGGATGGAGGAAAATGTGCAACAATGAATGAATGAAAACCCAACTTTTCTGTAAACTTTGATTAAAATCACAATTGTTGTTATGTGCCATTGAGTCACCTACGACTCATAGAGACCCTGTACACAAATAATTCTGAACCTTGTCCTATCTTGAGCCAATCTCACTGTCTCCAACACATCTAACCTTCATTACCCCAATTACTGTATCAATCTGTCTCATCTGGGGTATTTCTCTTCTGCACTGTCCCTCTACCCTTCCAAGCAATGATGTCCTCCTCCAAGTATTGGTCCCTTCTGGCCACATACTCCAAGGTATATGAGACGGAGCTTCAGAATCCTTGCCTCCAGTTGCTCTAGGAGCAACTAAAAAACAAAACTAAACAAAAAGAGTTGATTGTATTTAGGTGTTGACTGAAGCAACAAGGAAATGCTCTGGATCGTCCACTCTGCAAAATGCATAGATACAACCCTTCTGGGTCCAGAGTTATAATTTCATTCCTGGGCTCACTGGCCCATCTTGCCTTCAGTATTTACATCTTTAAGTATATTATTGTTGTTGTTGTGAACGATCAAGTGGGAACCGACCCATAGTTGACCCTCCAGCAAGTTTCCCCTGTGGAGAGAAACTTATGGATTTGAACTCATGGTTGCTGTGATGCTAAACACCGTGACACTGATGTGTCAAATGCAATAATGGTTACCTGTGGTGGACAGTGTTTGGTGGAGCTTCCCGATTAAAACAAGCTTGGAAGCAGGAGTGGCATCCACTTCCTAAAGGGCTTGCCTCTGGAAATTCTATGCACATGGAGAAACAACCAAAGTTATACAAGTGTTCAGGTCTTTCATTCATAGGGTCGCTATGAGTCATCTACGACTCAACAGCACTCAACAACAATAACGAAAGCAACATCATAGAGAACTCTGTTGGCCTAGTGGACAGAAAGTTACACTGCCAAGCCAAAGGTGGGAAATTCTAATCTGCAGCCCTCAGGTCTGCTTTAAATTGTTTTTTGTAAAACATTCTTCTAAGTGGTATAGCACTGGTCTGTGCCTTGCCGTACAGAGGTAACTCGTGTTTACTGTGGTGCTTAACACTGTGACACTGGCGTGTCAATTTTGATAGTGGTTACTCATGGTGGACAGTGTCTGGTGGGGCTCCCCGATTAAAACAAGCTTGGAAGCAGGAGTGGCATCCACTTCCAAAATGGCTGCCTCCAGAAACTCTATGAAATGTGTTGAAACAACCAAAGTTATACAAGTGTTCAGGTCTTTTGTTCATAGGGTTGCTATGAATCATCTACGACTCGATGGCACTTAACAACAACAACAACAACCACCTTTGCATTGGTGGTGCAGTCCTCACCAGTAAGCCACCAAAGCTCCCTTGAGAACCTCAAAAGAAGATTCCCTCATGGGATTGCCTCTTATAATATCTAACTCAGACATGCATGGATTCCAGAAGACATCTTCTCTATTGAGATGTGGGTGTGCAAAGAAAAGGCAGAGAAGGAAAATTCTGGATAAGGGAAGGTGGAAAAGGATGGATGGTGGGGGACAAAGGCAATAGAGTCTCAAATCGCTTCACTGCGCCATGACATCAGAGGGAACCTAAGGGAATGTGCACCATCATGAGGTGCTTTCACGATGAACCGTAGTTAAGCTTGGCTCCCGTATTTCTACCAGGCTTTGAGGAGGGTAACAACAAGTTTGAAGTACAATTTTGATAATCTCAAAAACTGAAGAACCATTCAAGTAGGAACATTTACTAAAAGAAGAATAGTGTAAACAAACAAGCTGGTGAACTAGTAAGAGGAAGGCTTCTTGTAAGTTATTTTAAAACATGCGTGCACACACGCACACACTCTTTACTGGATTAATACCAGTTATTACCTTTTCTTTAATTACCAACCCCAGAAAAAAGGCTGGCAAGCGTAAGTAGGTCAGAGAATCACATGTAGCAGAAGCACAGACTAGTAGTAAAAGGTTGACAAGTGCTGAAAACAGAGGGGAAGACAAGGAGTTGGTTTGAAGGTACTTACAGGCTAATGAAAAGGACTTTAAACATTAATTCAAAAATGAAAGTGAAGTTAAAGCCAAAACTAAAAACAGTATTCAAAAAAGGTAAGGGAAAGGAGACAAAGAAGTTGATGGGAAATAGATTCAGTAAGAAATGGAAAAAAAAACTGTTATCAAATTAGTGTATATAAGATCTAATTTAAGTGTGTGTGTGTGAGAGAGAAAAGATATAAATTTAATGGCCAACATCAGCTATTTTTAGGTAATAAAGTGAGTGATCAGAAGACTTTTATTATTATTATTTATTTCTTTTTGCAACTTACACTTCCTGACTTGCAGTAAGAGACTTCTGATGTCATAGTCCTCAGGGAATTGCAATGGTAACGCAAAAGCCACAACACTGGCATTTCTGAACCCACCCACAGGCTGTAAAGGGAAAAGATGGGCAATCTCCCCCCCTAAAACCTGAAGCCTCACAAAGCCAATGGAGGGTCACCTATGGGTCATTTATAACAGCAATGAGTGAGGGGCTGAGTGAGTGAACTTGCAATAAGAAAACATATGATGAGGCATTATTTGTATGACAACAGTCCAGAACAAGAGGTGCATAGACAAGTGGACTAGGGGAGGGGGTTGGGGGAAGGAAGAAAGTATGGAATAATGAATGACTATATTTTTTAAAGCATTTTCCATACATTGTGGTTTTTGGGGTTTTAAAAAATTCTATACGGATTTATTTACTAAGTTTGAATGCATTGTTTTGTTTTATAAAATTAACCACCATTACCCTATATTTTTAGGTCCCTGCTGGATCCTTCCCATTTCCTTTACCCGCTCCTTTCACCCACAAAATTGTGCAACCCTGTGATTTCTCCCCTACCAATCCTCACTTCTTTGTTCCCGCATCTTCCTCCTTGAGTCCTCATGCACAATTTATTATTTATCCTTCTATTTTTACAATAATGGTATTATGCAATATTTGTTCTTATGAAATTGAGTTAGTTCATTGCTCCTGAGTGCGGCATTGTGTTTCATTGTGTGAGTGTACCACAATTTCTCAGTCCATTAGGCTGTGGTTGGACATTTGAGCTGTTTCTATATTCTTGCGGTGGTGAATATATGCTGTGATGAACATTGGTATACAAATAGCCATTTGTCTCTCAGTTTCAATTTCCTTGGTGTATATTCCTAGTAGTGGAATAACTGGGTCATACAGACTGTCTATGCTAAGCTTTTTGAGGAAATGCCAACCTGCCTTCCAGAGTGGTTGGACCAAGAGTGAATGAGAGTTCTCACCTTTCCACATGCTCTCTAATATTTATTGCTTGCTGTCCTGCTAAACTTTGCCACTGCTACTAGAGTAAGATGGTTTCTCACTGTGGTTTTGATTTGCATCTCTCTTATTGCCAGTGATTTTGAGCATCCCTTCATGTGTCTATTGGCCATCTAAATGTCTTCCTCTGTGAAAAGTCTGTCCATGTCTTTTACCCAGTTTGTAACTGAGTTACATGTTCTCTCTTGATGGACATGCCAGTTTTATATTTTAAGTACTTTTACTACGACATTTCTATTGCCGGTCAGTCGATTGTAACTAATGATAATTCAGTATGTTTCTGAATAAAACCGTATTCACATGGTTTCAATGCATGATTTCTCAAAAATTGATCACCAAGATTTTCTTCCAAAGTACTTTCTCTTAACTTATGTTTGAGTTCTTGGGAAATGTTAGTATCTTGACAGGATACTGCAAGAAAGAGAAAACAACTAAGGGCATATAAAGGTGAAGAAGTGTGTTCCCTAGGAAGACCGGGTGATCCAAGTTACAGATGTCACCAAGTCAGGGAGTAAGTTCTGGTTTCAGATCACCATTTCCATCTGGAAGACTTCAAGAAACCAAGTAGAATGTTGTGCTTTGAGACACAAAGATCAAAGCTCAGAGGCCGGAAAGTAGAAAGGGTCTTGGTTTATGGGATCTTGTACGTCACAGCCAGAACCTGCTCCAAGAGTCAACTCACTGACAAGCCCTTTGGAAAGGGAGATGGTGACAAAAAGACTGAAGATATGAAGTGAGAAGGCTGGACATGAATCAGCAGAATCAGCCCTATGTGCTCGGGAACCACAGAAACGAGAGGGTATCAGAAGGGCTGCAGTTTGGAGGTTTTATAATCCATTGAATACTCCTTCTATCCAATCCTCTCATGATGGAAAATAAATCTCTTATTAGGTGTTCCAGTGTTCTCACCTCCCTTAATGAGATTATGTATGTCACATTTCTAATTCCTTTCCCACTTTTATTTCAGTTAGAAGACATCAATGACTACACTTTGGAGAATGTGAAGACAAGAATTCTTTAATGAGTGCATGGGGTGTTGGAGGATTCCTCTCAAATTATGATGATCCTCTAAGGCACTTTTAAAGGAAAATAGCACAGCGTATTGGCAGAATGAGATGGCTTGGCATGGGACATTTTGAATCAGATAATTATATGATTTACTATGCCAGGGATGAAAAGGTGAGGAAGAATGGGGTTGGTTTCATAATTTAAAAAGTCATTTCTAGATCCATCCTGAAATACAATGTGGTGAGTGACAGGATAATATCCATACACATACAAGGAAGTGCAGTGAATACCACGATAATTCAAATATATACACCAACAACTAGGGCCAAAGAGGAGGAAATAGAAGATTTCTACCAACTTTTGCAGTCAGAAGTTGATCAAACATGCAATCAAGGTGCATTGATAATAATGGGCGACTAGAACACAAAAGTTGGGAACAGGGAAGAAGGATCAGTAGCTGGAAAATACGGACTCGGTGAGAGAAATGAGGCTGGAGATAGAATGATAGAGTTCTGCACATTCAATGATTTATTCATTGCATTCAATGATTTATTCATTGCAAAATACCTTTTATAAGGAACATAAATGCAGACTGTACACATGGATCTCACCTGATGGTATGCATAGGAATCAAATAGATTACATTTGTGGAAAGACTCGGTGGAGAAGCTCAATATCACAGTGAAAACCAGGCCAGGTGCTGATTGTGGGACAGACCACCAACTACTCATATGCAAGCTCAAGCTGAAGTTGAGGGAAATTAAATCAAGTCCATGGGAACCAAAATCTGATCATAAGTTTGTCCCACTCGAATTTCAAAACCATCTCAGGAACAGGTTTGAGGCCTTGAGCAGCAATGAGTGTAGACCAAATGAGCTCTGGGAGGATATCAAGAAAATCGTCCATGAAGAATGCAAAAGATCATTACAAAGGCTAAAGAAGAAGAAAAGATGAAATGGATGTCAGATGAGACTCTGAGTATTGCATTAGAGCGCCAAGAAGTCAAAGCTAAAGGAAGAAACCAAGAAATCAAAGAGCTAAACACAAAATTTCAAAAGGCAGCCCTGGATAACAAAACAAGATACTATAATGAAATGTGCAGAGAGCTGAAGTCAGAAAATAAAAAGGGCTGAACTCACTCAGCATTTCTTAAGCTGAAAGAGCTGAAAACAAATTCAAGCCATGGATGGCAAGACTTAAGGATACTTTGGGTAGAATGTTAAGGAAGTATCAAGAGAAGATGGAAGGAATACACAGAGTCACTGTATCAGAAGGAATTGGCTGACACAGAAGAATTTCATGAAATGACATATGAGCAAGAGCCTATAGTGATGAAAGAGGAAGTTCAAATTGTTCTGAAGGAATTGGCAAAAAACAAGGCTCCAGTAGTTGACGGCATACCAATTGACACATTTCAACAGACAGACACTGCCCTGGATGTGCTTACTAAGTTGTGCCAAGAAATCTGGAGAACAGCTAGCTGGCCCACTGACTGGAAAAGATCGATATTTGTTCCCATTCCAAAGAAAGGTGACCCAACAGAGTGTGGAAATTATCAAACAATATCATTAATATCACATGCAAGCAAGATTCTGCTGAAAATTATCCAAAAACCTTTGGAACAATATGTCAACAGAGAACTGCCAGATGTGCAGGCTGGATTTAGAAGAGGTTGTGGTACTAGGGATATTATAGCTAATGTTAGATGGATCTTGACAGAAAGCAAAGAATACCGGAAGAATGTATATTTGTGCTTCATTGACTCTGCAAAGGCTTTTGACTGTGTGGATCACAACAAGCTGTGGCTGACTATGAGAAGAATGGGAATTCCAGTACATTTGATTGTGCTAATGCAAAATCTATACTTGGACCAAGAGGCAGCTGTCAGAACAGAACAAGGGGACACTGTTGTCGTTGTTGTGTGCCGTCGAGTCGCTTGCAACTCATAGCAACCCTATGCACAACAGCTATATGGTTCAAAATCAAGAAGGGGGTCCGTCAGGAATGTATTCTGTCTCCATACCTTTACAACCTGTATGCAGAACAGATCATCTGAGACGCTGCTCTGTAGGAGGAGGAATGTGGCATCAGGATTGGTGGAAGAGTCATCAATAACCTGTGTTATGCAGATGACACAGGCCAGCTTGCTGAAACTGAGAAGGACCTGAAGTGCTTACTGCAGAAGGTCAAGGACTGCAGCCTCCTATATGAATTGAAGCTCAATATCAAGAAAACAAAGATTCTCACCACTGGGCCAATTGGCAGCATCAGTATGCGTGGTGAAGAGACTGAGATTTTTAACAGTTTTAGTTTGCTTGGCTCCACAACCAACACTCTTGGTAACAGCAGCCAGGAAATCAAGAGACGAATTACATTGGGAAAGTCGGCTGTGAGGAACCTCTCAAGAGTACTGAAGAGCAACGATGTCAGGCTGGAGACTAAGGTGCTATGCATGGGAGAATTGGACAGTGAATAGGGTTGATAGAAAGAGAATTGATGCCTTTGAGCTGTGGTGCTGGAGAAGAGTATTGAATATACCATGGACTGCTAGGAGAACAAACAGATTTGTCCTGGAGAAGGTGAAGCCAGAATGTTCCTTGGAGTCAAGGATTCTGAAGTTTCAACTGACATACTTTGGGCATGTTGTAAGGAGGGACTGGTCCTTGGAGAGGGACATCATGTTTGGCAGAGTGGAGGGGCGGTGAAGGAGAGGAAGACCTTGGATGAGATGGATCAATTCTGTGACTGGAGTGGTAGGAATAAGTGAGTTTGAGATGGGTAGATTAGCACAGAATAGAACAGCGTTTAGAGCTCTTGTACATAGGATCACTATGAGTCACAAATGACTCAATGGCACATAGCAACAACAAAGCAGTTGGAGTGCTCTTTGGAGGCAAAGATTATGAGACTTCGCTGCAAGTACTTTGGGCATGTTGCTAGGAAAGGCTGTTCCTTGGATAAGGACCTGATACCCTTAAAGACAGAGAGTCAGTGAGGGAGAGGAAGACTATAAACCAGGTGGATTGACATGATGACTGCCGTGACGGGCTCTAGTGTGTTGGGAAGTGTGAAGATGGCACAGGGTAGGACAAGTTTCAGACCCATTGTTCAGTGTCACTGTGAGTCGTACTCAAAGGAACCTAACAGCAACAGCAACAAAGCACTGATTATGATCATTATCATAATGCTAATTTCTAGAGTCTGCCACTTTCAAAGAATTGCTGGGTTTTACTCAGAAACTAATCTGGCCTCAATATTAACACAAAGTACCTCACTTTTAGACCCCCAGAAAGTTAAGGTCATTTTAAAAAGTAATACTGTTTTCTGTGATCTTCTAGCTGACAGCTCTGCTTAATATGGTGATTAAACTAACCCTGAAACTTGATATTTTAAATTACCTTTTTGTTCCGACTCTTTACAGAGACCCTGTGGATGAGAGCTTTTTTTGTTTTTGAAAAATAGATTTTTTTAAACACTCATGGTAGCAGAATTCAAGAAATCAAAAGACGTGTTGCATGAGACAAATCTGCTGTCACATGCCTTTCCAAAATGCTGAAAGAGCAATGATATCAGTGTAAACAAAGATGTGCCTGATCTAAGTGATAATATTTTTAGTTGCTTCATGCACAAGTAAGTAAAAGTTGGACAATAAATAAGAAATACTGAAGAAGAATTAATGCTTTTGAATTGTGACATTGATTCAAGGTACTGAATATCCCAGGGAATGTCAAAGAGCAAGCAAATCTGGGTGAAGTGCAGCCAACATACTCCCTAGAGACAAAGATGGTGAAGTTTTTTTATCATGTACTTTGAACATGTTTATCATTTGAAAGTTCTTGAGGAATGCATTTTTTGTCTTTTTTTATTTTAAAAAAAATGATTATTATTATCTATACCACTTATGTTTATATCTGTGCATCAGAGAGCTGGGCAATGACTAGGGAGGATAGAAGGAGAATTGACACCTTTGAGCTGTGGTGCTGGAGAAGACTATTAAATGTACCATGGACTGCTAAGAAAATGAACAGGTTCACCCTAGAGAGGGTTAAACCAGGCTGCTCCTTGCATGAAAGGATTCTGAGTCTTCATCTGACGTACTCAGGGCATGTTGTGTGTGTGATTCTTTTTTGTAAATTTTATTCTGATTTATTTACAAAGTTTGAATACATGGTTTTTACACAAAAGATCCTTCCTACTTCCTTCACCCTACTTACCCATCAAATAAGATGTAGGTCCCTGTTCTCAATGAAGCATAAATTTAGAGAAAAAGAGCTAAATATGTGTGAAAACTTACAGACCCTGTATACTATGGATATAAACAGAAGCTATAACAAAAACAGTAAAGAGGAAAAAAACCCAACAAAGCAAAACAGTAAAGAGGTAAACTTACTCCAAAGGGAGATTATAAACTCTTTTCTAGATAAGAATCTAGGCTTTAGAAATGGGGTTGTTGTGTTTTGTACTAGAAGCGACTCCTAGCTGATCCTCCTCCAATGGGAGGAGATAGGCCATCTTTCTTCCTTGGAGCAGGTTGTGGATTTGAACTACCTGTCTTTGGGTTGACAGCACAATCCGTGGCCACTAAGGCATGTAGTTCAAATCGACCAGCTGCTGGGGGAAGAAGATGGTCAGTTTCCTCCTGTGCAGTTTACTGTCTTTGAAGACCCCTGGAAGATCAGCTATGGGTTGGTTCTTTCTCTCCAGAGCACAAAAATAACAAGGTCATCCTAGACAATGGGTGGCATTTGCAAATGCGTGTGTATTCCAGAAACAATGAGAGCTGAGGAAGTATTTTCACACAAACAATAACATGTTTACAGTCAACTGCATCCTAATTGCCATGAAGTAGAAACCCAGCTATTGTTGAGTTTCTGAAGCTGTAAATCACATGGTAGGTGGGTCCTTAGAATCATTGGTGGATTCAAACTTCCAGAGAAGCACTGACCTTTAGACTAGCAGTGCAACTTCCTACCTAATATAATGAGAAGCCAAATAGACTCCATTCCATGTAGCCCTCACTCTGTTTGAGTAACCAAAGCCTATGCATGGAAAATTTCTGCCCCAAACCCTACAGTTTTGTCTTGACTGATTTCCGGAAATAGTAGTTGATATTGTTTATAAATGCAAAATATAAACTTTTTGCACTGTACCCTTGATAAACCCAATATGTAGAAATTTTGCACCATCCCCTTGACTACGTCACTGTATCCTTAGAAATATGTCAAGGGCAGGATAATGTAGCCTGGGCATCTAGGGAGAGGGGGTGTGTCAGGATAAGAAAGAAGAATGGGAATCTCAGAACACTTGATCATTGTAATGCGAAACTTATACCTGGACCAGGAGGCAGTCATCAGAACAGAGCAAGGGAACACTGCA